>NC_064274.1:15210833-15558750 GCF_003254725.2 Canis lupus dingo | reverse complement strand
ATTTAAGTCCATTTAAACAAAGACTTTTTTATTCAATCTCCAAAGGAATAGTATATACAAACTAAAAAGAGAATTCAACTTTAGTAGATGAAGTGGAAATGGAGTATCTTTATTATTATCATAATTATTGTACTGGAAGATCAAGTGGAAAAAATATCATAAAATACAGAACAAAGCACAAAAATAAAAAGATGAAGGAAAAAAAAATAAGAGTTTGGGAAACAATATTGACTTTGAAAAACTTAAGCTAGAAAAGAATCACTAAGTTCCTGGATAAAGGTTGTTAATAAAAGAAACTGTGATAAGCAAATTCTAGCAAAATGCTGAAAACACACAGAAAGTCTGAAAAAAACTATGTTGTACATTTACAAAATTGACACAGTCTGGACCTGTTGCACGTCAATAAGGTTACATTATCTTATTAATTTGCACAATACTTTCAGAAATGTTTTAACTTAGTGTCTGGTACATTCACAGTTTAAGCAACTTTTAATTTGTCATGTTTAATTTCTTTATCCCTAGTCCATCTATTAAGCAATTAATGATTTCTAAATCAATTAAATTCATTAGAGCAATTATTTTTTAAAAAAATAGACCATTATAGGAATTACTTTGAAAAGTAAATAATCTTCTAATATTAATCATCTTATTATTTTTATCTGCTCAGCAAATTTCTCTTCAGCATAAGTTTCTTACCTTTGTTACTTAAGAATAGTTGATAGATAAAAATGCTCTTAATGCCCAAAGTTCACTATTTATATAATATTGTGGAGCTTTATTCTAAATAAGTTCCTAAAATTAACTCTATTGTGCAATCAATCGTGAATTGACTCAGCTCCCTAATAATCCTAGTTCTTTATCTTCGAAGCACACTAACCTCATACTACTTTAGAAGACTATTTAAAGCAAAAATAACTAAAATATTCATGTAAATGGGGATTCTTTAATCTTCTTCTCTTCATTTTTATCTACAATTTTCTTCTCACTATCTTCTTTCTTTCCCTCTCATTTTTCCTCCCACCCTTCCCACTTCCCCTTTTTATTGTCTTTCTTCATTGTACATGTATCTCATTTTATTTTGAACCATAAAATATTTATTTTCTTTTAGTCCATTTTTTATTCTCATTGAATTCATGATATCCTGAATACCATTTTATTCTAAGTATATACTAAATGTTCAATTTCCCATTTATATTTATTATTACTTATATAGCATAAGATTTAAGTAGCTTTTAAAAAGAGATGAGAATTTTCTACTTCTTGAGATAAAAACAAACATATGCTATAATCTTTTTTCATAAAAATATTTTAATGTGTTCAAACTTAGACACTACCATAAATGCAAAAGTTTCTTAAACTTTGCAAGCAAACAGAAGCTAGTAGGAAGATTTAAATGTGTATTAAAATAAAAGCTGAAAATAAGAATTGTGTAGAGAAGTTAGCATCAATGATGTACAAGAGAGGGAAAATTGAGATGTGCAAAATATTTCAAATTCTCCAGTTCTTAAAATATGCTTTTAACATTTCTATTCTGAGGAATCAGCAGCTAGATTTTCAGATGTCTTACATTAAAAAATCTTAATTCAAAACGCTGTACAAAGTAATGCTCTAAAAGATCACTGGATACAAATTATGAATGTATGATTTAGCAAACATTGTGGGTTCATATATAACAATTTATAATCTCCCTATATATTTTATATTTAAAATAGTACTGCTTCTAGGTAGTTAATGCTGGTGTTGAACAACATCTAGCTTTTTGTTTCACAGCCCTTCTTTTAGGTTTCTCCAACCTGGTTAAACTAAATAGGATACACACAGATGGTAAAACCTTATGTTATCCTACTCTGTAAAGATTAGCTTCATTAAAATGAAAATTAGCTACCACCTGCTAAATATGTTTTGGCACCTACTAAGTGGCATTCCCAAGAAAAAAATCACAAAGCCTTTTTTAAGTCTTTGATGAAGCCCTGAAATTATAATAAAGTATTAGGATGTACAACAAAGAATCAAGATTTTTTTTCCTAGAAAAAAAATCATTCTATTCAGTTTGTCTTTCTCCAACTATTGCTTTAATGTATAAAAGAAGACTAAAATTAAACTGAACTAAGGTCTAGAAATGGAGTGCTGACTTACTTATATTAAATATAAGGTAGAAGACCAAAAGGAGAAATGTATTACTAAGTATTTGGTTTTTTGTGTGTCCATTTTAGAGAATAAAAGGCAAAAGTGTTGGCTGCAGAAAAACAAAAGCAGTTACAAATTGTAAAATTAAATGAACTAAATAACTATTTTTAAATTCACTGAAAAAATATTATACCTGGAGGATTTTCTAACACACATGTCACTTTTAGGTGGCGTAATCATAAGTCCATTCTAGTAAGCCACAGAAACTCTTAGTTTATACCTACTGCCCTAACATAATTAGTAATATCACTCTTTTTTCAATATCAAAATATTCTAGTTTAAATGTCAAATTATATTATTATTCTTATTAGTCGTGTACTCTATGAGATAAGAATTCTAAAAATTAACTCCAATAATTATATTTAACATAAATGAAGGTGATGGTTGGGAATATGAAAGATCAAAAAAGGACTCCATGAAAACTCTCTGGAAAGAACACCAGATGTGATCTAAATTAAACTTCTCCTCTTTCAATCTAGTGCTTGAATTTCCTTTACAGTTTTAGTGATGATTGTTCAAGTTTTACTTGAAGTCTGATGTATAAAGCCATTCAACTGAAAGCAAAGGCTGCTAAATCTTCACTCAGACCTATATTACTTACTGTTCATTTATGTAAGAACTAAGAAGCTGGACCTTTATTTCAGATCCCAGTAGACTGAAATCTTCAAAAGTAGCATACAACTAGAAGGAGCATCAGGGTGTACCAAAAGCAGTGACTGCAGATGCCCAGAAAGAAAAAAATAAAAGGTAAAGTAACATGTGCATAAATTTTTAAAAAATGAATCATTCTGAAATTAGAATTAATCAGTTTTGAAAAAGAATAAAAATGTGCAGTATAGTTTGTAATGATTTGCAAAATATTTAAAATTAATTTAAAGGATATGACCCTAAAAAATAAAAAAAATAAAGGATATGTCCTTTATATTATTAGGTGTAAATTATAAGGTATAAATTCAGTCAGAATACTGTTTGTTGAAGAAATTGTAGAGTTTTTTCTCAGTTTTTAGGAAACAGAATTTCATTTCATATATATTTCTTAAAAATCTGTCTTCAATTCATTAGCCATGATGATAACTCATATTAGGACCAAAAATTTAGCACGCTAGGTGTAGTTGCAAATGTCATGGACCTAAAATTCTTTCAGATCTTACCAAGAAAGCATAAAAATGCCTTTTTCTCAGGTTTCTTCTTCACCACAACTTACCCAACTATCAGGTGATGTGCAGCTCAAATAAATAAACATTTTACACAGTTTGCATTTAACTTAGAATTATCTCAACTCTATTCGAGTTAGTATATTTTATGTCTTATTTTATATTACATTTATTTTACAAATAATAAATAACCAGTTTAAATGACAGATGAACATGGAAGAATTCTTCATTCAGATTCCATGGTGTCTATGTAACCTCACTCAATCTTGGCTACATTTCAGTTACATCACCTCATGATTGAAAAATTTCCATTATTCTACTCTTACGCCTTAAAAGGATGATTTTATCAATTCTTCTAATTGTCTCAATAGCTATATAAAATTATCATCGTTTGTGCCTGCAATCTCCTCAGTACCTAAAATTCTTCTATCATCCATTTTATACCAGATGTCCCCTACCTTCTTTTATTCATTGAATAACTGAGAAAATATGTTGCTAATATGCATGCTGAATATTTTCCCACAGTAACTAACAATGTATCATAGGAGAATATTCTTCCTAATGATTGATTAATTAAGAGTTAAAATAAACCTAGAAGGAAGGCTATATGGACATGAAGAGCTGGAGTGGGCACGTCAGGGCCTCGGGGAAAAGCCGGGGGTCAGGCGGGGGCTCCGGGCAGAGGGGGCTGCGCCCTGCTGCCTTCGGAAGCTGCGGCCGGGGAGCGAGATTACAGCGGAGCAGGCCCTGGACCTCAGGGCGCCGGAGGGACACAGCCCAGGATCCTGTGCTCCCCCTGGACAGGTGGAGTCGAGGAGGGCACAAGACAGCGAGGACCCTCCTGCTGTTGGGCGCCCCCAAGCTGTGCAGGTCAACACACTGCCCCGGAGCATCCAAGCCAGTATGGATTGGGAGCTGCCGCAATTACTGTGTGAGCTGACTCCAGAGCTGGAGAGCTGGCCGCCGCCAGTGTGGTTGTTCCTCCTTGTGTCACCCTCTGCCTGGGTGGGGTGGGGCCCCAGGGAACAGAGGCCTCATGAAGTAAACAGCTCCCACTGAGCCCAGCCCCTGGCAGGAGGTGGGACAGCTCCCCCAGGTGCAAACACCTAGGAATCAGCACAGCAGGCGCCTCCCCCACAGACCAGCTGGAAGGACAGGGGAAGAGCAAGTTCTTGACCCAGCAGTGCTGGAAAGCTCCAGGGGAAGTCGAGAGATTTATAGTATATAGAACAAGAGGGTACCCCTCCTTTTTTATCTTCCATTTTCCAGTATAACTCGTTTTTATATCAGATCGTAAATATCCAACTTTTTTCTCTTTTCCCACCTTAACTACAATTTTTTACCAACTCTTCATTTTTAAGATTCTTGGTTTTTGACTTTCATATTTCTATAATTACAGGACATAGATTTTTTTTTTCCACTTATAGATTCCCTTCAATATAGTCAACTTAATTTTAGGAAATATACAAGATATGTTTTTTGTTTTGTGTTTTTTCTTTTCTCTACCTCATTTTGTTCTACAATGGCAAAAGTTAATACACTTAGGGGTCCTTTTGTTTTATTTCATTCTGATCTTTGTTTGCAGTTTCTGGTCTCTGACCTCGGCAGAACCATCTAGGGTGAAATTTACTTAGGTTGCGGTTGATATTCTTGATATAGTGTGTCATACAGCCACTCTGCACTGAGCAAAATGACTAGAAAGAAGAACTCACCACAAAAGAAAGAATCAGAAACAGTACTCTCTGCAGCAGAGTTACAGTATATGGATTTCAATTCTATGTCAAAAAGCACATTCAGGAGCACAATTATAAAGCTAGTGGTGCCTCTGGAAAAAAGCATAAAGGAATCAAGAGACTTCATGACTGCAGAATTTGGATCTACTCATGCTGAAATTAAAAATCAATTAAATGAGATGCAATCCAAACTGGAGGTCTTAACAACGAGGGTTAATGAGGTAGAAGAAAGAGTGAGTGACATAGAAGACAAATTGATAGCAAGGAAGGAAGCTGAGGAAAAAAGAGAAAAACATTAAAAGACCATGAGGAAAGGTTACAGGAAATAAATGATAGGCTCAAAAGGAATAACCTATGTATAATTGGGGTTCCAGAGGGCGCCAGGAGGGACAGAAAGCCAAAAAGCATATTTGAACAAATCAGCTGAGAACTTCCCAAATTTGGGGAGAGAAACAGGAATTCAGATCCAGGAGATAGAGAGGTTCCCACCCCCAAAAAAATCAGTAAAACCCGTTCAACACCTCGACATTTAATAGGGAAAACCTTCAAATTCCAAAGATAAAGAGAAAATCCTTTAAGCAGCAAGAGACAAGAGATCCCAAACTTATATGGGGAGAAATATTAGATTAATAGCAGACCTCTCCACAGAGACCTGGCAAGCCAGAAACAGCTGGCAGGATATACTCAGGATCCTAAATGAGAAGAACATGCAGCCAAGAATACTTTTTCCAGCAAGGCTCTCATGCAGAATAGAAGAAGACACAAAAAGCTTCCAAGATAGGCAGAAAAGGAACGAATATGTGACCACCAAACCAGTTCTGCAAGAAATATTAAGGGGGACTCGGTAAAAGAAATAGGAAGTCCAAAGAAATAATCCACAAAAACAGGGACTGAATAGGTATTATGACACTAAATTCATATCTTTCGAGAGTATCTCTGAACGTGAATGGGCTTAATGATCCCATCAAAAGACACAGGGTTTCAGACTGGATAAAAAAGCAAGACCCATCTATTTGCTGTCTACAGGAGACTATTTTAGACCTAAGGACACCTACAGCCTGAAAATGAACGGGTGGAGAACAATTTAACATTCAGATGGTCCTCAAAAGAAAGCAGGGATAGCAATCTTCATATCAGATAAATTAAAGTTTATCCCAAAGACTGTAGTAAGAGATGAAGAGGTACACTATATCATACTTAAAGGGTCTATCCAACAAGAAGATCTAACAATTATGAATATCTATGCCTCTAAAGTGGGAGCTGCCAAGTATATCAATCAATTAATAACCAAAGTAAAGACAAACTTAGATAATAATACACTAATACTGGGAGGCTTCAACACATACTTTCTGCAAATGACAGATATGCTAAGCACAACATCCCCAAAGAAACAAGAGCTTTAAATGATACACTGGACAGATATTTACAGAACTTTACCTCCAAATGCAACTGAATACACGTTCTTCTCAAGTGCACATGGAACTTTCTCCAGAATAGACAGCATAGTGGGTCACAAATTCAGTCTCAATCAATACCAAAAGATTGGGATTGTCCCCTGCATATTTTCAGACCATAATGCTTTGAAACTTGAACTCAATCACAAGAAGAAATTTGGAAGAAACTCAAACACTGGAAGTTAAAGAGCATCCTGCTAAAACATGAAAGGGTCAACCAGGAAATTAGGGAAGAATTAAAAAGATTCATGGAAACTAATGAAAATGAAGATACAACCATTCAAAATCTTTGGCATGCAGCAAACGCAGTCCTAAGAGGGAAATACATCACAATACAAGGATCCTTCAAAAAATTGGAAAAAACTCAAATACACAAGCTAACCTCACACCTAAAGGAACTGGAGAGAGAACAGCAAATAAAACCTACACCAAGCAGAAGAGAGTTACTAAAGATTCAAGCAGAACTCAATGAAATACAGACCAGAAGAACTGTAGAACAGATCAACAAAACCAGGAGTTGGTTCTTTGAAAGAATTAATAAGATAGGTAAACCATTAGTCAGCCTTATTAAAAACAAAAGAGAAAAGACTCTAAATAAAAGTCAAATCCGCAAAGAAGTCAAACTCTCCCTCTTCGCAGATGACATGATACTGTACATAGAAAACCCAAAAGACTCCACCCCAAGATTGCTAGAACTCATACAGCAATTCGGCAGTGTAGCAGGATACAAATTCAATGCCCAGGAATCAGTGGCATTTCTATACACTGACAATGAAACTGAAGAAAGAGAAATTAAGGAGTCTATCACATTTACAATTACAACCAAAAGCATAGGATACCTAGGAATAAACCTAACCAAATGGGTAAAGGATCTATACCCTAAAAACTACAGAATACTTCTGAAAGAAATTGAGGAAGACATGAAGAGATGGAAGAATATTTCAGGCTCATGGACTGGAAGATTTAATATTGTGAAAGTCTCAATGCTAACATGTTTAAAGCAATCCCTATCAAAATAACCATGGACTTTCTTCACAGAGTTAGAACAAATAATCTTAAGATTTGTGTGGAATCAGAAAAGACCCTGAATAGCCAGGGGAATATTCAAAAAGAAAACCAGAGCCTGGGGGAGGGGCAGTACAATGCCAGATTTCAAGTTCTACTACAAAACTGTGATCATTAAGATAGTATGGTACCGGCACAAAAATAGACATGTAGATCAATGGAACAAAATAGAGAAGCCAGAAATGGGCCCTCAACTCTATGGTCAACTGATACTTGACAAAGCAGGAAATACTATCCACTGGAAAAAAGACAGTCTCTTCAATAAATGGTGCTGGGAAAATTGGACATCCACATGCAGAAGAATGAAACTAGACCACTGTCTTGCACCATACACAAAGATAAACTCAAAATGGATGAAAGATCTAAATGTGATTCAAGAAACCATCAAAATCCTAGAGGAAAAACACACGGCCAACAAGCACATGAGAAAATGCTCCACATCTCTTGCCATCAGGGAAATACAAATCAAAACCACAATGAGATACCACCTCACACTAATGAGAATGGGGAAAATTAACAAGGCAGGAAACCACAAATGTTGGAGAGGATGTGGAGAAAGGGGAACCCTCCTGCACTGTTGGTAGGAATGTGAACTGGTGCAGCTACTCTGGAAAACTGTGTGGAGGTTCCTCAAAGAGTTAAAAATAGACCTGCCCTACGACCCAGCAATTGCACTGCTGGGGATTTACCCCAAAGATACAGATGCAGTGAAATGCCAGGACACCTGCACCCCGATGTTTATAGCAATGTTTATAGCAGCAATGGCCACAATAGCCAAACTGTGGAAGGAGCCTCGGTGTCCATCAAAAGATGAATGAATAAAGAAGATGTGGTTTATGTATACAATGGAATATTACTCAGCCATCAGAAACGACAAATACCTACCATTTGCTTCAACGTGGATAGAACTGGAGAGTATTATGCTGAGTGAAGTAAGTCAATCGGAGAAGGATAATCATTACATGGTCTTATTCGTTTGGGGAATATAAAAAATAGTGAAAGGGAATAAAGATGAAAGGAGAGAAAATGAGTCGGAAATATCAGTGAGGGTGAGAGAACATGAGAGACTCCTAACTCTGGGAAATGAACAAGGGGTAGTGGAAGGGAAGGTGGGCAGGGGGTTGGGATGACTGGGTGACGGGGCACTGAGGGGTGCACTTGATGGGATGAGCACTGGGTGTTATGCTATATTTTGGCAAATCGAAATCCAATAAAAACACATACCAAAATATGAAATAGATTCCACATGAATGCTCCCATTGCTCTACTATCACAAAAGTGGTTTTTAAATACTCTTCACACTTTCTGTATATGTGTAATAGTTTGATTATTTGTGATGTATTTTCTTCTATTATGGGATTTTGTGCTTCATCCAAGTCAAGAATATAAAAATTATTATAAATGTATACTGTTATATTATCTAAATCAGCTATATTACTGCAGAAGACATAAGATTGAAATATTTTAACTAATAAATTTCTTTAGGTTTTAAATATGTATTAAAGTGCCTACTATATGCATAGTATCTGTCTAGTAAAATTAGAAATATTACTGTAAGATGAATAAAAATAAAATATATAAAATTAATATTAAAATATACATTTTATCATTCATATAACAAATTCATGTCATCCAGTGTTTATAAGCAGAAGCAATTATACCAGAAGACTCAGAATTGACCCTTGCACTTATTATCTCTACATCTTGGTAACAATAAGCAAACTCTCTTTTAGAGCACCTTAATGATTAAAAGTACAACGTACTTCCTAACTTATAGTACCTGCTCAATTATTTTGTTATTAATATTACCATAAGCAGTATTATTTTGTCATGTATTATGTAAAATAATATACTTAAATAATATATTTAAATTTATCTGCTGATGTATTATACATTGTGAGGTAATTCTGATTTTATGACCTGGTTTTTTGATTATCCATGAATAAAAACCCTTTAATATACATATAACAAGTGCATAACAACTAAAAATTTTTCCTAGAAAGAACTTGTCAAAATATCCAGAGATTAAAGGAAATACATAAGACATCCAAACTGGCACAGAAGAAGTCAAACTTTCACTACATGTAGATGACATGATACTCTAAGTAGAAAACCTGAAAGTTTCCACCAAAGTGGAAGATTATAAAATCAATCTCCAGAAATCTGTTGCATTTCTAATAATGAAGGAGCAGAAAAAGAAATCAAGGAATCAATCCCATTTGCCACTGCACCAGAAACAGTAAGATAGCTAGGAAATAAACCTAACTAAAAAGATAAAAGATCTGTTGTACTCTGGAACTATAGAACATTTATGAAAGAAATAGAAAAGCATTCCATGCTCATGCATTGGAAGAAAAAACATTGTTAAAATATGTATACCATACAAAGCAATCTACACACTTAATGCAATTCCTATCAAAATATCACCAGCATTTTTCACAGAGCAAGAATAAATAATCATAAAATTTGTATGGAACCACAGAAGACTGAATAGCCAAAGCAATTCTGAAAAAGATAAAACTAGAGGCATCATAATTCTGGGTTTCAAACTATGTTTCAAAGTTGTAATGATCAAGACAGTATGGTACTTGCACAAAGACAGACACATAGATCAATAAAAAAAATATAGAACCCAGAAATGGACCTTCAACCTATGGTCAACTAATCTTCAACAAAGTATGAAAGAATATCCAATGGAAAAATAGTCTCTTCAACAAATGGTGTTGGGATAACTGGATAGCAACATGCAGAGGAATTAAACCAGACCACTTTCTTACATCATACAGAAAAACAAATTCAAAATGGATGAAAAGCTTAAATGTGAGACAGGAAACAATCGGAATCCTAGAGGAGAACACTGACAGAAACCTCTTTGACCTCAGCCAACCAACTTCTTATTAAACATGTAGCTGGAGGCAAGGGAAACAAACAAAAATGAACCACTGGGACTTGATCAAGATAAAAGGCTACTGCCCGTAAAAGAAACAAGGCAGCCTATGGAAAAGGAGATCTTTGCAAACAACATATCCGACTAAGGATTAGCATCCAAAATCTATAAAGAACTTATGAAGCTCAAACCCCCCAAAACAATTAATCCAGTTAAGAAACAGAAGACTTCCAGAGAAGTCATCCAGATAGTTCATAGTCACATGAAAAGATGCTCAACACCATTCATCATCAGAAAAATATAAATCAAAACCATGATAACATATCACCTCACACCTGTCAGAAGAGCTAAAATTAACAGGAGAAACAACAGGTGTTGGTGAGGATGCAGAGAAAGGTGAACCCTCTTGCACTGTTGTTGGGAATGCAAACTGGTGCAGCCACTCTGGAGAACAGTATGGAAGTTTCTCAAAAAGTTAAAATTAGAACTACCCTACAATTCAACAATTGCACTATGAGGCATTTACTCAAAGGATACAAAAACACTGATTCAAAGGGGTACACGCACCTTAGTGTTTATAGAAGCATTATCAACAATAGCCAAACTATGGAGAGAACCCAAGTGGCCATCAATTGATGAATGAATAAGGAAGATGTGATATATAGATACAATGGAATATTACTCAACCATCAAAAGGAATGAAATCTTGCCATTTGCAATAACATGGATGGAGCTAGAGTGTTTTATGCTAAGTGAAATAAGTCAGTCAGAGATCATACCATATGATCTCACTCATATGTGGAATTTAATTAAGAAAGAAAATAGATGAACATATAAGAAGGGGACAAGAAAAAAAGGAGAATGGGAAATAAGCCAAAAGTGACTTAATGATAGAGAGCCCACTGAGGGTTGATGGAGGGAAGTGGGTGGGGAATGGACTAAGATGTGTGATGAATATTAAAGAGGGCACTTATTATGATAAGCTCTGGGTGTTGTATGTAAGTGATGAACCACTAAATTCTACACCAGAAACCAATATTACACTGTATGTTAACTAACAAAATTTAAATTAAATAATAATGATAAGAAGAAGAAATAAGAAATTCTTCACCCAAAAGAAACAAAAATAAGTTCCACAGACACAAACATGACAAAATAGAGTTAAATGTGGAAGAGCAACCTTGGTGAGATACACAAAGTAATTATTAGAAATTTCATGAATAGTAGGCCTGGATCATTTTAGGAAACTTTGAATACTGTAAGGTGTACAGAACAGAGAATTTGGGCCCTGGGACAAGGAAAGAAGGGAGGGAGGAGAATGAAAAATAAAAGATACTATAAATTCATTTAACTAGTAGTAATACAGAAAGCTAATACTAATTTTTTTTTATCCAAGTCTATATTTCTTTTTGCTTTTTCAGATCTTACTGTATCTAACATTTAATCTGGAAATGAAGTAGTATAACAGTGCATGGTCACTGGGTATCTCACTTGGTTAAATTTCTGACTCCAGCTCAGGTCATATTCTCTAAGTGCTGGGATGGGCTCCCCACTCAAATGGCAGTGTGCTTCTCCCTCTCCCTCTGTCCCTTTCCTGCTTGTGCTGCCATGCTCTTTCTCCCTCCCTCACCCCCTTTCCCTTGAATGAATGAATGAATGAATGAATGAATGAATTCTAAAAAAACTAAACCAATATATTTTATTGTATGTTAACCAATGCTTCAGTTTGGTGAAAAATATTTAACTGGTTACTCTGTGTGGTTATTTCTGATTATTGTTATTGGAAATAGCTACAGGTTGGAGTTGAAAAAAGGTCAAATATTCAAAATGACTGCAATATCTTAAGGAGTTTTATGAAAAAAACCCGAAATCTAAGTAACTTTAGGTCAAAAAGAAATTATAACTGTCAAGTTAAGATGATCCTATGGTCAATTGAAGTTAATGAGAGATAAATAAGAGAAGTGAAATAATTAGTTTTGAAATCAAGTTTTAGAAACTAATTAGCAACAGTATTTGGGAAAGGCAAGGAAGGTACAAGAATGCAGGGAGCACCTCTAAAGCAACTAGACTTGAATTAAGAGAGCTGATGACAAATACAACCATTAATTAAAGGTTAGTCTCAGAAGGATTTAGTTAATATGGAGGATGACTGAGCTTTAGAATTTAAGTTCTGTGAGGGAGGGCTGTGTCTGCCTTAATCACTCTGATTTCTGGCTGGCTTCTGCCACAAGTTGAATACATCTACCTTGTTCACTATAATTTATCTTAAGGAAAGATCCTCCTCATAAAATCTGCCTGGCCCTAGTGAATATATACAATCCTTTAAAATAGGTATGAATAAAAAAAAAATATTTATCTGAAAGAAGCAAGCTAGAGAATGACTAAAGTTTCAGATTCTAAGAACATCAGCCAGTAGTGGTATCTGGTAGAAGGAAAGCAATAGTATGTTTTTAAAAATGTTTGAATTCACTGAATTTGAAGAAACTGAATTATCCTTCTCACTGACTTTGAAAAGTTCCAGAATGCCCTTTTGGAGGAGAATTCTTAGGATACAAACCCCTATTTCTTTTTGGGGAAATGGTAACACCAAGGCTTAAAATATATCCACTTTTGCCCCAAACATTGTTTAGTTTTTAGGGTAATTTTTGAGAATTATATCATGTCATGGGATTTCAGATATGACTCCTTACTACTTCTTATGCTATGTATCATTTAAAACCTTGTTAGTCCCAAAGAGCCTTTGAGCTTCCTATTTCAGAACTACAATGACACCACTTACTTTGTTACCAGAGAAACTTGTCTGTGACTCAGATCACACATTGAAATGAACTGAAACTAGACAAAGGCTCTGTGGATATAAAACTGTTGTCCTGTTTTCTAATCAAAGGGTATCTGAAAGAATGCTCTAATTAAATATGGACATTCTAAATAGTGATCATTAGAAGATGAGTTTTGCTCAAACTCTCAAATGATACATGCAAGTATGTATCAATGCAATTGCCGACCTGGTTACACAATAAACCCTGATTAATATTTATACATCCAATAAACATTCTATTCAAAATATTTGTCCCACTTGTTGCTAATTACATAGCACTGAGGAGGGTTAAATTCTTGTGACTAATTTACCATGAGAGAACTCTCTAACTTAAGTGATTTCAGGCAAGTTAATAACTAATGAAGAGAATTGTTCCTGACAGTTCATTAGTCTTTCCAGAATATGCTTATTGGAAACCAACAAGTTTAGTAAAGTCCTTTTCTATATTCAAAGACTTTTTAAGATTTGTCTTAGGTAAGGATCTTCCTCATAAATCCACCTGCTCCTAGGGAATATACACAAGCATTTTAGGATTGTTTTAAATAAAAATATTTATTTTAAAGAGGCGTGTTTGTGAATAACTAAAAATTTAGATTCTAGGAAGTGTTGATCTCAAGGAAAGCCAATCTCACACACAAACAAACAAAAAATCTCTTCCATCCCCTTTATTTTTCTGTGCAAAATTTAGGAAAATATAAAATGCCTAGTTTGAGAAAAATAGTATTATTACAGCACTCTAAAATTAATTTGATCTAGTATCCCCCAAAAATGTGCCATAAAATAACATATGAAAAGGTTAGAAATGATACGACCTTTAACATCCTGTGAAGAAACCAAAGAATAATTAACCATAATCTAAGTTTATACACAATATAATTGTAAAAAATAAAAATGAATTTGTCTTGACATCAGGTGCATACATACATACAGACCAAATAAAAGCAACCAAGTGTCTGTTTTCTAATCAAAGACTTAAAGAATTAGAATATTTATGCTGGTACATATTAAACATGAAAACAGAGTTGTGATGTGTTCTCTAAAAAACATCTGAATATTAGAAAAAAATACAAAGGGAAGGAAATGGGCTCATAGATAAGAACGAAATGACATAATCAAAATTTATTTAACATATCCCACTTACCTTGATCAAGACAAATGTGTAAAGTATGACAATGAAAAAATAATAACTCAATAAAATAAATGTCACTAGTGACTCCATCATTCATCGTCAATTACCAAGAAGAGAGTGAAGTAAAACACTCTGCTTTAGGCAGAGAGATCAGTTCTAAGGTTGTTACTGTAAACTAATTTCCATGTGATAAAGAATGGAGTTAAGCTCATAGCTATGAGAAAATGACTCAAAAAGTTTTGTGCTGGGCTTGAGGAGTAGCGAGTTATAGCACAAAGCATCAATATACCACAGGAAACAGAACTAGAATTGTTCAAAGTTGTGAAAATTGAAGTATTATTTATATTATGTAAGACTTCTTTAACCAAGATAATTGTCATAAATAAGATACATAAAAACATATGTAGTAGACCTTTCACTCACAACCCTCTTTGAAGACATTCACAAATAAGTGTTTCAGCCAGCCACTGATTACCTTCAGAAACAGTGGTTCATCAAATATTTATAGAGCTAATATGTCAGGGAAAAAAGCTAAGTACCTGAGATGCAATCATGTACATGACCCAGAGTCTGCCTATAAGTTGCTTATTGTCTAGTAGGGAAAGGTAAGTAAACAAAAAGACAAAATATAAAATGACAATACTAGTTGATTAACTGCTACTCCAGTTAATTTTCTTATTCCATTCTAATCAGTTCTGCTGTCATTTTTAGATAGATTTTTGGATTTTATATTTCAACTGTACTCATTAGGGGCACTTATGGTTAATTATGCAAAATATAAATCATTCATTAGTATTTTGAATATTTTTTTTCTAGATTTTTAAAGATTAATGCTGATAATTTAAAAAATAATCAAAATGGCATCAAGGTATCAAAATACATTTTTAGGACTTTAGAGTGACTATCTCCTATAAATTTTCCATCAATCTCATGCTAACATGGAATTGTTTCAAGACAGGGTTTCATACTGGGAATTCAGAATCAAATTTCATGTGTTACAGCAATTATCCCACACTACTTCTTCAATAGGGCATAGTAATTGTCTTTAATGGAGGTGAACACAATAAACCAGTGAAATCACTATCCAGGTTCTAAATCATCTTGGAAGTCTAATGGCTTCAGTACACTGTCCATCTCAATAAAGTCTGTGCCCATTTGTTATTCAGCTTAATAAAGCCTTAAGATAAATCCACTAAAAATTTATCAGATCAGAATACTGTATAATGGCTCATAAATTGAACAGAAATTACAAGCACTGAGGAAATCTGGCATTCCATTTTTCATAAACCACCAATGAAGATACTTATAATTTGTACTTCTAACTCTATTCCTGTGTGTGCATTCCTAATTAATTCTGATCACCTGCCATCCTCTCCTACCCACACCATCCAAATGCATCTTTTAACTTTGAATATGATGAAGGCGACAAACAGGCAGAATAAATTTCCATATATTTGCTATCTCATCAATTTAAACTGGAAAGAGAACATAGAGTCAAAAAACTTTAATAACATGATCTGTTATTATAATACGTGAGCATCAGAATTCTTAGCTCCATGATGATATTCTTCCTCAGGAAAACCATAGGCAAATAAATTATAAAAGAAAATAGTGACACTGGTAACTAATTCTAAGGAAGTTTTCTTTGAGTTGTATTGTTTCGAACACTAAGATTTCTTCAACTTTAAAATTTTAATAAATGTGATAGGTGGACATTCATCTTTTACTACAAGAGAAAACATTTACCTTCAATGAGGAGCAAAGTCAATGCATTATTTCATCAGTGTGTAATTTTTTTAAAATGCCATTCTTCCAATAATATGATTTTATTTTCTGGTTTTAGTGTTAGTTGGAAATAGTCATCTGTGCCTATCAAAAATCACCAAGAGTTTTGAGAAAGACTTGTACAAAATTGAGACTTTGACAACCTACTGAGTGTCTGAATATGCTTTTGATGGATCTAATAATGTTTTCGATGTATTTCAAAGTATTAAACAATATGTAGAACAAAAAACATTATTTTTAGTGATCTTATTGTAAACTTATTGTAGTAACAATTTTACAATATATACATACATGATGTTGTACAACTTAAGCTAATAAAATGTTATATGTCAATTAATATCAATGAAACTGAGGGAAAATAATTTTTAAAAAACGAGGCTGTTCACCACTCCAAAACTCAGACATGAAAGGTCATAGTAAAAGGTGATCCAGCACCAACATTTTTGTTGTGATGAATTAAGAGAGTAAATAAGCATGATCACCCAGCCAGCTCTTCTGGTTTGCACCCTTCATTTTCTTTCTGGTGTATTTGCTCCTCTGACTTGAAATTCACTATGGCTGAGGGACTCTTGCTGGGGAGCAGACAATCTACACCAAGAGCTGAAGTGAGGCTATGGCACAGACTCACATTGGTCTTCTACACAAACAAGAATTAATAGGAAACTAAACCGTCTAAAATCAGCCTCTGCAAATTTCCCAGACAGGATATTTGCAGCACTTGCCAGCAAAGTTCCATTTGGCAGTGAAAATGTCAACTCTATCATCATCCTGGTAAGAACAGCAACAATTAAGAAATTTGCCAACCTTTCTGTGTTGGGAAATGGCTGACTTCAAAAAACTGCCCTTCACTATGTAATTTAGATAAGACTCAGGTAAACCTCATTTTACTTATGACAAAGACTGACCCAAAAAAGCTATCCAAATTCTTTTTTTTGTCTCCTAAGTGATTAGCTGAATTGAGCAATCTGGACAAAACGCACACTAACTTGACCAAACTTTAATCAGGTTTCTCTTCCTTTCCAGGCCCCTAAACCTTCACCCACTTTTGATAAAAGCAATGCTGAAAACTGATTAACAGTCTTTCATGAGAACTGGCTGACCTCAAGAAAAAATATTCCTTAATCAACTGTCTTATCACACCACCACTCATCCTACTCTGTAATATGTTTTAAAATCAGGAACTATGAGCCTCCAACCTTATTCTTTTTTCTCAGGATTGTTTTGGCTATTTTAAGTCCTTTGTGGTTCCATACAAATTTTAGGATTTTTTTCTGTTCCTGTAAAAAATGCCATGGACTTTGATAGGGATATAATCATCAGGGAAATGCAAATAAAAAACACCTGTTAGTATAGATATTATAAAAACAACCAGAAAACAGCAAATATTGGCTAGAATGTAGATAATTTAGAATCCTCATATAGTATTAATAGGAATGTAAAATTGTGCAGGCACTATGTAAAACAGTATGAAGTATCCTCAGAAAATTAAAAATGGAACTATGATTCACCAATCTCACTTCTGGATTTAGGCCCAAAGGAACTGAAATCAAGATCGCAAAGCAATTTCTATACTCCTATGTTCACTGTAGCATTATTTACAATAACCAAGATATACAAAAGACCTAAATGACCTCCAACAGATGAACGGATAAAGAAAATATTCTATATACATACAACAGAATATTATTCAACCAGAAAAAGAAAAATCATCTCCCATGCTACAACATGGATAAACATTGAGGGTATCAAGCAAAATGAAATAAATCAATCTTGGAAGGAAACTCGAATGATTCCACACACAGTATCTAAAGCAGTCAAATTCATCAAAGCAGAAAGTAGAATGGTGCTTTCCAGGGGCTGGAGAGATAGAGAAATAGAGAGCTGCTTCTCAATGTTTAGAGAGTTTCAGTCATGTGAAATGAAAATGTTAAAGATTTCTGTTGTACAACATTCTTCTTACAGTTAACAACATTGTACTGCACACTTAAAATGTGGTGAGGGTAGATCTCATGTTGTTTTTACCACAATAAAAAGAATATATTCAAGCATACGAGCTTAGCTGGCTACTATTCTTTTATAGTCTACTTCGGTCAATCCCTACCAACTTCCCCAAAAAGACATATGAATTCTTCTTCTGTGTTTGCTATATTTTGTAGTCAAGATACTGTCAATTATATCACACACTGTATGTCTTATAATATTCCCATGTGAGATTTTCCTTTTAAAATAGGAAAGATTCCATATGCCAAGAAACCTGATTTTTAATATAAATATGTGTATATGTACATATATATGTACATATATATGTAAGATTATAACGCCACACACACACATATATATGTAAGATTCTTCTTTCCCCTTTTCTTTTGTTGTTTTGGCTATAATGAGATTTATAATGCTATACTAACTTAAATCACAGACCATGTCAACTCATTAAGTTAACATATTTTACTTTTCCATCATGTCAAAGATTATTGTGCTTGTTATTCCTTTTAGATTAACCTTTTTGTGAAAGTCTGTGTATGTGTGTGTAAATGTGTGTGTGTGTGTAAGAAAGGGGGGGGAGCAATTGGTAAGGTATTGCATATCATTTTTTGAAAGAACAGAATACAAATGAACCTCAAACATAAATATAAATCTGATTTTTAAAGACAAATTGAAATAATGTTATTTTAAAGCTGCAAGCAAGATTCATTATATTTCCTAACACGACGGGGAATACATCCAAAAAATGTAAGAAACTCAATTTATATAAAACATGAGACTTATGGGAGATGTACCTTTCTTTTAACTTTCCTTAATTTTTGTGCTAATATACTCAACAGCAAGACATTAAATTCACTATGCTTTTTTACTAAGTGGTTCTAATAGGTTGATAAAGGTGATTTGATTCTGTCCACATTGTTTAGTTTTTAAATGATTAAAAACAAACATTTTTCTAAAATTAGTGTTTTCATTAATAGCATTGTATAACACCTGGATTGTCAAATTGACCAGCTTATCTTTTATAGAGTCAAGTGTACATGTATGGACTGCAAGTCCATCAAATCAGTGTGGGTGTTAATGAGATCCCATTAACATAGTCTAGCTTTTTTCACAGCTATCACCATTATTATTAACTACTCTATCTACATCATCAGTTTTCACTATACTCACTTTTCTTGGAATTCCAAATCCTGATTCAAAGTCCAGAAAATGAAAAAAAAAAAAAAAAAACCAAAGTCCAGAAAATGTTAGAAAGCTATCATGTACTATTATGCGGGTCAAACACACAAACACATAAAATTAATATGGTAGACATGATACACTAACATGTATGTAAAGTTTGATGCTCCAAAATCTACTTCTTCATGCTTTTTCATCACAAATACTTTTGTAGACCTTTTTCCTATGTTATTAATTGTCCTAAGTCATGTTTTTACCTCTTCTGGAAGCAAACCTATTATAAATAATGAATAAAAATATATAAATAAAATATGTTTAACTATAAATATTTGAATATTCCCATTAACTCTTTATTTTCCCCACTATCATACTCTATTTATTTATAGGCCTCTTTTTTTTTATACTACTGAAATTGCTTTCTAATTGGTTTCTTCACTTCTCTCTCTCTCCTTTTTCATCCACCCTATATATCTTTGCCATGAATTTCCTAAAGTCATTAGCTATATCAAATAATAGTAATAGTAACAATAAAATTAGTAATAATCCAAAGATGTATTTATAATAGCCCTTCAAAAACTGTTTATTTAAAGAACAGATAATTTGTAAATTTAAGGCAATCACTGTGCTCAGACTTCCACATGAAGTTTTTGATATAATTCAGATAATAACCAAAGGAAGCAAATATTTTCATTAATCTGGGTTTACATCTAAGCAACAGAAGGCATAATAATAACAGATGGCTTAAGTAAAATCAGAGCTAATATGTAGTAGAATTGAGATTTGGATCAAATCAATATGACTCGAAAGTTCATAAACCTAACCATTATTCTGCTTCTTCATAGGGTGCTCTTCATATCATCCTATTATCTCAACACCTACTAAAACTGGGTCTGGAATTTTTGGCTTGAATCTTAGGCCCTCCATTCCTATTCTAATGTGGCTTTCCAATATATGTCACATTAGGCCTCATGCAACTAGATTTGTTCTGTACTCTGCCTTTGCCTAAAATTGAATTTTTCTCTACCTTTCTAAACACTCATTATACAGGATATATTTGTAACCTTTAATCCTTCCAGATGTCTTCTTTGAACATTTTACATAGATGTGATCTTTATTATCTGGAATTCCTATAACATTTTGTTTCTCTCTTATGCAGTATATAATAAAATATATTACTACTAGAGGTTCTATATATCCAAAATGATTTTTATCTACACTTTTTTTTCTAATTACCAGAAGTTTTTTCAGGTAAGTGACTGAAACATTATGTAGTTTGTAGAAGGCATCTCAGTGCTTTGCCTGTAGAAGCACTGCTTTAGTATCCTGCTCTAAATCATTTTCTGGGGGTTCTAATCCCAATTGTGATAGTTACTATCTTTGTGACTTTGAGGAAGATACTAAAACCCTCTGTATCGTGGATTAATCTCTATAATGGAATAAATAATATCTAACTCAGGCCATTGTGTGGACTGAATGGCAAAAAACATGTGTAAAGCACTTAGAGCAATATCTGGCACATAATAAATACTGATAAATAACAGTTAACAATTATTAAAATGAATCAAAACACTGGCAATAGTCATTATGGCTAGTTAAAATTTTCTATGCCTATATGTAAATTTTCATTTTCCTATCACATATTTACCTTATCCTATTATAACATGGGTAAAAACAAAACAAATTTGGGAATACTAAGTATTTATGAGGGACACCTGGTCAGCTCAGCAGTTGGGCTTCTGCCTTCCGCTCAGGGTGCGATCCTCATCTGGGATCGAGTCCCACATCGGGCTCCCTGTGAGGAGCCTGCTTCTCTCTCTGCCTATATCTCTGCCTCTCTGTGTGTGTCTCAAATAAATAAATAAATAAATAAATAAATAAATAAATAAATAAATAAATAAATAGATGAATAGCTATTTATGAGTTAGTGTATACGAAGAAACTCTTGTTTTGTCATTTGCATAGTTTAATCTTCCTTCACAGGCAAATCAGAGAGTTTGACTAAAGTTTACTAGCAATTATACATTCTCATATGCAGTTTTTCCATTTTTTTGGAATTTTTCAAATATATGTAAGCTAATTTGCTTAGCTTTGCAGCATTAGGTGTGACCCCAATAAGGGACACTCTACTAAACATGCTAAAGCATATTTTTTTCTATTGTGTGGTTATCATCCTGTTCCTATAGGATCCTGAAAGCACTCCCCCAAATATCTCAAATATGACTTCCATCAAACCAAATATTCGGTTTGGCAAGACAAATTATATTTTTTATATCTGTTTCTCTCTGATCCTATTCTCAAGACAAATGACCCCAAGTTGTTAACCTCATTCAGAAATCAGACTACTCCCTATATTTGGTAGTTGGTGACCCTTATCCAGGATTTATTCTAGTTTGGCTAGCCCAGTAATATTTATTTGGCAAGGAGAGGTTTAGTGCCTCTCTTCAACATAAAAATTGACTAAGTCTTGACAAAATAACCTGAAAATACATGCCTAGACCACTTGAGAAGAGGAAATTTAACTCAAAAAACTATCTGATACCTCATATAAAACTAAAATTCTTTGAGTAGTGTAAGATTGTATTTGTGACTGACTATCCCAGTTAAGCAATAAATATATGTAGATGTGTTTAGTGTGCTTTGTCAAAGCATTCCATGTAAGAACACAATCCATGATGCAGTGCATTTTGATAATTAGCATGTCATAGATTTCACTATTTAAAACTAAAAAAAAAGATTTTCAAAAGCAAGGATATGTAGAATTTAGGAAGTCACATTAATAATAAACTAAACATTTAAATTTGTAAAATAGCATATTAAGTTATAACTATTAGATGTAAATAGTCAATTAACAAATATTCTCTTCCATTATGATTCTTATATTATGCACCTTAGAGCCTGTTGGCCAAAGAAAAGTCCAAGATAAGACAGAATTGGGTAACAATATCTTCCCTGGGATATGATTTGAGAATAGTCTATAGGCTGACTAGACCAAGCACAGATAAAACATAAACATCCTTTCCTAACCTGAACTTCTCTCTTGTCTTAAAGGAATGTGCATTTGTGTAAAACTATTGTGCTATCTAGAACAATTAGCATAACTAAATGGAGTAAAATTATATTCTTATTTCTCTTTCACCAATTCAACAGTATCTGTCTAGGCCTGGGAGAGAGTGCAAGAATATGAGAATATTTTAATTAGTGCTTACCATTCATGTCCATTCTCTATTACCACCACATTAAATGAGCACTCACTCCAGTGCAATCACAAGATACCTTTAACAGTTCTTCCCATAACTGCCCAGAACAAAAAGAGTAATGTTCCTCTACATCAAAAAAGTTTTAAAAATATAACATAGAAAATAAAAAAATAGAACAGGGTAAAGATGTAAAAATTAAAAGACTGTAAGCAGGCGGATCCCTGAGTGGCTCAGCGGTTTAGCGCCTGCCTTCAGCTCAGGGCATGATCCTGGAGTCCTGGGATCGAGTCCCACATCAGGCTCCCTGCATGGAGCCTGCTTCTCCCTCTGCCTCTCTCTCTCTCTCCCTCTCTTTCTCTCTCTGTCTGACTTTCATGAATAAATAAATAAAATCTCTTTAAAAAAAAAGACTGTAAACAATTTTCTCAAGACTTCTGAGTTCATTAATCCACAAATTCTGTGTACTTATCTAGTAACAGCTGCATTAATTCTAGTTTTCCATGTTTGTGTTCACAGTTTACAGCTGCAGCCCATCCTGCTGCCTTCAAAACTTTAACTGTGCATGGAAAACTAATTCTATTGTACTTAGACCAGTCAACCTTGCTTTGTCAGCATAAAGAGCATAAGGAATTCAAGGAATTGGATACCAAATCAGAAAAATAAGATGATAAGTCTTAAAAGTTGGTAAAGATTTGGAATTAAGAGTTGACAATTTCCTAAGTGCTACACTGGGGTAGGAGGGGGAGCACAATTAGCTAGGGCAGTAAGCACAGAGATCAAACTATGAATTTGAGGAAAGCTCAGAAGAAGGAAAGGAGAACTGTATAGATTGAGTGGTGGCCCTCAAAATACGTCTATTATTTTGATCCCTATAACTTGTGGAAGTTATAGGGATCAAAAAAAGAAAAGAAAAAAGAGTTATTATAAGAAAAAAGAGTTTTATTATTTAGAAAAAAGAGTTTTATAAGTATAATTAAATAAAGAATCTTGAGAGAGCTGAACAGATTACCTTTGATTATCTAAGTGGACCTTAAATCCTGTAATAAATGTCTTTATAAGTGATAATCAAAGAGAGATTTTAGATAGATAAAAGAACGGGAAGAGATATGACCACAGAGACAGAGATCAGGGAGAGGCAGCCACAGTTAAGGAAAGCCAGAGCAGCCAACAGAAGCTAGAAGAGGCAAAGAATGGATTTCCTCCTAGGGTCCCCATAAAGAACACAACCATCCTGGAGTTGGGTTTTGGACTCCAAGCCTCCAGCACTGTGAAAGAATATACACTTACATTGTTATAAGCCATCACATTTGAGATTATTTGTTATGGCAGCCACAGGAAACTAATATAGGCATCATGTCAAGAAAATGTACTTCCCAATATCCCTGGTGCTCTTCATAATGTCTTACCAATAGTTAAGACTATGTTTCCTATTAGAAAAGAAAATGTGGAAATGTTTTTGTATACTGAAATCTATACTGACACAAGAAAACTATTAACTAATGTCATACAAACTTATGTAAAATAAAATTTGATATCTGTGATTATCATAAAAAAGGATATTCACTTTAAGCAAGACAAGTAAATTATATAAGAAGTTATATAGGAAGATTAAAGAAACAGAAAAGCAAACAAAAAAATGAAAAGGAATTTACACAATGGAAAAATTTTATGAACCATATATATGATAAGGGGTTAATAAAAAAAATATATAAAAAACTCATAGAATTCAATACCCAAAATACAAATAACCCAATTAAAAAGTGGGCAAAGAGCCTAAATAGTCATCTCTGAAATAAAAGAACTTTAAATGGCTAACAGGTACGTGAAGAAGTGTTCAGTGTCACTAACAGTCATAGAAATTGTGACTGACACACAGTCATAGAAACCACAATGAGTTATATCCTCACATCTGTCAGGATGGCTACTATCAAAGAACAAAAGATATCAAGTGTTAACAAAGATGTAGACAAAAGAGACCCTTTGTACAATGTTTGTGGAAATTAGTATGGCCATTATAAAAACAATATGGAAGTTCCTCAAGAAATTAAAAATGGAACTACCATATGGTCAATTTAGCAATCTGACTTTTGAGTATATGTCTAAAGGATCTGAAATCAGGATTGCAAAGAGATATCTGCTCTCCCATGCTCACTGCAGCACTGTTTACAATAATCAAGATATAGAAACAACCTAAATGTCCTTTGACAGATGGATGGATAAAGAAATACACCACAAAATATTATTCAATCCTAAAGAACAAAATCCTGCCATTTGTGACAACGTGTATGTAGCTGGAGGGCATTATGCTAACTACATATGCAACACAGAAAGACAAACATTGCATGACTTCATTTATATGTAGAATCTAAAACAGTCAAATTCATAAAAACAGAATAGGACAGTGGTGACAAAGGCCAGGAGGAGGGGAAAATGGTAGAAACTGGCCAAATAATACATGTTTCAGTTACACAAGATCAGTAAGTTCTAGAGACCTAATACACAGCACAGTGAAGATAATGAACGATATTGTAACTTTGAAATTTGTGAAAAGGATAGAACTTGACTTAAATCTTTTCAGCATACACACACAAAAATATAACTATGTGGAGGTGACAAATATGCTCATTAGCTTTATTGTGGTGATTATTACACAATGTATATATCATATATATCAAAATATCAAGTTGTAAATCATAAATATATACAACTTTTATCTGTCAAAGATATTTCAACAAGGATGTTAAAAAAAAGCCTACCCATTCTACTCCTATTCCATCTTCCTCATGGATGCTGACCATCTATTTTTCCTTCACACTAACAAATTAATATTAATCCTACATTTTAGTGGAACTTAGGGAATGGATGTATTTTTGACAATAATTATTATTAACTTTTGGAAAACAAATAAGAAAATTAAGAATAAGGGAAAATACGACTCAAAATAATTGTAATAATAATAACACTCAATATCTAATAGAAAATTTTAAGCTAGGACTAATCACAAAGTTCAGAAAGAATCAGATTCCTATTGATTATTCTTAAAACTGAATTAATAAAATACTTTGATATATATATTTATCTGAAAAGTATACTAGCTTGCTCCAACAAAACATAAATTGCCCTCTTTTATCTTTCAAGCCTCAACTCCACCCTACCATACTTCCAGCCACTGCAGCCCACAGCAATCTCTCTCCCATAACTGATTAATTTGTACTACTTATTTTTCACCTAATGTATTTTGTTCCTATTGGTCAATTAACCTATGTTATCATTCAACAACTAAAGTTAGAGAAGGTCTGGGGTGCGGTGGCCCAGCTGTTAAGTCTGCTTTTGGCTGGGGTCATGGTCCCAGAGTCCTGGGACTAACCCCCAGGCAGACTCCACACTGAGCATTTTGATAAAGTGATGTGTCTCATACAAGCAGTTACAATCTTACGCAGGTCAGCTCAACAAAGGAAGTTGACAAATCTTGGTTTGCCTTTGAGATGTCCCTTATGGGCCCTAAAATTGGATTTTTGTCTTCCAAAGCACTCCTGTGAGTACTCCCATACAGAATTCTCACTATTAGAAAAGATTTCAATTAGGGAAAAGTAAACAGAAAATGGAGTTCAAATTTGGAACAGCACATTGGTTGAGGTAGAGGGGGAAGAAAGGAGAAAAATGCCTACAAGAATGGGTTGAAAAAAAAAAAAGAATGGAATGAAGACTATGATAGTGTCAAAAAGGGGTAAGAAAGACACAATAAAAATGTGTCCAAGGCAAGCCATCTACTTAAGAATGTCACAGAAGTATGATCATTGCATGCTCATCAAAATTATTTCCATATTTTTTCTTTGGCAACTCACATGCAAAGGAACTTGTTCCCAGTAGCCATCAAGGGAACATGCAAAATCTGAAAACCTGAAGGAATTTCCACACTGACTACTTCCAAATAGGCAGACTAAAAAGCTTTCATGATAGTACACTCCAAATTTACATTTTAGAATTCAACCATATGTTTAGCTTGGGCAGGAAAAGGGAACTGAAAAATGAAAGCTCAATTGTTAAGAAAACCAAAGATATTGTAATAGAAATTATGTAGTGAACAATATTATAACTGTGATATTGGATGAGATGCAATTAATTTTCTAAATGTTGCTTTGATTGATTTTACAGATAGTTTCTTCATTTACATATGCAGTCATTAAGTCTATAGGTATTTCCTAAGCATGTACTATTTTTCAGGACTGGTATTTTCCTTTAAAAGATGTAACTCTTATCCAAGAACAAATTTATAATATGTACGTATGTATGTGTGTGTGCATATATGTACATATTTGTGATGTATATGTATTCTACATAAATAAATGAATTCAAATTTTATCTTAAAATTATAAGTTGTTGCCAGAAAAGGAATTTAAGGTATTTATCTTTTTTAAATTATAAATTATATTAAAACCAAAATATAGCCCAGGGTATTTATGACACTTTAGGAAAATCCAAATAAATCTGTGTGTTTGTATTCATCTGCCCTAGAGGGTTAGAGTGATAAATGGTGAGTAGAATGCATGAATTCACATATTGAAGGTATTCAAGTATAAACTGACACAATCGAGCATGCTGTCTCTGGCTCAGTAAGCACAGAAACAGTATTTAGAAACCTAGAGTGAACCATGACAGTAATATGCCAAAAACTGGGTCATTGGAAACTGTATCTTTAAAACTGCAAAGATGTGTCTGTCTGTTTGTTCTAAACTAAATAACTTGATATTAGATTCAGATTACTCCTCTCTCAGTGATTCTAGGATGGGTTAACCACTGAGACCTTAAGTATCTTGCATATGAGAAAATAAGTGTTGCATTAGCAAAGTGTAACATTGATAGTTTTTTTAATGCTAGAATTTTTCCAGTTCAGAGTTGCTGCCTCATGACAAAAATACTCTTCCAAGTTTAAAAGATTTAAGTACATCTTCACACATCTAACAATATTAAACATAAACACACACTCTCTCCCTGTCTCTGTGTCACTCTCTCTATATGTCAGACAAATTGAATAGTTTAGCCATCCCTGTATTTGCAGATTCCCCCCTTACCCATTTAAGACAGTTTGAAATGATCACATTTCATTTAGTAGATTTTGATGACCCAACCCTCACAAATTATATATTTTATCAACTTGATCAACCTTATAAACTGGATACTAAAAAACAATTGTCATTAATCAAGGAACTCTGTTGATTGACTTTGTTAATAATTCTAACTTAAGATTACATCATTCTACAATAGCAAATTTTATATGTCCATATTTGGCTACATGTTGTGACTATATATATATATATATATATATATATATTACTTTTTTTTAAATTTTTATTTATTTATGATAGTCAGAGAGAGAGAGAGAGAGGCAGAGACATAGGCAGAGGGAGAGGGAGAAGCAGGCTCCATGCACCGGGAGCCCGATGTGGGATTCGATCCTGGGTCTCCAGGATCGCACCCTGGGCCAAAGGCAGGCGCTAAACTGCTGAGCCACCCAGGGATCCCATATATTACTTTTAAGAATACAATTTTAATGAGTGGAAATAAATAAAGACTAAACAGACAATTCAGATCAATAAACCTAACAGCTGATAATTTGAAGATAAAAAAAATTGACAAAGCTTTAGCTAGACTCACCAAAAACCAGAGAGAGGGAGAGCAAAGTCAGAAATGAATGAGAAGCTACAACTAACACCACAGAAGTATAAAGGATCATAAGAGAATATTATGAACATTTAAATGCCAAGAAATTGGACAACCCAGAAGAAATCAATAAATTCCTAAAAATTTACCATCTTCCAAGACTGAATCTTGATGAAATAAGAAATTTGATAGACCAATTACTAGTAAGGAGATTGAATCAGTAATAAAAAGCTTCCCAACATACAAAAGTCCAGAAGGATATACCTTCATAGTTGAATTCTACCAGATACTCAAAGAAAATATAATATCTATTTTTTTTCTCAAAATCTTCCAAAAACCTAAAGAGGAGGAAAAGCTTCAAACACATTTCTGAGGCCAGCATTACCTCAATACCAAAACCAGTCAAGGACAATATACAGAAAAAGTAAATTACAGGTCAAAGTACCTGATGAACATAGATTAATCTCCTCAACAAAATAAAAGCAAAACAAATTTTAAAAACACATTAAAAGAATCACATGTTATGACCAAGTGGAATTTATGGCTCAACATCTACAAATCAATCAACATGACACACAACATGGACCAAATGACAGATAATAATCATATAATCTTAATAGATGCAAAAGAAGCTTTTAAAAAATTCAACATCAATTTATGATAAAAACCCTCAACACAGTGGGTATAGATTTACTATAGCTAACAGAATAAAGGCCATAAATGGCAATCCATAGCTAATATCTTATTCAATAGTGTAAAGCTGAAAGCTTTTCTAAGATCAAGAACAAGACAAGGATGCATACTTTCCACACTTTTGTTCAACATAGTGTTGGAAGTCCTGACCACAGCAATCAGACAAGAAGAAAGACAAATAAAAGGCAGACACAGGGATCCCTGGGTGGCAGAGCGGTTTGGCGCCTGCCTTTGGCCCAGGGTGCGATCCTGGAGACCCGGGATCGAGTCCCATGTCGGGCTCCCGGTGCATGGAGCCTGCTTCTCCCTCTGCCTATGTCTCTGCCTCTCTCTCTCTCTCTCGGTGACTATCATAAATAAATTTTAAAAAATTAAAAAAAAAGGCAGACACATTAGAAAGAAAAAAGTAAAATTGTCACTATTTGCAGATGGATTATACTATATATAGAAAATCCTAAAGACTCCACCAAAACTACTCCACTATTATAACTAATAAATGAGTTCAGTGAAGGTGCAGAATATAAAACTAATATACAAAAATGTGTTGCATTTCTATACATCAATAATGAAGTGGTAGAAAAATAAATCATGAAAAATCCCATGTACAATTGCATCAAAAAAAAAAAAAAAAAAAAAGTATCAAGGGATGAATTTAACCAAAGAGGTAAAAGGACTATACACTGGAAATTTTTACATTGATGACAGAAACTGAAGACACAGGGCAGCCTGGGTGGCTCAGCGGTTCAGCGCTGCCTTCAGCCCAGAGCATGATCCTGGAGACCCGGGATGGAGTCCCGCGTTAGGCTTCCTGCACGGAGCCTGCTTCTCCCTCTGCTTGTGTCTGTCTGCCTGTCTGCCTTGTCTGCCTCTCTCTCTCTCTGTGTGTGTCTCATGAATAAATAAATTTAATTGAAAAATAAAAAAAAAAAGAAACTGAAGACACAGGTAAATGGTAAGATATTCCATGATCAATAATTGGAATAATTAGTATTGAGGGGGGAGGGGCGGGATGGCAGAAGAGTAGGGTCCCCAAGTCACCTGCCCCCACCAAATTACCTAGATAACCTTCAAATTATCCTGAAAATCTATAAATTCGGCCTGCGATTTAAAGAGAGACCAACTGGAATGCTACAGCGAGAAGAGTTCGCGCTATCAGGTAAGAAGACGGGGGAAAAAGAAATAAAGAAACAAAAGGCCTCCAAGGGGGAGAGGCCCCGCGAGGAGCCGGGCTGAGGCCGGGGCGAGTGTCCCCAGCACAGGAGAGCCCCGTCCCGGAGGAGCAGGAGCTGCACCGACCTTCCCGGGGGAAAGGGGCTCGCGGGGAGGTGGAGCAGGACCCAGGAGGGCGGGGATGCCCTCGGGCTCCCGGGGACACTAACAGACACCTGCGCCCCGGGAGAGCCCCACACCCCGCGGCCGAGCTCCCTAAGGGCTGCAGCGCACGGCGGGACCCGGAGCAGCTCGGGGGGGCTCGGGGGCGGCTCCGCGGAGGGAGCTGCGGGGCGGGAGCAGCTCAGGGGGCTCGGGGGTGGCTCCGCGGAGGGGGCTCGGGGACGGCTCCGCGGAGGGGGCTCGGGACGGCTCCGCGGACGGGGCTGCGGAGCAGGAGCGTGAATCCAGCAGCACAGGCTCCGGAGCACAGGGCGCCGGGAAACAGCCCAGGATCCTGCCTCCCCCGGCACAGGCAGAGGCCGGGAGGGCCCAGGACAGCGAGGACGCTCCTGCCCCGAGCAGAGCAGATCAGCGGCCCCGCCCCGAGCCTCCAGGCCCTGCAGACGGAGAGCTCCGGAGCTACTGCGGGGGCTGACTCCAGGGCTCCAGAGCTGGCCCTGCCACTGTGGTTGTTCCTCCTGGGGCCTCACGGGGTAAACAACCCCCACTGAGCCCTCCACCAGGCAGGGACACAGCAGCTCCCCCAAGTACTAACACCTGAAAATCAGCACAGCAGGCCCCTCCCCCAGAAGACCAGCTAGACGGACAAGTTCCAGGGGAAGTCAAGGGACTTAAAGTATACAGAATCAGCAAGATACTCCCCCGTGGTTTGGTTTGTTTTTTGTTTGTTTGTTCGTTTTTTGCTTTTTGATGTCCGTTTGCTTCCCCACCCTTTTTTTCTTTCTCTTTTTCTACTCTTTTTTTTTCTTTTTTTCTTCTTTTTTCTTTTTCTCTTTTCTTTCTGTCTTTCTCTCCTCTCTTTTTCTCCTTTTCCCAATACAACTTGTTTTTGGCCACTCTGCACTGAGCAAAATGACTAGAAGGAAAACCTTACCTCAAAAGGAAGAATCAGAAACAGTCCTCTCTCCCACAGAGTTCAAAATATGGATTACAATTCAATGTCAGAAAGCCAATTCAGAAGCACTATTATACAGCTACAGGTGGCTCTAGAAAAAAGCATACAGGACTCAAGAGACTTCATGACTGCAGAATTTAGATCTCATCAGGCAGAAATTAAACATGAATTGAATGAGATGCAATCTAAACTAGAAGTCCTAACGACAAGGGTTAACAAGGTGGAAGAACTAGTGAGTGACATAGAAGACAAGTTGATGGCAAAGAGGGAAACTGAGGAAAAAAACAGACAAATAATTAAAAGACCATGAGGACAGATTAAGGGAAAAAATGACAGCCTGAGGAAGAAAAACCTACATTTAATTGGGGTTCCCCAAGGCGCCAAAAGGGACAGAGGTCCAGAATATGTATTTGAATAAATCATAGCTGAAAATTTTCCTAATCTGGGAAGGGAAACAGGCATTCAGATCCAGGAAATAGAGAGATCCCCCTAAAATCAATAAAAACCGTTCAACACCTCGACTTTTAATAGTTAAGCTTGCAAATGCCAAAGATAAAGAGAAGATCCTTAAAGCAACAAGAGACAAGAAATCCCTGACTTTTATGGGGAGTAGTATTAGGGTAACAGCAGACCTCTCCACAGAGACCTGGCAGGCCAGAAAGGGCTGGCAGGATATATTCAGGGTCCTAAATGAGAAAAACATGCAACCAAGAATACTTTATTCAGCAAGGCTCTCATTCAGAATGGAAGGAGAAATAAAGAGCTTCCAAGACAGGCAGGAAATGAAAGAATATGTGACCTCCAAACCAGCTCTGCAAGAAATTTTAAGAGGGACTCTTAAAATTCCCCTTTAATAAGAAGTCCAGTGGAACACTCCACAAAAAACAAGGACTGAATAGATATCATGATGACACTAAACTAATATCTTTCAATAGTAACTCTGAACATGAACGGGCTTAATGACCCCATCAAAAGGCTGCAGGGTTTCAGACTGGATAAAAAAGCAGGACCCATCTATTTGCTGTCTACAGGAGACTCATTTTAGACAGAAGGACACCTACAGCCTGAACATAAAAGGTTGGAGAACCACTGTACCATTCAAATGGTCCTCAAAAGAAAGCAGGGATAGCCATCCTTATATCAGATAAACTAAAATTTATCTCGAAGACTGTAGTGAGAGATGAAGAGGGACACTATATCATACTTAAAGGATCTATCCAACAAGAGGACTTAACAATCCTCAATATATATGCCCTGAATGTGGGAGCTGCCAAATATATCAATCAATTAATAATGAAAGTTAAGACATAATTAGATAATATTACACTTATACTTGGTGACTTCAATCTACTGCTTTCTATACTCCATAGGTCTTCTAAACACAACATCTCCAAAAAAACGAGAGCTTTAAATGATACACGGGACCAGATGGATTTCACAGATATCTACAGAACTTTACATCCAAACTCAACTGAATACACATTCCTCTCAAGTGCACATGGAACTTTCTACAGACTAGACCACATACTGGGTCACAAATCGGGTCTGAACCAATACCAAAAGATTGGGATCGTCCCCTGCATATTCTCAGACCATAATGCCTTGAAATTAGAACTAAATCACAACAAGAAGTTTGGAAGGACTTCAAACACGTGGAGGTTAAGGACCATCCTGCTAAAAGATGAAAGGGTCAACCAGGAAATTAAGGAAGAATTAAAAAGATTCATGGAAACTAAAGAGAATGAAGATACAACCGTTCAAAATCTTTGGGATACAGCAAAAGCAGTCCTGAGGGGGAAATACATCAAATTCAAGCAGCCATTCAAAAACTGGAAAGAACTCAAATACAAAAGCTAACCTTACACAAAAAGGAGCTAGAGAAAAAACAGCAAATAGATCCTACACTCAGCAGAAGAACAGAGTTAATTAAGATTCGAGCAGAACTCAACGAAATCGAGAGCAGAAGACTGTGGAACAGATCAACAAAACCAGGAGTTGGTTCTTTGAGAGAATTAATGAGATAGATTAACCATTAGCCAGCCTTATTAAAAAGAAGAGAGAGAAGACTCAAATTAATAAAATCATGACTGAGAAAGGAGAGATCACTACCAACACCAAGGAAATACAAACGATTTTAAAAACACATTATGAACAGCTATACGCCAATAAATTAGGCAATCTAGAAGAAATGGACGCATTGTTTGAAAGCCACAAAGTACCAAAACTGGAACAGGAAGAAATAGAAAACCTGAACAGGCCAATAACCAGGGAGGAAATTGAAGCAGTCATCAAAAACCTCGCAAGACAAAAAAGTACAGGGCCAGATGGCTTCCCAGGGGAATTCTATCAAACCTTTAAAGAAGAAACCATACCTATTCTCCTAAAGCTGTTTGGAAAGATAGAAAGAGATGGAGTACTTCCAAATTCGTTCTATGAGGCCAGCATCAACTTAATTCCAAAACCAGACAAAGATCCCACCAAAAAGGAGAATTACAGACCAATATCCCTGATGAACATGGATGCAAAAATTCTCAACAAGATACTAGCCAATAGGATCCAACAATACATTAAGAAAATTATTCACCATGACCAAGTAGGATTTATCCCCAGGACACAAGGATGATTCAACACTCTTAAAACAATCAATGTGATTCATCATATCAACAAGAGAAAAACCAAGAACCATATGATCCTCTCATTAGATGCAGAGAAAGCATTTGACAAAATACAGCATCCATTCCTGATCAAAACTCTTCAGAGTGTAGGGATAGAGGCAACATTCCTCAACATCTTAAAAGCCATCTACGAAAAGCCCACAGCAAATATCATTCTCAATGGGGAAGCACTGGGAGCCTTTCCCCTAAGATCAGGAACAAGACAGGGATGTCCACTCTCACCACTGCTATTCAACATAGTACTGGAAGTCCTAGCCTCAGACAACAAAAAGACATTAAAGGCATTCAAATTGGCAAAGAAGAAGTCAAACTCTCCCCCTTCACAGATGACATGATACTCTACATAGAAAACCCAAAATACTCCACCCCAAGATTGCTAGATCTCATACAGCAATTTGGCAGTGTGGCAGGATACAAAATCAATGCCCAGAAGTCAGTGGCATTTCTATACACGAACAATGAGACTGAAGAAAGAGAAATTAAGGAGTCAATCCCATTTACAATTGCACCCAAAAGCATAAGATACCTAGGAATAAACCTAACCAAAGAGGTAAAGGATCTATACCCTAAAAACTATAGAACACTTCTGAAAGAAATTTAGGAAGACACAAAGAGATGGAAAAATATTCCATGCCCATGGATTGGCAGAATTAATATTGTGAAAATGTCAACGTTACCCAGGGCAATTTACACGTTTAATGCAATCCCTATCAAAATACTGTGGACTTTCTTCAGACAGTTCGAACAAATTATTTTAAGATTTGTGTGGAAAAAAAAAGATGTGTGGAATCAGAAAAGACCCCGAATAGCCAGGGGAATTTTAAAAAAGAAAACCATATCTGGGGGCATCACAATGCCAGATCTCAGGTTGTACTACAAAGCTGTGGTCATCAAGACAGTGTGGTACTGGCACAAAAACAGACACATAGATCAATGGAACAGAATAGAGAACCCAGAAGTGGACCCTCAACTTTATGGTCAACTAATATTCGATAAAGCAGAAAGGACTATCCACTGGAAGAAAGACAGTCTCTTCAATAAATGGTGCTGGGAAAATTGGACATCCACATGCAGAAGAATGAAACTAGACCACTCTCTTGCACCATACACAAAGATAAACTCAAAATGGATGAAAGATCTAAATGTGAGACAAGATTCCATCAAAATCCTAGAGGAGAACACAGGCAACACCCTTTTTGAACTCGGCCACAGTAACTTCTTGCCAGATACATCCATGAATGCAAAAGAAACAAAAGCAAAAATCAACTATTTTTGAAAAATGAAATGGACTTCATCAAGATAAGAAGCTTTTGCACAGGATACAGTCAACAAAACTAAAAGACAACCTACAGAATGGGAGAAGATATTTGCAAATGACGTATCAGATAAAGGGCTAGTTTCCAAGATCTATAAAGAACTTCTTAAACTCAACAGCAAAGAAACAAACAATCCAATCATGAAATTTGCAAAAGACATGAACAGAAATCTCACAGAGGAAGACATAGACATGGCTAACATGCACATGAGAAAATGCTCTGCATCACTTGCCATCAGGGAAATACAAATCAAAACCACAATGAGATACCACCTCACACCAGTGAGAATGGGGAAAATTAACAAGGCAGGAAACCACAAATGTTGGGGAGGATGAGGAGAAAAGGGAAGGAACCCTCTTACACTGTTGGTGGGAATGTGAACTGGTGCAGCCACTCTGGAAAACTGTGTGGAGGTTCCTCAAAGAGTTAAAAATAGACCTGCCCTGCGACCCAGCAATTGCACAGTTGGGGATTTACGCCAAAGATACAGATGCAATGAAACGCCGGGACACCTGCACCCCGATGTTTCTAGCAGCAATGTCCACAAGAGCCAAAGTGTGGTAGGAGCCTCGGTGTCCATCGAAAGATGAATGGATTAAGAAGATGTGGTTTATGTATACAATGGAATATTACTCAGCCATTAGAAACGACAAATACCCACCATTTGCTTCAACGTGGATGGAACTGGAGGGTATTATGCTGAGTGAAGTAAGTCAATCGGAGAAGGACAGTGTATGTTCTCATTCATTTGGGGAATATAAAGAATAGTGAAAGGGAATAGAAGGGAAGGGAGAAGAAATGTGTGGGAAATATCAGAAAGGGAGACAGAACATAAAGACTCCTAATTCTGAGAAACGAACTAGGGGTGGTAGAAGGGGAGGAGGGCGGGGGTTGGGGGTGAATGGGTGACGGGCACTGAGGGGGGCACTTGAAGGGATGAGCATGGGTGTTATTCTATGTTGGTAAATTGAACACCATAAAAAATAATTTATTAAAAAATAAAATAAATAAAAAATAAATTTATTATTAAAAAATTAGTATTGAAAAATTTCTATACTATCCTTAGTAATCAACAGATTCAATGAAATCTCTATCAAAAATTCCAATGACACTTTTTCACAGAACTAAAACAACAACTCTCTATTTTGTATACAACCACAAAGGACCCAAAACGACCCAGAACAATCCTGAGACAGAGGAACAAAGCTAGAGGTATCATGGTCCCTGATTTCAAACTATACTATATATATAATCAAAACAATATGGTACTGGCATAAGAACAGAAATAGACACACAGATAATAAATGCACCTATGTGCATTTAGAATAAAGAGCACAGATATAAATTCACCTATGTGTGGTCAATTAATATACAACAAAATAGGCATGAATATGTAATGGATGAAGGACTCTTCTTAAAAGTCTCTTCAATAAATGGTATTCAATAAATGGTACTAACAACTACATGCAAAAGAATGGCACTCAGACACTATCTTACATCATAAGCAAAATTAACTAAAGTGTACAAAAATTAACTAAAGTGGATTAAAAACTTGAATATAAAACCCAAAGTTCTAAAACTTCTAGAAGAAAGTAGAGGTGGTAAGCTACTTGATATCAGTCTTAGCAATACTTTTTTTGATCTGACACCAAAGACAAGGGAGACAAAAGCAAAATTAAACAAATGGGAACACATTAAATTAAATAGCTTCTGCACAATAAAGGCAATCATCAACAAAATGAAATGGCAACCTACTGAATGGGAGAAGATATTAGAAAATCATATATCTGATAAGGGGTTAATATCCAACATACATAAAGAACTTATATAACTCAATATCAAAAAAATCTGATCACAAATAGGCAGATGGTCTAAACATTTTTCCAAAAACATATAGATGGCAAACAGGCACATGAAAATATAGGCAGCATCACTAATCATCAGGGAAATGCAAATCAAATCCACAATGAGATTATCACCTCACACTTGTCAGAACAGCTAAAGACAAGAAAGAAGTGTTGGTGAAGATGTATGGGAAAAGGGAAGCTTTATGAACAATTGGTGAAAATGTAAACTGGTGCAAACCACTATGGAAAACAGTATAATGTTTCCTCAAAAAATTAAAAATACAACTACCATATGATCTAGCAATTTCACTACTTAGTATTTATCAAAGGAAAACAGAGATACTAATTTGAAAAGATATATACACTCTTATGTTCACTAAAACATTATTTACAATAGGCATGATATGGAAACATCAGCATCCAAGGTTGGATGAATGGATAAAGAAAATGTGGTGTGTATATGTGCATACACAGACATGTACACACACACACAATGGAATACCACTAAGCCATAAGAAAGAATATTTTGCCATTTGTGATAACATAGATGGACCCTGAGGGTATTATGCTAAGTGAGGTAAGGAAGATAGAGAAATACAAATACCTCATGATTTCACTTATGTGTGGAGTTTAAAAAACAAAACAAAGAAAACAAAATCCAGACTCATAAATATAGAGAACAGATTGGTCTTTGTCAGGGGTAGGGGTAGAAATAGGTGAAGAAATAGGTGAATAGGTATGGGTAGAAATAGGGAATTAAATAGTAGAATCTTTCAGCTATAAAATAATCATTTAAATGTAATGTACAGCATGGGAACACAGTATAACACTGCATTAACTTGCAAGATGGCAGATGGTAACTGGACCTATTATAGTTACCATTTCCTAAGGTGTACAAATGTAAATCACTATGTTGTATACTTGACACTAATATAATATTGTATGCCAATTATACCTCAATAAATTTTAAAAAATAGACTGTAAAAAAAGTACAACTTTAAATACCATGATATTTAGAAAAATCTATCAAATATTTTTTCTCTACATAATGGTTAGAATGTTAATAGGTTCTGATATATATGTAAGATTTATTGATCATTAATAAGCTATTTTATTATTTTAATCATTTTTCAACAGGGAACAAAATTGGACAACTAATGTAATGAAGAATTAAGGATATATAAGCATATAACAGTTTTGTTTCAACTTACTATACAATTTTACTGCTTGTATTTGTCTTGAACAAATTATATATCCCCTGTGTGCTATAGTTTCACCTTCTAGGGATACTACAAAAATCTACTACAGGGATCCCTGGGTGGCACAGTGGTTTGGCGTCTGCCTTTGGCCCAGGGCGCGATCCCGGAGACCCGGGATCGAGTCCCACATCGGGCTCCCGGTGCATGGAGCCTGCTTCTCCCTCTGCCTGTGTCTCTGCCTCTCTCTCTCTCTGTAACTATCATAAATAAATAAAAATTTTAAAAAATAATATGAAAAAAAAATCTACTACATTGTGTTGTAATAAAAATTAAATAATAAAATTTTGCAGAACTTTCAAATAGTAGCTTATATTTAATATAAAGCTAATCTTTAACTAATTTTTTTAACTTTAAAATTAAAAAAAAAAACTATCAGCACATCAAATCACTATGCAATGCCCTAATGATAGCTAGGCTATCACTTGTTCAGAGTACAACTGTTCCTTAAATATTATCCTAATCTTACATTTCCAACATTATTATAAGATTTCTGAGACAAATACGTTCTTTTCAAAATGTCTTATATATGTCCTACAGTGGGCAATATAATGCTGGTAAAAGCAAATGTTCAATGACTTCTTATTGAAACAGTACATTTTTATATATTTGAAAGTTAATAGTGGGTCTTTTCTACTCTTATTTTTCTAAAAATGATACATCTCTAAGGAATTTCTAAATAATATGTTTTAGTATATGCTTTATTAAAGAAAATATTTTAATATAATAACTGTACAAAAGTATTAAATACAATAATAAAACATAAAGCCATATGTTTATTGAGAAAATTCAAAGATGAAATGGTTAAACTATCACTGAGTTTCTAGGAAACAATAAAATACATTTATTATTTTTGTAGCTTTATTGCGGTATAGTTAATACAAAAAAATTTACATACTTAGTATATACATTTTGATGCTATTGAACATATGCATATACTCATGATACCATCACTACGATGAAAGTAGTAAATACATCTAACACCACCAAAAAGTCTCTGGCTCCACTTATTTGTGTGTGTGTGTGTGTGTGTGTGTGTGTGTAAGAACATTTAACATGAGATATATCCTCCTGACAAGATTTTAATTGTACAATACCATATTATTCATTTATTTTTGATGAGTACACATAGCATTAACAGCTAGAACTTGGAAATAATTAGTTTATGAAACAGCTTTGAAAAGTAATATAAGATTTTCCAAGGACTAAAAAGTACTAATATTAAAAATATATATGATGTCCCACTTTCACTTACAGCCAAGAGAAGTCTCAGGGACCAATTTAACAATCTAGTAAAACAACTAAAAGCTGAGCAAGATATATGAAACAACAGTTCTTAAATTTTTTGACATCAGAATACAAAGGACAGTGATATCTAAGGGACAAGAAACAAGCAAGGTAAGTCCAACAATTGTCCTACCCTACAGCCTAAAGAACATTTCTAGACCATGGTAAAGTACAGGAGACTATAAGACATTCCAGAATAATCCCAAAGTACTTGTCATGATGTAGTCAGCAGAGTACTCATTAGTGCATGTGTGTTAGTACACTGTCTAAAACTGGAGAAAGAAACCCATGAAAGTAAAAAAAAAAAAAAAAAAGAAAGAAACCCATGAAAGTTGTAGGCGTATCATCCACCAAGGTTTACTTAAGGCTGAGGCTATTGGCTATTCTTAATACCAAAATAGAAAACCTTATAATAGGGCATTAATTACTTAGAACAATTTGCAAAAGAAAAACAACCTTGAAAAAATATATTAGAAACAACTCAAAATGAAACACATAGAGAAAAAATAAATTAAAAGATAGAGCATTAGTAACTCATGGGAAAACAAAGAAATCTGTACTTGTGTAGTTAGAATCCACAAAGAAAGGAGAAACAGTGCTATCTGTTCCTGGAATTTGAGGCATCAGCAGGTAGGCATCAAGGATTAGGTAATGTAGTTCATTGAGCCAAATTGGCAGTTTGCGAAGGATTAAATTCAGTTGGTTAATAAATCTACTAAACCTGACAGAAAAGAATGCCAGAAGATTGCCATGGCAACAGCAATATAATGTGCTATAATGGGAATCATTGGCTTTTTTTGTGAAATTGATCTATATCCCTATCAATAACATCATTGTTGGTGGCTGAACACTCCTTTACAAGTTTTTCATCTTGGGAATTAGTAAACAAGTGAGGATTTAAGAAGTTCATGAAGTAAAAATTTGCCTATATGTTTTGTGTTTGTTTTGTTTTCTTCCAAGATATTTTGTATTTCTGAATTTAAATAATTTCAAAAAAAGGAGCAGAAAAATATAATGGCTCTTTTTTATTCCTGAATTTGATGAAAACTATAAACCTGTAGATTCAAAAAACTTAACAAACCCCAAGCATAAGAGATATGCAAAGAATCAGACCAAGGCACATTATAATCAAATGGCTTAAAACTAAGGAAAAGGAGAACATCTTAACAGCAGCTAAAGGAGGGAGAAAAAACATAATATACAGAGGAACAAAGATAAAGAGCAAACTGACTTAATATCAGAAACAATGCAAGCCAGAAGACATGGATCAACATTTTTAAAGCACTGACAAATAAATTGTCAACTAATGATTTTCTTACCCAGAAAATAACATTCAAATACAAAACTAAAATCAAGACATTACATAAAAAATATATAAAATCAATCACTAGGCAGACCTTCATGTATAAAGAGAATGATCCAAATGTAAATATGGATTGGTACAAGTGAATGAACAACCTTAGGAATGAAAAATATGTGAATAAATGTAGCACATTTTTCCTATTAAAGGTCTTTAAAATATTGACTATTTAAAGAGAAAAATTATGATATAGTGTGAGGTTAGAACATATCCAGAAGTAAAATATATGGCAACAATAACACACAAGCCATGGGAGGAAAAAATGGGGGAATAGTGATTTCAATTTCCTCTACTATTTTATTTATTTATTTTTAAAGACTTTATTTATTTATTCATGAGATACAGAGAGAGAGGCAGAGACACAGGCAGAGGGAGAATCAGGCTCCCTACAGGGAGCCCTATGCGGGTGAGGAGGGGACCTTGATCCCCAGATGGGGATCACACCCTGAGCCGAAGGCAAATGCTCAATCTGAGCAACCCAGGCTCCTGATTTCCTCTACTATTTTAATGTGGTGTAGTATCATTTGATGGTAGACCCTGATAAGTTAAATATAAATACTATAAATCCTAAAGCAACCTCTAAAATAATACAACAAAGTCAATAAATAAGTCAACCAAAAGGCTAAAAGAATCAAAAACAAATCCTCAATTAATCCAAAAGGAAGCAAAGAAAGGGAACAAAGAACATCAGACAGAAAAGAAATAGCAGGATGTTAGACTTAAATTCAACCATATCAGAACCACTTTAAATATAAATGATCTTAACCAAATTGAAAGATAGAGACATTGAGATTGGATTAAGATTTTTAAAAAGCAACATCCAATGATATGTTACCTGTAAGTCCTACACTTTATTTTTTTAAGATTTTATTTATTTATTCATGAGAGACACAGAGAGAGGGGCAGAGACACAGGCAGAGGGAGAAGCAGGCTCCATGTGGGGAACCTGATGCAGGACTTGATCCCAGAATCCTGGGATCACAACCTGAGCCAAAGTTAGATGCTCAACCACTAAGCCAGCCAGGCATTCCAAACATACACTTTATTTATTTATTTATTTATTTATTATTTATTTATTTTTAAGATTTTATTTATTTATTCATGAGAGACATACACACACACACACACACACACACACACACACACACAGAGGCAGAGACATAGGAGGAGGGAGAAGCAGGCTCGATGCAGGGAGCCCGAGGCGGGACTCGATCCTGGGACTCCAGGATCATGCCCTGGGCCGAAGGCAGGTGCTAAACCACTGAGCCACCCAGGGATCCCCAAGACATAAGCTTTAAACACAATATACAAATACATTACAATAAAATAATGGAAAGCAAGATACTGGGCTTGCTCCAATCAAAGGAAAGCTGGATTAACTATATTAATATCAGGCAAAGAAAATTTCTGAGCAAAGAATACTGCCCTTTCTGAACAAACTATTATCAGATACAGAGAAGTTCATCTCCCAATGATAAAGGGGGCAATGCAAGAGAACAGAACAACTCTAAATGTTTATGTGTTTAATAACATCTGCAAAAAATAAAAAAATAAAAAAAATAAAAAAATAAAAAAAAAATAACATCTGCAAAAACACACATGGCAAAAACAGACTGGACTTCAAAGAGAAATCCAAAAATCTACAATCCCAGAAAGAAATTTCAACACCTCTCTCACAATAATTGATAGAAAATATATACAAGAATTCAATAAAGATGTTAAAGATTTGAACAACAATATTATCTAAAGCAACATTATTGATAATTATAGAGCACATCAACTAACAACAGCACAACACAAATTCCTGTCCGGTTAGTAGAGAATATTTACCATGACAGACCAATTCTGGGTTGAAATTCTGAGGAACCTAGAAATAAAAGGAAAATGCCTGAACCTGAAAACACCATGTATGAAAAATCTACAGCTAATGTTATACTTACTGGTGAAGACTATTAAGATGAGAAATGTGTCAAGAATGTTCACTCTCCTCTCTTCTACTCAACATTGTGCTAGAGATACTAGTTGATCCCATAAATCAGAAAAAATAAATATATCATCCAAAATTGAGGAAATAAAATTTGACTTACCAGTAGATGATATAATTATCATCAACAAAGAAAATTCAACAGAATCTACATAAAAGCCACCAGGACTAAAAAGTGGTTGCAAGGTTTCAAGATACAAAGTCAAACGGATCAAATAGACAAATTGATCATAATCATTAGTCATTAGAGAAATGCAAATTAGAATCACAATGAGATACTATCATGCTCGTGTTTCAATGTCTGAAATATTTTTCTTAAATGACCACACAAAGTGTTGCTGAAGACAGAACAACTGGGACTCTCATACTATCAGGGAGTAAATAAAATGGCATAACTATTTTGGAAAACAAATTGTCAGTTTCTTAAAAATTAAACATACATTTATTACATATAAACCAGCTGTTACACTTCTAAGCATTTATTCAAAATTTATATAGCATATATACATACAAAGGCTTGAGCAGTAATGTTCACAGCAGCTTTATTTGTAATAGCTAAAAATTAGCAACAATCCAAATGCCCAACAATATATGAATAGGTAAAAAAAATTCAACATATATTCATATAATAGAATACTACTCAGCAATAAAAAAACCACAATGAACTACTAATAAACACTGAAATATAAATGCCATAATATTATGACTGAGTTAAAGAAACAAGATCACAATGGAATATATAGTGTTTGAGTCCATTATATGTGTCTCTAGAAAATGCAAACTAATATAGCAACAGGATAATCAACATTTGCCTGGAGATGGAGTTTGCAAACGGAAATGTGGGAGGGAGGAACTACAAAGAAGCAAATGAAAACTGATGTGGGGGAGATAATCATTATCTTGATGTTATTATGGTTCATATACACATCAACTGTACAAATTATACAATTTAAATATGTATAGTTTACTGGGTATCATATATACCATAATAAAGCTGTTACATGTATATGTAAATTATTTTAATTGATTCTATTGGTCATTTACTACTATCACAAAAATCTTACCACTTAGAGTTAAAAAAAAAGTTACACAAATATAACATGTAATGTACCAGAAATGTTACAACTATCTTTATACTATGCAGCAAGCATAGCAGGGAAAAAAAAAATAGGAGATCTGTGTTCTAGTTCTGGTTTTGTAATGACTGGCTCACTGACTATGATTAAATCACTAAACCACTCAAGCCTTCCGTGTGCTCATCTGTAAAGTGAAAGGTCTGTACAAGATCATTGGTCTTTAGCCTTGTCTGGATTTATAGACCATTCTGGAGTATTAGTTTTTAGGAATGAGCAACTGAAGGAATTGAAGAATCACCCACAAAATTCTCTGTAAATCAACAATAATTAAAACACAATCCTTAACTTATTCCAATACCACACAGTAATTTTTAAACAACCCACACTTAACATGCCATTTCCTTGCCTTTCTACTATGTCATTTTGCCCTTACACTGCTCGGTTATATATACAAATGGTAAAATTCTCAAATGTTCCAGGAAATATGTTATCTTTCCTTGAACTGGCTTTACCTAACTATTGCATTTTGCTATTCACTGTCAGGATTTGTACCCAACACAACAATATACTACATGTCTACTTAAGATATTCTAGGAATACTGTACATGGAAAGTATTAATTTGCAAAATTAAAGTACATGTTTCTCAAAATTGAGCAGTATTCCAGTGAAGCAGTGAACACCACTGTTGTAAGTAATCTCTAAGGCCTGTTTTGGATCACTATTTTAAATCTGTAAAATCTGAAAAATTGTATTGATCATTCTTGTTTGCTATGAGTCACAGCTAACACACAATAAATGGAAATTCTGCTCACCTACGAAACACTAGTAGTTTCATGGCCTTGTACATCACTTAGCATACAACTGTAAGTCTGAACTATTTTAGCCAATTTTTGCGTAAAGCCCCTTTTTCTCCTTCTTAATACATTTCAGTTTTGGGTAAACTTTATTCCTTGGTTAGGTGTGGCAAACCTCCAAGAATCCAGGCAATTCCTTATATTTAGAAATATTGCATAAAGAATAGTCCCGGGGATCCCTGGGTGACTCAGCGGTTTAGGGCCTGCCTTTGGCCCAGGGCATGATCCTGGGCTCCCGGGAGCCAGTCCCGCATGGGCTCCTGCATGGAGTCTGCTTCTTCCCCTGCCTGTGACTGCCTCTCTCTCTCTGTGTCTTTCATGAGTAAATAAATAAAATCTTAAAAAAAAAAAAAAAAAAGAATAGTCCCTATTAAAGAGGAATGAGGGCTTCCTTTGACAATACTTAAATAAATTTGTAACTCTCTTTTTTCAGAAATGAATAAAGCTTGAATTATTTTAAAGCTTAATAATTGGTATTATTTTTTAAATCAAATTGGTATTATTTTTAAGTCAAAATATTGAATTATGCTCGGGCCATGTTTGAGAAGTTATTTTTCTACAGGGGTTAAAATTAAAGTGAAAAACATGTGCCTCCCTCTTCCTATTTTTTGGAAGTTTTATTTGGAAGTTTTTATTTTCTAGCTAATAAAGAAGAGAGAAATTTATTATTCAGGGAAAACTATCTTCTAAATTCAATGTCCACATCTAATTATAGTTTAGGATACTTACTTAGAGCCTTTAGAAATACCAGTGAAAATGGATCTTTTTCTATTCTCTTATTTGGGTTAAAATACTTGGCATCCTTTTATATAATTGCTTTCAAAGCAAAACTTTAATATATCTATGACATTATCTGTGCATTCAGTATGTTTGGAATATATTACAAACTAAATATTTTGTGTATATACAATGTTATCTCCTGGAATATAAAGAAATCAGTGTCTCCTTAATTTATTAATATAACTTAATTTTCAAATTTTAATCTTATTAAAGTAATTTTAGCATTTACTATTGTGAAAATAATTCAGAAAGCAATGAACTCTTCTCTGTGATTAAGCACCATGGTTTGCTTTATTACCTCCAAAATTCTCCATTAACATATTTTTTTAAAGATTTTATTTATTTATTCATGAGAACACAGAGAGAGAGAGGCAGAGACAAGTAGAGGGAGAAAGAAGCAGGCTCCATGCCGGGAGCCTGATGCGGTACTCGATTCCAGGACCCCCAAATCACAAACTGAGCCAAAGGCAGACACTCTACCACTGAGCCACCAAGGTGCCCCTCTCATTAAATTGTTTTTAATCATGCCTTCAAAGAAATAAAAATTATGGGGACCTCAAAGCTGATGGATTTGGGATTATTCTCCAAGATTTTTTTAATTTAAATTCAATTAGCCAATATACAGTACATCATTAGTTTCAGATGTAGCATTGAATAATTTATCAGTTGCATATAACACCCAGTGCTTATCATATCACGTGCTCTCCTTAATGCCCATCACCTAATTACCCCATCCCCACATCCACCTCCCCTGAAGCAACCCTCAGTTTGTTTCCTAGAGTTAAGGGTCTCCCATGGTTTTCCCCCCATCTCTGATGATTTCCCATTCAGTTTTCCCTCCCTTTCCCTATGAGCCTCTATACTGTTTCTTACATATCACATATGAGTGAAACCATATGTAACTGTCTTTCTCTGGCTGAATTATTTCACTCAGCATAATACCCTCTAGTTCCATCTATGTCGATGTGAATGGTAAATATTCATCTTTTCTGATGGCTGAATAACATTCCACTGTGTATATATATCATATTAAGATTCTGTATTTTTGTTGTGGTTTTGGTTTTCATTTCCTTTGTTTGGCCTTGTAGTTTGTGCCTTTTTCCTTAACTCTTCTCCTGGCCCAGTATCAATTTGTCTAACCCCCTTCTCATTGGATTGCTCCAACACTGAAGTCGATGCTATAACAAAAAACAAGCCTTTCATTCTCCCATAATAGTTTTTGAGAACAGAATACAAAATAACAGGAAACTAAAGAAAATATCTTCAAAGTAATAAGTCTCTTTGGTTAGGAATTTTCCGGATTGTTTAATATATAACCAAATATTTTGGGTAAATGGAAGTACATTAGATAATGGACAGAGGTTTTGATAGAACTAAGATCTAGTCCCAGTTCTTCCATTTTCTACTAGCTGAGTGACTCTGGTAAAGTCATTTCATTTATCTAAATTTTAATGTTCTTACCTCAAAACTTGAGCAAATTATAGCACCTATTCAGGATGATTATTGAAAACTTATACTACTCAATGATGAAAGCTTTTAACATGGAAACTGCTATGTTATGAACACTCAATAAATGTTAAATAACAATACTTTTGCTTGTATCTCCAGAACATAATCACAATGCTTGTAGTATGTAACTGTATTTCAGTTTGTATTGGGGGGATGAATTAACTTATCCTTCACTAGTTTATTTTTATTTATTTTTATTTTTTTATTTTTTATTTTATTTTATTTTTTTAATAATAAATGTATTTTTTATTGGTGTTCAATTTGCCAACATACAGAACAACACCCAGTGCTCATCCCATCAAGTGCCCACCTCAGTGCCCATCACCCATTCACCCCCACCCCCCGCCCTCCTTCCCTTCCACCACCCCTTCACTAGTTTAGATAATAGCTGACATAGCCTGGGTTAATTAAAATCTCTATGATATATATAAACTATTGATAATCTAGTTCTTCTTTGGGTTGAATTTTCATATACTCAGATAAATTTACATTTTTATTATATATGCAGCTTTAATATGATTATTTTATAGCACCCATTTCCAAGACATTCTAAGCTGTTAAAGGACATATAAAATATCATTTATTCAAGATGAAAAAAATGGGGTCAATTTAAGCCTAGCTTTATAGATATTAACAATTTACAGAATGTAGAATAAATTTTAAAAGCTACACAGTCTAATCGGTTTAACAGAACAGAGAGAGAAGAACAGAACAGAGGGAGAAGTAAAATATAGAAAAAATCAAAAGAAACAATCTAAAAAATAAAAAGTGCAAAACTCATTTTTTAAAAAAGAAATACAGGTATAAATCCATGTAAAAATTCTAAAAACAATGAAAATCTAAATGAACAATACAAAAGGATTTTGTGAGAATGTCAACCTCTGCCTGTACAGGATCTTTATTTTGTCTACATTGTCTATTGCTTACTAGAGGTAAATTAGTAAAATTTGCAATTTTGGTTGTTTATTACCACATTTATAAGTCAAGATTTATGCATATGTGTTAGACGCTTTTCACATTGGTGGAAATGGGTAGAAAACTGAACTGACCTTGGTGTTAACATCTCATTATTTATTCTCACCTAATTTAATACCAAGACTAAACAGAAGAACATGTCAAGCAGGATTTCCAAACAAACAAGATTATGATGCTTTATGAACTGCAAATAAATACTTAAGTAGATACTTTTAAAATGAAAGATTCAATTAGAGGAATGTTAAGTTTTTCCTCAATGAAGATTCTGATGAAACTGCAAAGAAAAGTGCCCCATCATTCACATCCCCGGTAGGTTTACTTTTTTGAAGTACTGCTTTAGCTTCCCATGAGAATTAGGCATTTTTCTGTACAGGTACTGTATTTTATTAATGCTCCTATTTTTAAATAAACTGTTTACAATTAAACACATTTCTAGCTCCTGTACAAAACTGTAAGCTCCTTGAGATCAATGAACTTGTCTTTTTCATTTTTGATTCCTTGGATCCTGACACACACTATCAAATGATAGTTGAACTGAAAACGATATATTGGATTTACACATTACCTTTTTTGAGGTGTCAAACACCTCAAATATTATATACAGTGACAGTATTAGTAGGCATCATATTGCTTTGTCATCAGCAGAAAATAGGTAAATATATTGTCATATTTCATCTAGACTCTGCTGAAGTACATAGAGCAAAAAGTTAATATACCTACTAAAACTTTCCTGATATGAAGGGATACAGCTTTATGTTGAATATTAAAGAGAACAATCTTTCTTTCTTTTAATTAAACTTAGATGATCTAAAGCCTCCGTTTGAATTGGGGTTAGGAGAGGGAAGAGAATGTAGCAAAAAAATCCTCCTAGAATACAGTGAGAGTAAATTGTTGCTCACAGAAAAAGTACAATTAAAGTAGTTTCAACCAAAGCTATGCTAATTCCACTCTTTCTCATTCCTTTGGTCCTTGCTAGAACAGCCCTAATTTCTTCATTAGAAACAGATTATAGACTATATATGATATGATAAGAAGAAATGATGGAGATGAGAAAAACCATATGCTCTACAATTTAGGAAAGGCTATTTTATGAATGTTCAAGAATGGGGTGAGGAATGTTCATTGAAAGTGATTTATCAAATAAATTGGGGGGAGAGCAAAGGGAAGCAGTATTTAAATGGAAGAGAAGCTGAAGAAAGTAGTAATTGGGTTAAAAAAAAAAAGGAAAAGGAAAAGGAAAAAAGAAACAAATAGAGGTGGTAAGGTAAGACTCTAAGATGGAGACTGGGACCAGCAGATTCCTCAGACCTCAATGAGTCTAACAACTAGTATCCCAATTCTCACCCATGGAAGAAAGGTAGACAAGAAAGAGTCAAATCTCTCTTAAGATTAGCAATAGGAAGCGTAAATCCTAATATTCCTGACTTTTTAATATAAACTTCATTAAACAAAAAGAAGCTATGTAAGGACAGATATAAGAAGAAAAATAAGTATGGAAATTAATAAATGAAGAGTGACCTTCAGCTCATTTTTATAAATCATTGTTGACCATTTCAGTGAAATGGATTTGATACCTCAAGTTTGAACACAGATTTGTCTAAGTCCCTTGATTTCTGTTGATCTTGGAGTTGAGACTCACTGTTGTTAAACTTACCACAGACTTTTGTTTTATTTTCCAAAAGATATATACGAATGATTAAAAATAAGACCTAAGTAAGTTAAACTATCCTCATAAATTGTATGGTTCAAAAATTTCAGAAAAAAATCTGTGATGATAGAATTTATTCTGCATACTTAAACTCAATGAGATGAATCTGTGTGTATACTTAAGTATACACATCAATATCCCAAGTGAGGGCTTCTACAGGAAGAGTGAGTTTACTATAATTTAATGGCACAGAAAAAATACAAATGATTTTACAAGCAAGAACCCTTAAAGAAAATTCTAAGTGGATGAAAGCAAAAACCTCGGCTTGAGAGAATAACTTACAACATTTAGATTGACAATAGTTTCTGACCTGAATTCTGAAACAGAATTATGAAATAAAACACTATCAGTTTCACATGAGAACTTTACAGTAACTAATTACTACATTTCAGAATCATTGTTGGACTTTCACTGCAAATTCAATAAATAATCATTTAATAAGAGCCTTAAAATTGATAAAAATATTATACACATAGATATTATTATATATTTACGTATATAAGTATATATATAAATAAATATTACATAAATAAATATTTATTTTTATAAATAATATATGGTTTATTTTATGATGCAATAAATTTACCTTTCTTATATAAACATGGATTTACATGAAAATTGACATTAAATCTATCCAAATTTGAACCAGAGAAAACTGTGTCCATAATAATAAATGAGAATCTATTTCTTCTGATCTTTAGTGGCCTCAATAAAAATGAGAGCTTGGTCAGGCATCACAACACATTTGTGTAGCCAAATGTAACTGTGTAACAGTTCTCAATGGCTTCATCTTTGGTCTGGAAGACCCTCAATGATATATCAAGAGTGACTTAAAGGGTGTTCTATGAGGAAGCATTTACTTTTTTTTTTAAAGCAAGATAGGGATCCCTGGGTGGCGCAGCGGTTTAGCGCCTGCCTTTGGCCCAGGGCGTGATCCTGGAGACCCAGGATCAAATCCCACGTCGGGCTCCTTGTGCATGGAGCCTGCTTCTCCCTCTGCCTGTGTCTCTGCCTCTCTCTCTCTCACTGTGTGCCTATCATAAGTAAATAAAAATTAAAAAAAATAAATAAATAAAATCTTTATTTAAAAAAAATAAAAATAAAAAAAAATAAAAGCAAGATAATTTAATTACCTAACTCAAAGTACAAGAAAATAACTATTTTAGGAATATATCTTGGTTAGGGAAGCCCTTAGATTACAAACTAGAATATCATCTCCCTAAGTAGCAAGTCTTTTCCTTATCTTAACCAATTCTCTTTTTTGAGTATTCAGAAAATAACAACAAAAATATTTTGATATTGAATGGTGATCTTCAGCATTATTGAAAATCTTTACTCTTTTTAAAAAGATTTTATTTATTCACAAGAGACACAGACAGTGAGGCAGAGACACAGATATAAGGAGAAGCAGGCTCCTTGCAGGGAGCCCAATGCAGGACTCAGTCCCAGACTAGGATCACGCCCTGAGCCAAAGGCAGATGCTCAACCACTGAGCCACCCAAGCATCCCAACCTTAACTTTATCTTAAGCTAAAATATATATTTGATTCTAACTAAGAGTTGATAGAAAAAAATCAACAGACACATGAGGACCCGTTTTAAAAAATTTATCATATTTTTAAACAATGATACAGTGAAACAAAGTTGACTTTCTCCCACTGTATCTATCCCGAATAGCAAACTCTTTGATAGGAATGGTCAAGAATCCTGCTTGAGTACAGTGGTACTATTAAAGATAAAGCCTCCTTGCCAGATTCTGATGGGTAGACAACTGCAGTGTTTGACATCAACCATAAATACACTTTTAATTTAGTGATGTGAGTATTAAGAGTTGTAATTATATATTGCTCTTTATCGACCTTCCCAGAGGGAAAATAAAAATTTGTTTGCTTTCTGTTTTCAAACCCCTGGCCAGGAGCCCTAAAGGAATTATGTGTTCATAAAGTAAAGTACTATGTTCTGGAGCAATGCTTATTACTACTTGAATGCATAAAGTCTTTCTATATTTTGTAATGTCCCAAATAATAGGGCATTCTATCTGTACAGAGATTACCACAATATACAAAAATTTCAGCTACAGAGGATGCAATATAAAAATGTCAGGGGTATGGTTAAAAATACATAAGGACTTGAATTATATACTTCTAACCTGATGAACATTTTCCTTGGGAACACTACCTACAAATTACCTGCAAATTTAGCATGAGAGAAAATAATTGAAAATATTCATTGAAAATAATCATTGTGTCAAATCTGCTCTAATGTACTGAAAAAGATAAAATGAAAAATACCCAATCTACACTGGTAACCATATAAAAAAATTTAAACAACACTCAAAAGAAAAACAAACAAAAAAGCCACCACACATAATCATTCAAAGCTTCCTTGAGATTAAAAGTTAGATAAAATCAGATATCATATGTAAAGCACCTAGAGAAGACACTAAAACTTAGTTGGGGTTTGATATAATTGGATATAAATTTTAAACTTATCAATATGAGAAACAAAAATAACTTCAAAAGCTTCATGCAGAAAGTATATGTCAGAGTTAAGGAAGGAAACACAAGTGTAAGTTTAGGTTTTATGGGTTTAAGAAAGAAAATCTATGCTATGACTAATATGTTTTTGGAATCTATAATTTTATAGGAGGTAGCTATATAGTCATCTATACTAGAAGATTATTTGACCTCTTAGGAAAAAGACATATGGAGAGTATATGGAATCATTCCTCATTTTACATTTCTTCGAGTTTTTGGCTAGAAAACATGACGAATATACCTGATTAAATATTTTACTCTAAAACATTTGCTTTACTACATGTTACAAAACATGAACTAACATGATGGATAGATACTTCACATAGTATACTCCTTGGCTGAGTTCTGTAGGAAGTTCCACATGCTCAAACTCAATTCTACTTCCATACCTATACAATAAGTAGAAAAAGTAGGCTTAGGGGCACCTGGGTGGCTAGTGGTTGAGCATCTGCCTTTGGCTGGGGTCGTGATCCTGAGGTCCTGGGATTGATTTCCACATCAGACTCCCTGCAGGGAGCCTGCTTCTCCCTCTGCCTATGTCTCTGCCTCTTCTCTGTGTCTCTCATGAATAAATGAAATCTTTCAAAAAAAAAAAGAAAAAAGAAAAAAGAAAAAGTAGGTTTATATGCTTAAATGTGTAAATATATGTAATTTTCTGGAAAAACTAGTGTAGATCTTAAAACTTGCATCAAAGAATTTTAACTAAACTTTGGAGAAAATATTTTAAAGGACTGAATCATTTTTCACAAACTTGAAAACTGATGATCACTTTAAAATCTCACTGTTGAATGGAATATGTAAAGAACACTTACTAAGATATTTTTACAAAGATATACACAAAGATTATTCAGTAAATCTGGGCATATTGTATTAGAACAAATTACAAATGAATAAAATATACATCTGCAAGATAGTAAAATTCTTGTGGTATCTTTGTAAAGTAAAAAAAAAAAAAAAGCAAATGATCTATTGCAATTCAAGTGCATAAACCAGACTTATGTACACAATGATGGCAAACATCAAAAAGTAGTAACTGACAAAAGTAAGTTATAGAAATATTCTGTAGTATATATCACACATAAAATTTTTAGATGTAAAACAATAAATATTTATGATAAATACATATATGGCAAAATAGGTATAAGGAATAAAGGAGGAAAATAGATGAGGGTGGTATATATATTGAGCTTCAAAAGTTTCTTTATGTAATATTATTTTTTAAACAGATCCCATATATTAAAATGTTGATAAAAGAAAGAAACCTGGCTGCCTGATATGCACTTTTTTCCTAGATTATTCGTTCTCCTTCTTTTATACCATGGTGTACTTTTTTAAAAGAACAAAATAATGACATTAGTGTACAATTTTACTAAATTTACAAAAACTTTCAAGAAATATATTTCAGATTCAAAGAGTTCAGAATTTCAAATAAGACCTGCTTATTTTAGGCTTTCAAAGCCTGTGATAATCATATTTCCACTAAAAGTCAAAACAAGACAGAAGAAAAGAAAAACGATCATACTACTTTTAAAATCATTTGGGAACTAAATTTAAGAACCAAATGATGATTATAAATAACAACTGTAAGTATTATATATTACTGAAGTTAGTTTTCCTCCATTCCAGGTGGATATGTTAGTAGTTCTCCTACTTTGCCATCCATCATACATGACATGTGGGGAACTTTTGTACAATATCCAGGCTTTTCTCCATGATATTTAGGAGGAAGGAAGTAAGGAAAGGCTGGATAGTTTTGCATAAGAACTACAGCATTACTGGGTTCTCTGATGTCCCTTTATAAATAAAACTGAGTACTTAACTGGCCTACATATTCACACCAATGCTTCTTGCCTCTGGAAGAATATCTGTTCACTCTATTATCTGGACCATACCATATTGCCTTTCAATATCTACATCACCGTATTACATTACATATAAAAGGAGTTATTTCTGGCTTAGGCCAAATTTTTTTTTTTGTTCAAACAAACACCTATAAAATGTTCAGTATCTTCTAGGCCTTAAAGTATTCAGGGCCCCTCAAAGAAACAGAAACTGGAGTTACATATATAGAGTAAGTAATACATACACACAGATACACAGCATTTGGAGAGAGAAAGAGAGATTGATTAATTGATTGGCTGATTATGAAGAACCAGCTCACTCAATTATAGAAGCTTAGCAATTCCAAAACATACTGGGTAAGTCAGAAAGCCGAAAACCAACGGAAGAGTTGCACTCTGAGTCCAAAGATGGTATACTGGCAGAATTTCCTCTACCTCATTGAAGATCATTTTTTTTCCTATGAAGCCCTTCAAATGATTGGAATGGGCCCACTCAAAATAGGAAGGATGATCTGCTTTATTCAAAGCTTACTGATTTAAATGTTGACCTCATCTAAAAACTGCTTTCACAGAAACATCTATACTGATGTTTTACTAAATATCTGAGTATCATGACCTAGCTACATTGACACATAAAATTAACCATCACAAATGAATATACACTTCAGTTAACATAGAGTAAAATCTGGGGTAGGCATGGTGTATATGTTCACATTTTGGGGAAGACAAACCTTAATGTTCAAAGACAAAATAGAAAGGAAGAAAGACAATATAATAATTAACATGGGTGAACAAACAAACCTGGAATTCTGGAAAGTAAAATAATAAGATTTTTATATTTCTTTTTTCATGCAGTAGTACTTTTTACTTTGAGGTTGTTTAAGTAAATACTAAAGATAAATCATAAGCACTGTTTAGAGGTGCTTTATTTTTGTTTTTTTAAAGATTTTATTTATTTACTCATGAGAGACACAGAGAGGGAGAGACACAGGCAGGGGGAGAAGCAGGCTCCATGCAGGGAGCCCGACGTGGGACTAGATCCAGGGACTACAGGATCATGCCCTGGGCTAAAAGCAGGTGCTTAACCGCTGAGCCACCTAGGCGTACCTAGAAGTGGTTTAAACTATACTAGGTTATGCTAATACATTATACATTAAGAGTGCTCATGTCCCAGTGGATATTTCACTTAGACTATGACATATTTGTATACTAAATTATTTATAACAATTACACACATTTCCATATTTATACTTGAGTCACAAAGATATCTATACTTCTTTTAACCTATGGACTTTTTATATGCTTTCCACTCTTTTTTTTTATAAAGGTTAGAATCTGTCATATTGTAATAAAATAACGTGAATAAATGATGATTTTGAAAATAAAATTGTTTTCAAATATAATATTTCCTCCTTCAAATAAAGCATCTTCTTTAAAATTAATGCTCCTGAAATAAAAAGTGTTTCAGTTCCAAAAGAGAAACTAAAATCACTGGAATTAAAGAAACTTGCATCAGTCTGCTATTATGGTCCTTTAACTGCCAGGTGCATGAAGCACAGGAAGTACATAGTTTCTGCCAACACTCTTTAATGGCACTTTATTCAAATTTCTGGCATAACACCCATCACATGTATTTTTTTTCCTTAGATATTTATATGACTAACTTTCCCAGTAGATTTTGAACTCTGTGGACTCTGAATTTCCAAAACACTAGGTACAGACCTCAGACACGTAGAAAACTTCTCAATACAGGTTTGATAAGTGAATCAAATGAACTGAATGCCAATTACATTTACCTGGAACTATCCATGCTCCATAGAAAAGTATAAATTAATTAAAATTATTGATTTATGAAACGTAAAAATAATTCAATGCAGGGAATCTACTACTGTAAAGGTAATTTTAACACAAAATAAAATAGAAGACAAAAATACTAAAAACGGTGGTACTTTGCATCTATAGCTCTCCTTCTTTCCAGGCAGTTCCTAAAGAGACTCTGTGAACCACTGTGACTCCTCTGAGAAGTTTAAAAAATTACCATTGAAGACTAATCCCCAAATCTGGCAGGTAAGGTTTTTAAGGTAGAATGTATTTAGATGAATTGACCAAGGTCACAGATTTAATTCAGTGACTGACAACTGACCCAGGAGTAGAATTGGGTCATCTGATTCATTGGTTCATCTGCCATCACCATGCATATCATAGAGACTAATAATTTTGGAAAATTTTGCATCCTTAAGAGTTTATTTGGGGAATAAAATAAACACAAATTTAAAGTTACAAACATTTCACTCTCATGCTAAAATGAAAAGATACGATAAATTTTAGCTAGCAGAACTTTTTGGCATAGTTGAAATATACCAATTATGTTGAAAGGAAAGTACTTCCAGCTATTTCTAACCACATAGTTCATGCCTGATTTAGTCATTCCCCTTTATGTCATCACCTCATAGTGAAAAATAGCTTCATTTATAATAGGTGTTGAAATTATTTGCAAAAACAATGTCATAAAGGCAGAAATATTATTTTTATTTCAAAGCAATAAAAATGTGTAGTAGATAAATTTCTTTAAGGGAGAGGGAGCAAGAGTTCAACTCAAACTCCTATATACAGACTAATATAGGCTTATCCCAATTAAACTTTGAAAATACTTCTTTTACGTTTTATCCTTAATATATATTCATATACTTTCTCTAAGAAGAAATGTCATATTTCTTGAGAAGCTCAGCTAAAAATTAAATCAATCTTAAAATTATAAACTACCTATATAATACTTCTAGCCCAAAGCTGATGCTCAATAAATTACTGTGGAAAAGAATTTTAAGTGAATGAGTAAGTAAATGAAAACTATATTATTCTCTTCCCTTTAATAAGACAGTTCTTCAAGTCAGCTAAATACTCAGCTTGATTTGGGTATGTGGATGAAGCCTATATTCTCTTGATGCATATGAAAGTAATATGTATTTTCCCTTCATTCTAGGTGTATTTTCTATGCAAGGCACTGAGCTAAATAACTGAGATATAATCCCCGCCTTTAAGTTCCTTATAATCTAGCAGACAGACATAAATAATGCAATGGAAAATGTGATGTGCTATTAAAAAAACATAATTAATGTATCATAGAGAATTCTTTGATGAATAAAAGACAAGATTAGGGAAGGGCTCATGGAGTTCAAATTCAATTTGAATTTGGTTTTAAAATATACTCAGAAATTGAGGTGATAAAGAGGAGGAAGAGAAAATAAATACAGGGAGAATAATGTGAACAAGCCTGAAGGTAAGAAAACATTGAATATATAGACTACAAGAGGTTCATGTTACTTTCAAGGAGTGTGGAAAATAACCCTAGAAAGACAGGTTAAAGAGAAGAGGATGTATTAATGCCTGATATATAAAGCATAAGATTAATTATTGAAGGATTTGAGGCACAAATCTTGCCTAACATATCTGTGATTTAAAACAACAATGTGTCTAATTTAGATAAGAGGGAGAAGATAAAGGAAACAGGATGACTAATTAGGGTTTATCATAACTAGCTAGAAAAGGGGTAGTGAGAAATAAACTCGTATTTCCTATTAGTGTGTAGTACTTTACTATTACTGTAATTTACATATTGTTTGTCATTCCATACATAAAGTATAACTGTCAATACATGATACAGATTCCAGAACTGATATTTACATTTGATCCTTTATTTTTTTTAAGGATTTATTTATTTATTGGGAAGAGGGGGCAGAGGGAGAGGGAGAGAAGCCTTAAGCAGACTCCCCTGCAAGAGCAGAGCCCAAAGCAAGGCTCAATCCCAGGACCCTGAGATCATGACCTGAGCTGAAATCAAGTTGGATGCTTAACCAACTGAGCCTCCCAGGTGCCCCTGATCCTTTGCTTTAGAGCCACACCTCACACAGACCTTATCTTTTTCATTAATGCAAGTGACTTTGACTTCTCCTGACTTTTTTCTCTGATTGGCATCCTCTACACTAGCCAGTGTATTCATTAGACACCAATATTGCAGGTTTGAATTTAATGGAAAGAAGTTAAGAACTCCTAATCATCAAATTCTACTAGAATAAGATTTTACTCACAAGATTTTACTTTTAAAATATATTCCATGGGGATCCCTGGGTGGCGCAGCGGTTTAGCGCCTGCCTTTGGCCCAGGGCGCGATCCTGGAGACCCGGGATCGAATCCCACATTGGGCTCCCGGTGCATGGAGCCTGCTTCTCCCTCTGCCTATGTATCTGCCTCTCTCTCTCTGTGACTATCATAAATAAATAAAATTTAAAAAATAAAATAAAATAAAATATATTCCATAGCTGAAATAAAAAAAAAAAAACATAAGAAACGATATACGTGTGACACCTGGTTGGCTCAGTGGTTGAGCATCTGCCTTCAGCTCAGTCATGATCCCGGGGTCCTGGGATTGAGTCTTACATCGGGCTCCCCATGGGGAGCCTGCTTCTCCCTCTACCTATGTCTCTGCCTCTCTCTCTCTCTCTCTCTCTCTCTCATGAATAAATAAATAAAATTTAAAAAAAAAAAAAACCCCGCAAATGTTGGTGATGATGTGGAGAAATAGGAACCATTATACACTTGTTAGTGGAAATGCAAATTGGTACAGTCACTTGTGGAAGACAGTATGGAGGCTCCTCAAAAACTTAAAAATAGAACTATCCTGAGATCTAGTAAATGCACTACTGGGTATTTACCCAAAATGTATGAAAACATGAATTCAAAGGGATATATGCACCCCTATGCTGATTGAAGCATTATTTACAATAATCAAGACATGGAAGAAACTCAAATGTCCATCAATATATGAATAAAGAAGATATGGTGGTGAGGCATATATATATACATGTATTTCTGTCATATATATGTATATATACTTGTAAATATATATACACCACATATAACCATATATATATATATGATAGAAAATTATTCAGCCATAAATAAGAATGAAATCGCCAGTTGCAATAACATGGATAGATCTATAGACCATAATAGTAAGTGAAATAAGCCAGTCAAAGAAAGACAAATATCACTTATTTGTGTAATTTAAGAAACAAAACAAACAAGCAAAGTTGAGGGAAATGGAGACAAATCAAGAAACAGACTCTTAACTATAAAGAACAAACTGATGGTTACAGAAGGGAAGTGGGTTGGGTTGGGTTGAAATAGGTGACAGGGATTAAGAGTACACTTATCTTGATGAGTGCTGAGTGATGCATGGAATTGTTGAATCACTATACTGTACACCTGAAACTAATATAACATGTATGTTAACTACATTGGAATTAATATTTAAAAATAAATGAAATAGATCCAAACTAACATGTAAGACCATTTAAGACTTTTCCTTGTAGAATTGCAGGTTAATGCCAAATTTCTCATGGGAGCGCAATTTCCCATTCTTATAGAGCCACCAAATCCTAAAGGTACTAGGAAAAATATGTAATTCCCAATACACACTGTGTAATATTATATATAAGTCTCTAATGTGAGTTTGATTATTTATAATTTTCCCTACCATTCCCCAAAATGCTAAGCGGATAAGCGGATTTTTTTTTCTGGGAAAGCTGCCAAAAATTTCATTTTATTGCTTCCATTGAGAAACACATTTCGTACTTTAGAAAGAACACTTTTCATTGTAATATAATTTTGGAATTTGGAAAGATTGGAGAATGTCCTAAATTTCTGATGTATCATCCACCAACTGACGTTAACTTATTTCTAAATAAATAATTTACCTATATAAATATGATCTTTATAAAATTGTTCATTAAGAATTGAAAAATCTGGCAGCCCGGGTGGCTCAGCAGTTTAGCGCCGCCTTCAGCCTGGGACATGATCCTGGAGACCCCGGACTGAGTCCCACATCGAGCTCCCTGTGTGGAGCCTGCTTCTCCCTCTGCCTGTATCTCTGACTCTGTGTGTGTGTGTGTGTGTGTGTCTCGTGAGTAAAAAAATAAAATCTTAAAAAAAAAGAATTGAAAAATCTCTGTGATCTGATCAAGAATATCACAAGCATATTAAGATCATATAATTTACTATTACACTCTGTATCAAACAGTGACCTAAAGTTTAATAAGCTCCCTACATTTAACAAAATACACCTTACATTTACTCTTACGAGCTAGATGAGGACACATTTAGAGACCTCCTACCCTTTTTCCAGCCTCTCTTCCCAGGTCAAGTAAGAGAAGCTTGCTTTCAGAGCCCCAGTCACAACGGTCTCATATTTCCTAAAGCATACTGTTCCTCCTCATTTCCTATTAATATGTCCCTATATTCTATTCCTTCTCATTAGAACACTCTTCCTCCACTGTATTCCTTGACGCTGTTTACTCATTCTCCAGATTTCTGCTCCCACAACACTCTTTCAAGGATAGCTCCCAGGCTCAACTCTAAGCCTAGCTGAGAATAGGCTCTTCTGATTCCTTGTACTTTTCCTTCCTACATTCTTTCCAGGTGCAATCAAGTAATCAATTATGTAGTGGACTATTTGAGGGATATAAAAGCATTAGAAAATAAGTTTTTTGATGAATACTGGAATAAAACTTTTGCAAAAGCAGAGTAATGTCTCTATTTTTCACCTAACACTTATTAGGTGAGAAGTATTTTGCCTGTGAAACTCACTGAATCCTTATGGGATAAATGAATTAAAATATTACTCCAAATTATTAAAAAAATTAGAGGTATTATTTTTTCTTACACATGAATTGCAGTGCCCTTCAAAGTGATACACTCTATTAGATGTTTTCTAGTTGTTCCACCAACTATAACTGAGAAATAATTTCCTTTAAAATTGTTTTAATTAATTGAAATTTAATGTAGTACTATAAAAAGTAGCACAAATTTCCATTCCTCAATCATGAGGTTGTAAAATATTGATGGCTAGAAGCACAATAAAATCTCTACCATACAGGAAACATATATTAATAACATTTAAAAGTCAACATTTTAGAAGGGATTTTATTAATACTATAGTTCTGTTTTGTGAGTTTTTGGGTAACAAAAAATATGAATTACTGAAAAGTAATCCAGAAACACTGTAGAAGTGCAGATTTAATGTGAATATTCCCCATGGTACATGAAACTACAATATTTGTGCATACATAAGATTCTCAGAACAATTTTCTGAGATAAACATAATGGATTTTTAGTTATACTTATGTTTTACTTTACCAATAAAACTGTATATGTATGGGGAATCAATAGTTAGGTTCTTAAGGTTTGAAAAAATGTGTATCAAGAGACCTAAAGGTATTGGCCAAATTTATTATTGTGCTTAATACCCACAATCCACCAACCTAAGTGTTCTTCTTTATATTCCTCCCTGTCCATAACAGAATTAGGAAGTCAAATAACCACCAAGTGGAAAAAAGATACAAATGTTATTATTTTGTCATTGTTTAAGGTAGGTAAAAACATTTTTATGACTTGTCTACAGGCACTCAAATTTCATTAATACTACCAGAGCAAACAGCATGTAATCTGTTATCAATCATATTTCTCAAAAAATGTCACGACATTCATACACACTTTGTAGCACTGAGATATAGTGTTCTTTTTCTTAAGCCCTAACTGGGAGGTATTTCAGAGAAATCTAATTATGCTTTGGCCATGGCCAAAGTGTGCATCCCGTGGTCTAGTGCATATATATTTGCAATTATATTAAGTTTTGCCTTTGCCCACAATCATTATTTTAATGTCATTAAGGAAGAAACGGTAGTCTTGATTTTTGTATGAGGAGTGTAATTTAGCTTTCCAAAGTTATGAAGTATTAAAAAAGGATCCTATACATAGCTTAAATATTTTCTACTTGTAATAGAAGACAAACATTTGAGAGGAAAATTAAAAGATGACTTGTAGCTTTTCTTTTCTGGATGCTAAAAATCATTCAAAAAGAGTAGATAACAGTATACAACAATGCACCCAATGGGCAAGTTGCTTGTGTATTTGTCTTTTCTGATATAACAGATAATAATACATAGAAATTTTAATACATAAGTGAAAAAAATCCTGAAAACAGGGTATCCTAATAATGTGATATCTAGGATAGTACCTAAAAATGAAAATATTTTAAAGTATTCATTAATAATTCATTGGGAGGGGGATTCCTGGATGGCCAAGCAGTTTAGAGCCTGCCTTCAGCCCAGGGTGTGGTCTTGGAGACCCGGGATTGAGTCCCACATCAGGCTCCCTGCATGGAGCCTGCTTCTCCCTCTGCCTGTGTCTCTGCCTCCCTCTCTCTGTGTCTCTCATGAACAAATAAATACAATCTTTAAAAAAATAATTCATTGGGAGAAATAAATATGTATTTAAATATATATACACACACACATATATGTGTGCATGCATGTACATATATCTTGTGGCATCCATGAAAATGCATCACTTCCATTGGCCTCCCCAAATTTTATAAACCCTCTGCTGTATCTAAGTTTCTGCCAATCCAACCTTTTTTTTTTTTCTCCTCCCTTCTCTTATTTCTGCCCAGGGATCAGACTTGCATCATTGTCTGTGACTCCCTGCCTTCTTTGGACTCTTCCCTTCCTTTCCTCACAGACAGTCACCTAATATATCTCTGCATAACTAATTCTAGAATGACATTTGCTTTTTAGAAGACAAGATCTAATGCATATGTGCATACACATATTCACATATACCACATATTCATAAGTAGATAGAAACAGAGACAAATAAATGAACAGGTAGGTGCATGTGTATATGCATATATGTGTGTGTATACACACGCAATCACATGAATGAGTAGGGGAAAAGTGACAAAATATGATAGGAGTAAGTACTTCCATATATATGTTTTTCTCACACATTCTAGTTATGTGCACTATTCTCATTTTTATGCTTAAAATGACACAGAACACTTCATTATTTTGGATTAACAATATGTAAATTTGCTAACCAAAGCATGATAGTAAGGCAATGCTGATACTAGTAATAGAATTTTCAGATGTGCTATACAGGACATATATATGGCATAAACGTTATTATTTCTATTAAAATTTTTACTTCTAGGGTATCTACGTTTGGTAGTTAAAGGTCTAAAAGTAGTTTTCTACTATTATAAATACATGAAAGAAGATTATATCTGTCTTTGTACTGCTGTGTTCTTAATGGTTATAAGAGCTAAGAATGAATAATGAATTGAATGAATGAATGAATGAATGAATGAATACAGAGAAATTCAATCATAACTAGAAAAAGCCTCACATTTATAGAAGAAACATGTGTTTTCAACTAAGAAAGCAGAATACTGGCAGCCCGGGTGGCTCAGCAGTTTAGCGCCGCCTTTGGCCCATAGCATGGTCCAGGAAACCCAGGATCGAGTCCCACATGGGGCTCCCTGTATGGAGCCTGCTTCTCTCTCTGTCTGTGTCTCTGCCTCTCTCTCTCTCTCTCTTCCATGAATAAATAAATAAAATCTTTAAAAAAAAAAAAAGCAGAATACAAGGTAGTCTAATTCTGGCTTTGCCTTGGTGCTTTATTTCTAGTTATAATAAAGTCCAAATACTTCCAACTCAACTCCTTAGACCCTCCAAAATCTAATTTTCCAGGTTCACTCTAAAATAAATATTTAGGATTATTTGTTCCAACTCTGTGAAAAAAAGTCTATGGAATTTTGATAGAGATTGCACTAAATGTGTAGATTGCTCTGGGTAGCATAGACATTTTCATAATATTTATTCTTCCAATCCAAGAGCATGGAATGTTTTCCATCTTGTGTCTTCCTCCATTTCTTTCATAAGCGTTCTTTAGTTTTTAGAGTACAGATCCTTTACCTCTTTGATTAGGTTTATCTTAGGTGTCTTAAGATTTTTGGTGCAATTGGGATCGATTCCTTAATTTCTCTCTTCAGTCTCATTGTTAGTGTATAGAAATGCAACCTGATTTCTATGCATTGATTTTGTATCCTGCCACATTGCTGAATTGCTGTATGAGTTCTAGCAATTTGAGGACAGAGACTTTTGGGATCTCCATATACAATATCCATGTCATCTGCGAAGAGTGAAAGTTTTGATTTCTTCTTTGCCAATTTGGTTGCCTTTTACTTTTTTTTTTTTTTTTTTTTTTTTTGTCTGATTGCTGAGGCTAGGACTTCTAGTACTCTGTTGAACGACATGGATGAGTGTGGGTATCCCTGTCCTGTTTCTACCTTATGAAAAAAGCTCTCGGTTTTTCTCCATTAAGAATAATACTTACTGTGGGCTTTTCAAAGATGGCTTTATGATATTGAGGTATGTTCCCTCTATCCCTATACTTTGAAGAATTGTAATCAAGAAAGGATGCTGTATGGGCAGCTCAGCCCGGGTGGCTCACCCACCCACGTGGTTTAGCGCCCGGTTGAGACCCGGGATGGAGTCCCACATTGGACTCCCTGCAGGGAGCCTGCTTCTCCCTCTGCCTATGTCTCTGCCTCTCTCTCTCTCTCTCTCTCTCTTTATCTCTCTGTGTCTCTCATGAATAAATAAATAAAATCTTAAAAAGGATGCTGTATTTTGTCAAATGCCTTCTCTGCATCAATTTAGAGGATCATATGATTCTTTTCTTTTATTAACGTGATCTATCATATTGGTTGATTTATGAATGTTGAACCACCCTTACATCCCAGGAAAAAACCCCACTTGATTGTGGTGAATAATCCTTTTAATGTATTGCTGGCTAGTATCTTGGTGAGCATTTTCCCATCCAAGCTTATCAGGGACATCGGTCTGTAATTCTCCTTTTTGATGGGTGTTATGCTATGTGTTGGCAAATTGAATTTAAATTAAAAAATAAAAAATAGGGGATCCCTGAGTGGTTCAGCGGTTTAGCACCTGTCTTTGGCCCAAGGCATGATCCTGGAGTCCCGGGATTGAGTCCTGCGACGGGCTCCCAGCATGGAGCCTACTTCTCCCTCTGCCTGTGTCTCTGCCTCTCTCTCTTTCTCTCTCTCTCTGTCTAACATGAATGAATAAATAAAATATTTAAAAAATAAAAGTAAAAAAATAAAATAAAAAATAAATAAATAAAATAAATACATAGGCTATTCTTACATTTGGGCCAAGTAGAATTATTCCGTGAAAATACTCTTCTATATCTTAGTTTCCATAAATTAACTCTCAGTCTTTTCTCAGCCTCTGATGTTCCAAATTCTCAGTAAGAGTCATCATTTAAGCCTGAGATCAAAGTTGAACTCCTGTAAGAAGCATTCATCCATATATTTACTGAAAGGGGTTTTCTTTCTTTATAACACTCAGAGTATTTGCCTCACTTTCAATATGTATTCATCAAATTCTTTATTTTAACATAATTTGTTGTTTCTACTCTATGTACATCCATAAAAAATTGGGAAGTTATTGCACCTTATTGCAACTCTGTTGTATGTGTATGTCTGCATACTGTAAGTGATTTATATACTCTAAAAAGCTGCAAGTGCCTGGTGGCCAAATCATTTATCTCACTCAGTTTTATCTTTCAAAATATTGGCCTCAGCTTTTCCCTATCTCTAAACCTCCAGATGAATTCTCCTTAAATCCAGAGTGAATCTAGGCAAATTTTGGTGGTATAATAAATATCAACACTGAGATAAACATGTTTTCATGACATACCCGGAATCCATCAGTCTGACTCAAATAATTATTGTCTAATTCCCTATGGGTACTATGATCTCGACCACTGTCTCTTCTTCCACTGTCAGATCCAAAGTGAGGTCATGCCCCAAGTCAAGCCCATCTTTCTAACTCTCATAAACCAGGACTTATAACTCCAGAATGCTTTCATTTGAACATACATAAATTATGTTACCTGGCAATCACAAAATTAGAGGTATGGGCACCGAATATATCTTTGTTAGATATTTCTTTTTTAAAAAGATTTTGTTTATTTATTCATGAGAGACAGAGAGAGAGAGAGAGGCAGAGACAGAGGCACAGAGAGAAGGAGGCTCCCAGCAAGGAGACTGATGCGAGACTTGATCCCAAATCCCAGGATCATGCCCTGAGCCAAAGGCAGACACTCAACAGTTGGCCACCTAGGCATCCCTGTTAGATATTTCTTTATGTGTGGACTGAACATAAACAGATCAGATACCTCAATTGGTCATACTCATCAATTTAAATTTTTACATAAATATTTCATTTTCTTATTTTCAGTTTTAGAGAAATATTTTTTCACATATAAAAACATGATTGGCAGATTAAAATAAGGGAAAGTGTTTATGGAAGATTCTTCAGAAAAGTACCATTAAGATAGTACATTAAAAAGTAATGGTACTATCTAGAGCCAAAAAAATCGAGTATGCAAAAATGGTTTCATTGAGCTAAAACTCTGCCAGCAAAGCCTACCTCAGAGCAACAACAGTTTATGGCAAAAGAAAAGTGAAGCTGAAAAGATAGAGAATACAGTACAACCAAAGAGCAGAGGAACACAATTCAATGAGCACTGAAAATCAATAAAGGAAAACTGGTGTGTCCCTGATAAGGAATGAGGTGAAAATGGACCATTTTTGCCTTCATTGACTTTCACTGCTCATTGAGTTGTGTTTATCTGTTCTTTCGAGGTTGTATAGTTTTCTTATTTCTTTTTCAACTCCTAAGCAAGCCTTTTGGCAGTCACACAGGTATTATGAGGACATGCATAATGACTTCTGCACCTATTACATGTGAGGAACAAAGACGGTCACCTTAGAAGATCAAATCATACATTGTCACTGATGAAGTCGTGTGTGTGTGTGTGTGTGTGTGTGTGTCTGTGTGTGTGTGTGTAATGACTCTAAAACTACTTTATCTTTCAGTATGAGAGGAACTTAACTTTTGCTTCTAAGGAACAGTGACCAAACTTAGCCAAGTTGAAAACAAAGCTGAAATTACTTTTTATATGTGACATATTTGATATCCAATGACAGAAGATTAGAAACTCTCAATCAAGATGAATTATGTTTTACATGCTCTTACTGTTAGCCAATATCCTAATTCTCTTTTAAACTAATTGCTTTCTCTGAGATTCAAAGCCAGCTTTGATCCAGATGCTTTGATGAAGATACTTTCCCATAAGGAAGTGGCTTTTCTCACTGACTAAATTATTCCCACTAGTCTGTGGTACTCTGAAACTGTGACTCATAACATTAAATATATTGGCAAGAAGGAGTTAATGAAACATCTATGGATTCCTGACTATTCTGAGATATAAATGAATTTGGCTTGATTTATACACATCAGCAAGAAAATATAGATTAAATCATATTACAAGTAGAATCTTGAATACATTAGTAAAAATAAAACTAAATTTCTTAGAAATAGTATTTTTGCAGTTATGACAGATAAAAGCTTATTATTTTATAAAAAGCCTATATAACGATCAGAAATAATATTAAATTTCCTAATATAAAAAAGTGCATCAAAAGAAATTTTGTACAAGAGAAATACACATGGATTTCCTACATATGGAAATTTTTTTTAACTCCATGAATCTCCACTAACACAATAATTGTATGTTACACAAATCTGAGAAACAATAAAAGGTAATTTTTCAGAACATTATAAAAAGCACCAAATACTAACAAGTTTGTGAACTGAGTGTTCACGTATCTTTTTGTAGCACTGTGAGTTATGTATGGCAATTTTGTATTATGAAACAAAAAACTTAAAATTGTCTTGCCCTTCCTATCTAATAATCCCACTTTTGTTTACTGCCCCCAAGGAAATAGTTCAAAATATGTTATACCCTAAAGACATAGATCTCTTCAACTGTTCTTATATAATAGTAAAATCTGAAAGCAAGCATATATGATTGTGGGAAAAATAGCTAACTAAATCATATTATCCAATAAAACATTACACAATAATTACAATTATGCCCATAGCTAATAAGGTGGGAAATGTTTATAATAAAATGTCAATTGATGCAGAGAGATTACATATGACATGACCAGTATGACAAATAATTTTATAAATAAATATTATAGAATGAAGAAATGAAAGCTGAGGCTCCAGAACATTGACAGTGGTTGAGGTTGAAAAATAAGGTTGAACGTGATAGCTATTATTTTAATTTTAAAAATTTTCTCGGTATTAATTCATGTGCTTTAATTAACCATTTAAATTAAATGTATTTATAACTGGTTTTCATTTTAACATATCTCACAATTTTACTTTTTTATTTTTTAAAGATTTTTTTATTTATTCTTGAGACACAGAGAGAGAGGCAGAGACACAGGCAGAGAGAGAAGCAGGCCCCCCACGGGGAAGGTGAAGCAGGACTCCATCCCAGGACCCCAGGCAGGACCGCACCCTGAGCCAAAGGCAGACACTCAACCACTGAGCCACCCAGGCATTCCAGCAGCTTTTATTTTATTTAAATATTTAAATAATTGTATTTAATTTAGGAATGTCTCATTTTTAAAATTTTCCCCATTCATGTAATTCTGTTTAGAAGCTAATCTTCATACTTGATAATTAGTGATGTATTATTTCTCTAACAGAAATGTATATAATATGGTAGGGGTAAAGTAAAGCAAATCTCCTTTAAAAAAATCATTTTACTGAGAATTGAAATCAATATTGCTAGTTCTCAGAGGAGCCTTATCCAAACACATCTGTACATCAGTCATTCCACATAAGTCTACTTGGCCATGAGGTACCTACCAAATGTGAGAAATGCATTATTATTTGATTATTTTCCATCAAGAAATCAAGCCTTGTGAGAGCCAGCTATTTATAAAGCAAAGATGGGAAAATAATAGGACTGTGTAGGCTGATAAAAATGGCAACTACTATTTGGTTTGGAAAATAAATATAAAGGGACTCTAGTGAGACTCAAAAGAGCACTTGACACCCTTGAGCTGATTTTCACTCACACAGATGTACACAATCTGCCATTAGATGCTCTGCCAACAGTTTGCCTTGGGAGGTATTTTCATAGACATTTCTAAAGATAATATTATTTTCTTTTTTCCCTCTAAGGGGTCTTAACCCTTTACTTTATTGGACTAGTTTCCTTCACTAGCAGAAGGAAACCATATAAACAAAGCAAATCTATTTTTGAGGTTTTGAGGCAACATTATCACATATATATGAACTGGAATATATTTTATGTAAAGTTAGTTTTTTACAATCTCGATGCATAACTGTCTAAACTTTTTATTTATGGTTGCTTTTAAGTACTGAATATATCAATTATTAAAGTGTTTATTTAAAGAGTTACTAATATTCATAATTTGGGGGTTGAAAGCATGGTAATTATATTTAGTGTTTTCTAAACCTACTGACTACCTGAAGTGTTTTTGAAAAATAAACAAGTGATAAAATATTCTCAGGCCTTATACTAGATCTGCTGAATAGAATCCAAAAAGGGACAATACAGGAGCAAATATATAAATCTGCATTAATTTAAAGGTTACAGGCAAAACTTGAGAATCTCTGTACTAATCATTCATGCAGAGATTTTCATTCTCTGCATTTTATGCAAGTAGTCTACCACCCGAGGCAAGGTGTTGAAGTAGAACTTTCTAAAGATTTAACACTTACAGGTAAGTTTCCCATGAGTTACAGAAATACATAAAATGTACCTAGGCTATAGGCACTAAATACTAAATGAAGAGATTCCCCCAAACAAGGGGCTATTGGGTGTTATTGGCTAGTAGAGCTAAGAATTTGCTCTAATGAAGGCTAGCTTGTATTCAGAATGGATCTCCCATATCAGAGAATTCTACGAGGGGGATTTTCCAAAGATTTCACATATGAGGTCCATGAGAGAGCACACAGAAGTTAGCAAAGAAAGAAGAGCAGCTAGAATAAAGAGCAGCTTGAATAAAGATACAGTTAGCACTTTTTGCCCATTCTTCTCTGACCTATTGAAGCAGTTATACCTTAAAAAGGAAGAAGGACATTTATCTGAGTCGGCCCATGATCCACTTCCTCTTCATTCCCAGCTATCATTGCTTCAGTTTAAGACCACATAGGGGAAAGGGGAGAATTTGAGATCAGAGTTTTAACTTAATTTTAAAAGCAAAATAGATTAAAAATTAAATATTTATATCTATGGCATTACAACACGGAAAATGATGATCACAGCTAAAAATATTAATTGGGATAAGAATTCAGAATTATGCCCTAACCAAAGTGAAACTAGTATTGTACTAAATCAAGTACAACATATTAATGCAGCCCATCTAAAAGTGAGTTTACTTGGGCAGCCCCAGTGGCCCAGCAGTTTAGTGCCACCTTCAGCCCGGGGTCTGATTCTGGAGACCAGGGATCGAGTCCCACGTCAGGCTCCCTGCATGGAGCCTGCTTCTCCCTCTGCCTGTGTCTCTGCCTCTCTCTCTCTCTCTCTCTGTGTGTCTGTCATGAATAAATTAATAAAATTTTTAAAATAAATAAATAAAAATTTTAAAAAATCATTTAAAAATTGAGTTTACTTTTATGGGAACCACACCACAATGGGGGCTAGGCTCCACTAAAATCCTTAAGACTTTTTCACATGGTTTGTTCCTGAGTCAGCTCTTCCTTATGCTCCACTTGTTTCATGGTTTATTGGCTTCAAGCACAGTACCTTATATTTATCCCCTGCTATATTTATTGTAGGATTTATCCCATTGCTGTTTTTGTATCCCAAATCTGTCACTTTAGCATATCACCTTTTCACCTCTCTCAGCTTGTCTTGCAAGTTTGATATAGCTTCCCTTAGTATCCTCACAGCAGATAAAAATTTCAAACATAAGATAAAGTTCAGGCAAGAACCCTAAAGCTTCTAACAGGAGTCTTCCTTCACTTTTCCAGACATACCTGTTTTTTTGTGCTTCGCTATTTTTTTACATTTCATAGATATTGCCTTATTTTGTAGTTGTTAACAAATTGAAAGTCTATGGTAATCCTGTGTCAAGCTACTCTATCAATGTCATTTTTCCAACATTTGCCCACTTCATGTCTCTGTGTCACATTTCAGTAATTCTTGCAATATTTTAAACTTTTACATTACTATTATATTTGTTATGGTAGTCTGTAATTAGTGATCTTTAATGTTACTACTACTGTAATTGTTTTGAGGTGCCGTGTACATTGCCCATATAAGCTGGTGAATTTAACTGATAAATGTGTGTTTTGACTACTCTACCATATGGCTGTTCCTCCTCTACAGACCTCTTAATTGCCTAAGGAACTAATATTGAAATTAGGACAGTTAATAACCCAAGTATGGCCTCAATGTGTTCAAAAGAAAGGAAGAGTCACACATCTATCACTTCAAATCAAGTTAGAAGTGATTAAGCTTAGTAAGGAAGGCAGGTTGAAAGCCTTTTGCATGAAACAGTCAAGTTGTGAACACAAAGGGGAAGTTCCTAAAGGAAACTAAAGGTACTACTCCAATGAACACATAAAAAGAAAGAAAAATAGTCTTATTAATAATATGAAGAAAGTTTGAATGGTTTGGATAAAAGATAATGGTTCTCTTTTTTTTTTTTTTTTTTTTTTGATAATGGTTCTCTTAATAAGACAGTTTATACAGGGAAGCCTGGGTGGCTCAGCAGTTTAGCGCCGCTTTCAGCCCAGGGTGTGATCCTGGAGACCCGGAATTGAGTCCTACGCTGGACTCCCTGCATGGAGCCTGTTTCTCCCTCTGCCTCTGTCTCTGTCTCTCTGTTTCTCTCTGTGTCTCTCATAAATAAATAAATACAATCTTTAAAAAAAAAAAGAAGACAGTTTGGACAGAAGATCAACATTCTCCATATTCTCTTCTCTAGGCCAAAGCCCAACCCAGAGCAAGGACCTAATTCTCTTCAATTTTATGAAGGCTGATAGAGGCCAGAAAGCTGCAGAAGAAAAGTTTGAAGGTAGCAGAGACTGGTTCATGAGGCTTAAGGAAAAAAAACATTGTCATAACATAAAAGTGCAAGATGAAGTAGCAAGTGCTAATGTAGAAGCTTCATCATATTATCCAGTAGATCTAGCTAAGATAATTAATGAAGGTGGCAATAGATTTTCAATGAAGATTAAAAAGCCTTCTATTAGAAGTAGATGCCATCTAAGACTTTAAGAGCTAGAGAGAAGTCATTGCCTTGCTTTAAAGCTTCTAAGGACAGGCTGATTCTCTTGTTAGAGGCCAATGCAGCTGTTGACTTTAAGAAAGCCAGTACTCATTTATCATTCCAAAAATCCTAGGATCCTCAAAAATTATGCTAAGCCTACTCTGCCTATGCTGTATAAATGAAACAAGGTCTGATGATGGCACATCTGTTTACAACATGGTCTACTGAATATTTTAATCCTACTGTTGAGAACTATTGCTCAGAGAAAATATTCCTTTCAAAATATGACCATTGACAATTCTCATCATTCAAGAGCTCAAATGGACATGTACAATGAGATCAATGTTGTTTCCATGCCTGCTAACACAATATCTATTCATTAGCCCATGGATCAAAAAGTATTTTCAACTTTCCTGTCTTATTATTTAAGAATTACATTTTGTAAGGCTACAGCTGTCATAGTGATTCTTCTGCTGTATCTGGACAAAGCAACTGAACACTTTCTGGAATGAATTTACCATTCTAGATGCTATTAAGGACATTCATGATTCATGGGAAGAGGTCAATATATCAGTATTAACAGGAATTTCAATGAACATGATACCAACCCTCATGGAGTACTTTGAGGGTCTGTTCAGGACTTCAGTGGAGGAAGTAAGCACAGATGTGATAAAAATAGAAGAGAACTAGAATCCAAAGTGGCCTCTGAAGCTGTGACTGGATTGCTGTGACCTCATGATAAAACTTTAACAGATGAGGAGTGGCTTGTTATGGATGAGCAAAAAAAGCGATCTCTTGAAATGCAATCTATTCCTGGTGAAGATGTTGTGAAGTCTGTTGCAATGACAAGAGATTTAGAATATTACATAAATTTACTTGACAAAGCAGCAACAAGGTTTGAGAGTATCGAATCCAATTTTGAAAGAAGTTGAGTCCAATTTTGAAAGAAGTCCTACTGTGGATAAAATGCTTTCAAACAGCATTGCATGCTAATATGGAAATCATTCATGAAAGAAAAAAATCTATGAGGCAAACATTATTGCTGTCTTATTTTAAGAAACTACCACAGCCACTCTAGCCTTCAGCAACCACCATCCTGATTAGTCAGCAGCCATCAACATCAAGGCAAGACCCTCTACCAGCAAAAAGTTTACAACTTACTGAAGCTCAGCTGATGGTTAGCACTTTTTCTCAATAGTGCTTTTTTAATTAAGGTATGTATACTTTTTTAGACATACTGCTACTGCACACATAATAGACTACAGTATAGTATTAACAAAATTTTTCCATGCACTGGGAAGCCAAAAAATTCATTTAACTTACTTTGGTGGTCTGAAACCAAATCTGCAACATCTCTGAGGTATGCCTGTATATGTTGATATGATACTTGAAGAATAAAAAACAATGATTTCTATGATATCCCATTGCTCTCAATTGATTGATATATAACATTATGGGTAAAAACCTGCATCCTACAGCCAGAAAGCTTAGGATTCACATTACCTATGCTAGCCTGAGTTTATCAATGAAACAAACAGTATCACCTTCTTAACGGAACTACTGACACATTAAGATCAAATGAGTTCAGAAATATGAACTACTTAGGAGAGTCTCAGGCACATAATAAGCCTTACATAAATATTAAGTATTTTTACTAGGTGATCAACAATTATGTCTTGCTGAAGTCCAGATACGTGATGTTTGCCACAGCTGCCTAATAATCATAATCCTGCCATAAACAAACAAACATGTAAATAAGGTATATCTGATAGAACTTAAACATTTTGTTAAGCCATGCCATAACCTGGTTATTATTTCTTCTAGTAATTTCTTATTGATTTGTTTGAAAAATTACTCATTTTCACTTTTTATGACAGAATATTTACTCATTTGTTTAAATAGTAAAAGTGATAACAAAAATACATCAATCATGCAAATAAATCAACTGTCTATCTGTGCTAAATTTTTAGGATATATTTTGGCATTCTGTACTTACTATGTTGTGGTAGAGACTATTGTAAAGACGTTTAAGAAAAAACAACCATTATATATCAGTGTAATTTATGAGATACTTCATGAATAACTGCACAGGAGACATTGTTAAAAAATCAGTCTTTGTGTACATAAGGATCTTCTTCTTGAAGGTTATATCAAAGCAATAAAGAAAATTTAAAAATATTTTAATGTTAAAAAGCACCACTGGGAATTTTCAAAGAACAGAAGACACTGATTAACTAGGTGGCATGGTAACCAATGAAGAGCTCAGACAATCAGCATGAACATGTGCTGCATTAACATACAGGTAGAAAAAAAAAAACATACAGGTAGAGAAAAAACCAAAACACAGAGAAAGTAAACTGCCACATACCAGTCATAGATTATTTTATATTCAAAATTATTTAACATTTGAATCTGACCAGATTTTATATTCAAAATTATTTAACATTTGAATCAATGACAATTGATTTTTCATGGCTTATCGAACACATATTATGAAATAAAAACAAAGAAAATGCTGAAAAATGAGTGTCAGATATTAAAATAAAGGCCAGAGAGTATGGGAAACACAAAAATGCATGCAATAAAGTGACAAACAATCCCTGCATTTGGATTTAGGTCTAAGCTTCCTGTTAGCCTGATTATTTTTATGACTAATATATCACACCATTCCCTCAGCCCCTCTTCTTTTTTTCCAACGAGGGTTAATTTACAAGTGTGTAAAATAGTTGGCCTAGATTTTAGAGTATAGAAGCACACAAGCCTACTGGTTGATTTGATTTGGACAATTCTTATATTCCGTACCCTAATTTTAAAATTTTTAAAAATGAAACATTGGTAACATCATCATGAAATTTATCAGCATGAATTTTTGTGTTATTTCTGACACATATACATATAAAATAATTACAATATTAAAGATGAAATACTATGATTTGCCTAATTATAGGTAATTAGGCAATTATTAAATGTTCCTGCACAAACTCAAGTCAGAAAATGAATTCAAAAGAAGCATATTAACTTGGTTCAAGAGAAACTGATACTAGTAAGGAGAATTCAAAGAAAGACTCCAAGACACTAATTAATATTGAGGTATAAGCCATTTTAATAAGCAATAAAACATCTAAGCAATTTTTTAATGTATATTTCTAACGGTGGTAGTTTGCCTTGAGCCCAAGCAGTTTAACGGAAACTCAATTGCCACAGGTTGACATATAGATGCAATATGCAGAAAGGAAGAGAAACAAGTTCTTAAGTTTGCTTGATGTTTAACACATTTTACATATTAATTTTGTTAGTGAAATGTTTGGGGTTTAGCAGAGAAAAGAAATATGAATAATCAAATATCAGTAATATAAAGATATTTCCATTCCAGACCATATATCTATTAACAATATTTTAAGCATTCCTCGAAACAAAGTGTTAGCAACTAGTCAATGTTGTAAAATATCACCATACTGATATTTTTACACATTTTGAATTTAAATCCTCTTATATATTCATGTAAAATTCATTTTTAAATATTATAAGGTCCACATAATTTTAATACAAAGAATTTCATCAATTATAAACAAGTACACCAATCAAACTAGAATATTTCCTTCAATATTTACTTTTCAAGAATACATTTAGTAATACTTTGATTAAAAATTGCTACAGCAAAAGCTATAGCCAAACCGAACTTGTTAATGTATTTTATACTACAATATTTGGTACATAAAAATTCTAAAAATTGCTATTTCATGTAATTAACATGGTTAATGTTAATGTTAATGTTTAACCATGGTTAAAACCATGGTTTTAAATAAATTTTCTATTTTTTGTACCAACATACACCATTTCTATGTAATCAATAAGTTGTTTCTAAAGAAATTTTCAAAAACTATCAGGCATTTAGGAAAATGTTTTCCTTTTGCTTTAAATAAGAAATTTATGTAGAAATATATGGATGTCCATTTCATATATATATATACATATGCATATGAACATGTGTGTATATGCACACACAGATACGTCTAAAGGGATTATATAGGTATGATACAGTATGTTAATCTTACTAATTTTCCTTTGGACTATAATTGTTCAAGACTATTTGTGCATTTCACAACTAGAAATAGTAAACAGTATTAATTTCAGTTGAACAAATGTAAAAATAAAAACAAACACACACACACATACAAATCCAGGAAAGACTGAATGGCTGTGTTGTTTCATAAATCAAATAAAACTAGATACCCAGAATGTTTGCACTGAATTCTATAGCACTGTAATATCAGTATGTTAGAAGTTCATCTTGAAAGAGAGAATGTTACAAGAAATAATTTTTTTATTGCCACATCACTGTATGCTGAGAAAATTTTGAGAAACTAATATATGCTTTCCTGAATTTCAGGTCATCTAAACTTTATCATTTTCACATTTTTTGATGTAAAAGTTTGTTGCTTACCCACCAAGGAAAAGTATTTTTATATACTGATGGTTACTTATAGACATTGTCATTATTTGTCCTCCAAGAGTCATTCATTTAAAGGCAACTGTGACTTTAATGCAGTGCTTGCAACTTTGTGGTATGTTTTCATAGAAAGTAGGATTCACTATTATATTAATATTTCTTTCAATATGAATACATGAAAGATATTCTTAAATCCTCATTATTCAGAAAAACTTCTCTGTGAAATCCCCTATAAATTTTAACATCTTTGCACAGGGCACCGTGACTCCAATGTGCCCGAAACTATACCAAACAATGTCAGAGACAATAAAAATTCTATCAGCACAGGTCTAAAGAAAACTCAAGGATGAAAAGCTTCCAATTTACTAGGCTGTTAGGATATATCCTCTCGATGAAAATATCCTGAACAAAAAATACTAGAACAGATATTTCAAGTGATGAGGAACTCACTACTTCTGAAGGCAGCTCATTCCAGAACGAATCACAGTTATTTCTCACAGTGAATTTAGGTCTCCCTCAATACAACTTCATCCATGAATCCTAGTTCTCATCTCTGCAATGGCACAGAAAAGTCACAGCATCTTTTACATGAGAGACATGCCAGCATTTACAGAAAATAGTCAGAAACTTTTCCTCTTCAGCCCAGACATCCTAGCACCTTTATTAAGTTTTCATACACTGATACACGGAGACTTGCTCTCTGGTTTCTTCTGCTCTATACAGGGTCTGGTTTATCAAACATTTCTCCTAGCATATGGTCTGACACAAAGTAGAAGGGAACAAACACCAGCTCGGCTTCAGACACGTAAGCTCTCATGAAAGCCGTGGCACATTTTGGTTATCCAAAGTACAGAATACATTGATCTTCTTCACAACTTCCATGTACGCTTCATCTTCATGTACATTGCCTTCAGCTAGGTTTGATCCTTGTTTACTTTTTAAGATTTATTTATTTGAGAGAGAGAGAGAGAACACAAACAGAACAGGCAGACGGAGGAGAGAGAATCTGCAACAGTTTCCATGCTGAGCCTGACTTGGGGCTCAATCCCACAACCATGAGATCACGACCTTAGTCGAAACCAAGAGTCAGCTGTTTAGCTGACTGGGCAACCAAGGTGTCCCTGATCTTTTTTTTTTTTTTTTTTTTTGATGGTTATGGTTTATTCTCTCTGTCAAAAATTCTTTTGTTATGGTTTATTCTCTCCAAACACTCAGTTTGGAACAATTCACCTACTTCATGGGGCGCCTGAGTTGCTCAGTTGGTTAAGCATCTGTCTTCAGCTCAGATCATGATCTCAAGGTCCTGGAATTTAGCCCCATGTCAGGCTCTCTGTTCAGTAGGGAGTCTGCTTTTCCCTCTCCTTCTGTCCCTCCCCCTACTCATGCACACCCTCCCTCTCTCAAATAAATGAAATCTTTAAAAAGAGTATACTTTAAAAAAATTTACATACTTCATACTACATAAGAAAATTTGTAAAGTGTCCCAGTGATCTCCTCAACGCTGTTATAAATGAAAATATGAATGTGACTCTGTAGGCCAAGAACAAAAGAACCTTGCAGGAAAAGTATAAATGGGGTATCAATTTGCATACGGCTCAGTGAATCTAAAAAAATTGAGAGGTACAAGATCCTTTGATACAAAACACAGAAGACAGATACTTCTATTATAAAGATCTAATACTGTTGGGTATGAGTAGGTCCTTTCATATTTTAATCACTACATAATTAGAGAATGCTAACATTTGAATTGGTGGATTTTATTCCCATATGATAAACAACAGTAAATACTTTTCTGCTTCTAAACATTTGAACTTTTTACAATACTAAATGGATTTAATGATACTAAACTTTCATACTAATAGTTTCTAAAATATTCAGTAAAAAACATAATTGACTTTCAGAGAAACTTTATTTATATATATTTATTTCCTCATTTGACAAATTTTTATTAGAAGATATTTTCTTTAATTTGAAATTCTTTCCTAAAAGATATTAAATTTATTGAAACCTGAAAAAATTGATACATGTTAAAACTAGATAATATTAAATTACTCCACCTGGATTTTATTTGGCTTGCCTCCATACAAAGTATAAATGTTGGATTGCCAACATTTAGCCTTTGCCCTTCATAGATTCTCCAACTTTTTCTTGAACGTATCATTCCTATCCCATCCCATTTTCTGGCCTTTTATGTGCTTTGAATCTGATTTTAACTGATATAAAAATCATTACTGGTGTAAGACAGATAATGTGTATTTGAATGCACTGTTTCTTTACACTTATTGATAATTTAATTGCAAGGGAAGATTGCCTAAGGAACAAGGAGACTACCCAAAGTCCTCAAAAATACTGGCACTTGTTGATCCAACCAGGCAGTGTGTCTATTTCACTCTACAGACTTCTCCATAAATTGCTTTTGCTTAACTATATTTTGCTATGATGCCATCAAAGGTTATAAAAGAAACAGTCCATAAAATTCATTGTGGAAACTCCTAAAGGATGTTGTTGAGAATAATTTTATTATATTAGAGTGTCTAGGAGAGGATTCCACTTGGAAAATTTCTATTTTGATATTACTACTGGGAACAATTTTTCATCTCAAAAATAGTTGGTTATTTTTACTCTTATAAGCACCATGAAAGGTGTAACTGATAAGATTTCCTTTTAAATTTGATTCATAGAAAACTGATAGCTAAATCTGTGACCCATCTGTATAGTAAGTATATGATTTGAACTTTGGGTCTCATTTTAGGAGCCCTTTTGATATATATGTGCTGCCGAAGTGAGCACTTAGGTTCCCTTTTGAATCTAAACTTTTTTTTTTTTCTGCTTACTTGCTCTTTTAATCTTTGTTGATATTTGTAAGTCACTTTATAACAGAGGGGATAATTACTGAGATGATAAATTAAAATACTATTTTATAACCATCATAGAAGCAGCACAGAAAAAGGAACAGTAAAACCCAGGAAATGTAGCTCTTAGCTTCATATAATATCTCTAAAATTCATGTTTTTCATCTCTAAAATATGGTAAATAGGGGAGCCCTGGGTGGCTCAGCAGTTTTGTGCCTGCCTTCCACCCAGGGCATAATCCTGGAGTCCGGGGATGGAGTCCCACATCGGGCTCCCTGTATGGAGCCTGCTTCTCCCTCTGCCTGTGTCTCTGCCTCTGTCTCTCTCTCTCTCTCTCTCTCTCTCTGTGTCTCTCATGAATAAATAAAATCTTAAAAATAAAATAAAATAAAATAAAATATGGTAAATAATACATAACCTAGTTTACTTTGTTCTTATTAGCAAGTGAAACAACAAATATAGATAATATACAAAGATGTTTAATAAAAAGAAAATTATTATAAATATTTTTCATTAATATCATTGGAAAAGGATATATGGGAATGTACCAATTGTCCAAATTAAGAAATAGATTGATTACATTTATGCTCTTCTTCTTTGCTTCCCTTGTTAAAAATTTAAAACTATAAAAAACAAGATTATCAAGGGAAATGTCAAGAGAAAGAAGACAATAAGAACTAAGACGAATTTATTACTATGCCTCCAGTAAATTGTTTAGAAACTTAAAAAAATTTCAATCAAAATGCTATTTTACAAAGATTTTGTTACTAACCATAATCAAAAACTTAAAATAATACCCCTACTAATCTCCAAGGAAGCACAAAGCAGAGAATATTTTCACAATGTCTTGATTTTTTTATTTTTTTACAATGTCTTGATTTTTTATAAGTTTTAAATATTCTATATCAGAGAGGACAATATGCACAAGAAACATATTCATTAGGTTAAAAACATATGCAAAACTATTTACCAAAAAACCTTGTACCTTGGGGTTTATTTTAGCATTAAAATAATTAAACTCAATGATTTTGGGGTTAATTAAACCCTATTAAACAATGGAGTTAATTAAACTCAACAATCAAATGGAACCAAGATAACTGAGGGAAAAAATACTAATGAACTCACTCTATGTTGCATTCCCTTTTAAAAAAATTTTTACACCCTTCACCAATTTCTCCCACTCCCCTACTCCTCACTTCTGGAAATTACCAAAATACTCTATATTTCTATGAGCAGTGGATTTCTGTTTATGTTTTTTAGATTACACATTATAAGAGAGATCATTCGGCCTTTCTCTGACTTATTTCACTTAGCATAATGCCCTCAAGGTCTATCTAATTTGTCATAAATGGTAAGATCTCAGCCTTTTTAATGGATGAATAATATTTCATTGTATATAAATATCACATCTTCTTTATCCATTCTTCAGTGGACACTTAGGTTGTTTCTATATCCTGGCTATTATAAATAATGCTGTGGAGAGCCTGAGTGGCTCAGTTGGTTAAATGGCTACCTTTGGCTCAGGTCACGATGCCAGGGTCCTGAGATCAAGCCCCACACTGGGCTCCCTGCTCAGCAAGGAAACTGCTCTCCCTCTTCTTCTGCTCCTTCCTCCAGGCTCATTCCTCTCTCTCTCTCTCTTTCTGTCTCTCTCTCTCCCTCTCAAATAAATAAATAAAATATTATGTTATTATAAAAATAATGCTGCAATGAACATGGGAATGTGATCTCTTTTCTTTTTTACTATTTTTCTCATTTTTTCTGTTTTCTTCAGATAAATACTCAGAAGTAGAACTGATGTACATATGGTAGTTCTATTTTTAATTTTTTGAGGAATCATCATACTGTTTTCCACAGTGGCTACACCAATTTACATTCCCACCAAAAGTGCTCAAGGGTTCTCTTTTCTCTATATGCTCACCAATACTTGTTATTTCTTATCTTTTTGATAATAGCCATTCTAACAGATGATATCTCATTATGGTTTTGATTTGTATTCTCCTGATGATTAGTGATGTTGAATATGTATTCCTGTATCTGTTGTCTTCTTTGGGAAAAATGTCTTCAGATCTTCTGCCCATTTTTTAATTGGATTGTTTGGGGTTTTCTGCTATTTAGTTATATGAGTTCTTCATATATTTTGGATATTAACCCATGATCAGATACAAGATTTGCAAAAATGTTGTCCTATTCAGTAGGTTATTTTTTTATTCTGTTGATGGTTTCCTTTGCTGTGCAGAGAAGCTTGTAAGTTTGATGTAATCCCACTTATTTATTTTTGCTTTTATTACCTTTACTTTTGGTGTCAGACTTAAAAAATTATCACCAAAAGTCATGCCAAGGAGCTTGCCACCTGTGTTTTCTTCTAGGAGTTTTATGGTTTTAGGTCTTATATTCAACATTTTAATCCACTTCGAGTTGATTTTTGTGTATGATGAAAGATAATGCACTATTTGTCACCTTCTTAAAAAATTAATCTCCCTATGATGATCTCTTTATTTACAGTTTCTTTAAAAATTAATTTTCTGGGCAGCCCTGGTAGCTCAGCGCTTTAGCACCTCCTTCAGCCCAGGGCATGATCCTGGAGACCTGGGGTCGAGTCCCACATCAGGCTCCCTGCATGGAGCCTGCTTCTCCCTCTGCCTGTGTCTCTGCCTCTCTCTCTCTCTCATGAATAAATAAATCAAATCTTTAAAAAATTAATTTTCCATCATGTAATTATATCAAGGTAAAATAGAACATTTAGGGATTGTTTATTATGCCCATCTTTTCTTAGTTTACCTTTCTATATGATATTTGAGATAGACTATGAAAACAGTGAATTTAATAATAATAGCAAAACATTTTCGCACAAAGTGAGTTGTAATATAGTCCATAATTCAACAAACTATGTATGCTGTCCTTTGCAATGTTATGGTGCTGTTTCTCCCAATCCACTCATTTTCTCTTGCATTCATCAAAATATACTTGGGATATATTCTGGGGAACATAATAGGTCAACATAATATGATGCAAATACTATGAGAGTTCCATAAACTGGAAGACACTAAAAAAAACAGAATTGTTTCAAGAGAAATGAAGATTAAGGCAGGAATGAAACTATGTGTTATTTGGAGCATCCTTATGATCCTTTCAGTAAGAACACAGTTCAAGAATTTAGTGAGACATTAAGCCAATGATAGAGCAAACAAAAGATTGAATTCAGAATCAAGTCCATTAAGTAAATCAGCAATTCAGTACAAACTGAGTTTCTAGTAGGTGAATCTGAAAAGAAATAACATAAACTCAGGGAGTTTAGATGCCAATAGTCAAAAATGTGCATCTACTCATTAACACTTAAGCAGTTATACCCAACCTCCTCCATCCTAAAATACATGAGTCATTGTTTAACTCCCAGGCTTGATATAATTTCTGTCAGTTAGTATCAGAAGGCTTCTTAAGAGGTGAACTTATGCTCTGTGAGCATATTATATAGGGATAGAAGAGAGAGGATGACTCTTTAGGTCTATAAACAAGGGCCTAGAACAATAGAAAGATAAAGTATACAGCCATTATACATAACATATAATCAAAAGTCTTTTAACCTTGAATATTGTGCCATTCAAGAATCAAAGAAAATTTATTTTTTCTTGTCGTTTGCTGTTTTATTTCCTTTTCAAACACAAAACATTTCCATAGTATTGTTCTCTATATACCTGAGTGGCTAGGGAGCCTCACTTAACAAACAGTATTTTCTGTGTTCATATGAAGCAATCACTTCTATATATCTGAAAGTTTTGTCATATTTATATTCTTGCACTTTAGCATTTGCACTCTGACTACTGCTTTCATTTAAAATGGGCACACTATGTTTATCAGACATTTGCAGTTGTTTGCTATTCTCAACTATGTCACATTGTTTTAACATATCACTTAATCTAAACTTTACTTTGCCCACCTTAATTCCCACTCTCATGCTTCAGATATCACATAAAAGCTTTGTACATCATGCAATCACACACTCTCTAGTCGCAGGAATTTGTGTTACTGTAAGTATTTCAGTGCTGGTTGTCAGCAAATGCTCATGGGTCTCATTATTAGTTATAGTTTCATGAATTCCAACATGAATTTCAGACATAAAGTTGATCAAATATCTGAAAACACCACATACGAGAGACATAGCAGATATATGTTCTACAAAAATGTGGAACTGTATGTTGAATTATAAAGCATTTGTTGCATTTGTACTATGTGCATACAAATACTCAGGTGTTAAAATGAGATGCTAAAGAGAAAATGGGTGGGATTGGGACATGTCTCCAAGGCTAAGGAGGATAGAACCTTAGAAAGCTAGAGAATGTACAGTAAAATATTTTCTAAAAGATTTTTATTTATTTGAGAGAGAGAGAAAGAGAGCACAGGCAGGGGAAGGGGCAGAAGGAGAGAGACAAAAAAGACTCCCCATTGAGCAGGGAGCTCAAAGCAGAGCAGGATCCCAGGACCACAAGCTGAAGTCAGATGCCTAATGGACTGAGCCACTCGGGCACCCCCAGTATAATATTTCTGATCATAATACAAATTAAAATATTAGCTAGTATTTACATAGGCACTGTTCAATGCTTTAAAAATATTATTTTATTTCTCACTCTAAGTTAGATGACATTATTAGCTCCATTTTATAAATTATGAAATGGGGGTACAGAAAGGTTGAGTAACTTGCTCTAAATCATACAGCTGGGAAATGATGGAGCAAGGATTGAAACTAGGCAATGTAACTCCAATCTGTTTTAGCACTCTAGTCAAATCTACTTAATCTGTATGGGAAAGTAGGAAGCTGCCTCTACAGAATAAGCTACAAACATACTAGATGTGGATTGGTTCTAATTAAAACACCATACAATTTAGATTGTATCTGAAATGGTATTCTTCAACCTGGGAAGAAAGCACTGGTTCATAAAATATCCAGTGAAAGCATAAAAGTTCAAGTAGGTGAACTTGGATACAAGTTGAAGATTTTTCATTTTGTGATTATCAGTCCTTAGCTAATACACACACACACACACACACACACACATATATATATATATATATATATATATATATATATATATATATATATATTTTACTCAAGTGTGGTTTTGTGCTCATGTTTGACATTTGTGGGCAGTCTTGTTAATTAAGCAGAAGTTATCAACAATTAATGTAGTGTGAGCAGTTCCTAAAGTATTATAAATAATACAGTGATTAATTGCCATATCTAAACCAGTCACCCTTTAGTACACTTCAAAGATGGATTTTCTTCATTGAATTTGCTATTGTCTACTTAATAATCAACTCTTGTGGAAAAAATCATCTTCTTGTTTCCAACAGAAAATTATATTTACACTATTTGCTATAAGATGCTTGTTTTGCTTGGTAGCCAAGAAAATTCTTGTAATTATTATAATAACCTTAAAATTTCTGCTGAATTCAGCACAACTGCCTTACTAAACTGTTTAATAATTATTTAAAACTTAATTTTACCATTTAAAATATAATTTAGATAGTCATGGGAATTATGTTTCACCCTCATTCATCATGCTGTTTTATTTCTGGTAAATAATAATAGTGATTAGCTCATCTTTGTACGTACAAGCAACTTTTGAGTCTTTGCTTACTTTTAGGAGTATAAAAAGTCTTTTTGTTATTAGAATTACTGCTGTAAGTGGACATTTTTTTGAAATATTAGGAGTTAGAAGTGTGCCTTGTACTTTCATTTAGCTCAAAAGAATATTATTACCATGTCAAAATGGTGAGGAAATAAGATTGTTAAATTGATTTACACATTGACCTTGAGACTGTCTTCCTATAGTCAGTAAGTTGCTGGGTTAATTGTTGTCGTTTTAGTCTTTTTACAGATGTTTGGTAGGTATTCCCAAGTACTACATTTTTGTGGCTTGTCTGACAGTGGTCATAGGGAATTACTTCCAACTGTCATTCTAGTCATCATCAGGAGAATTTCTTAACTACCAAAACATTATCGCTAATAAAGGTTTTGAACTTAATTTAAAAATCAATTTACTTCATCCAAAGGAGTTGGTCACCTTACCATATCACACTAGAATCACAGAGTATTTGCAATACTGTTCCGTTCTACCCATAACACCCTATAGAAAAAAACTGGAATATGTGGTCTCATATGTATCTAGAAATAGACAGGAAGCAACAGGGGTACAAGTCCTTTGCAGAGAGGATATCCTCGAACTATTTTCTAATAATTACCAAATCTTAGTTGAGAAAATTTTATGGAAGATTCCTTGAAATAAATGTATTTTATTGTGATCAAGACAGACTACTAGAGAATTATGAACTTGTGTCAGACTACTTGGTCACCTGTAGAATTGTTTTTATTGAATTTCATTTCAGTAATGGGATGTCATAAGAAACCCAAATGTTACCTGCTATAATAGGTAACATTATCCTGGACAATTCAAATGAAATAGTTTTAACAGAGCTTAAAATGCAATGGAAGCTCCAGAGATTTCCCAAAGAATAACTTTTCCTTTTGATTCTCTCTTCTATTTTTTAAACTTACGGACATTATAAATTTTCTAATTTAAGTAGCTTAATTAATTGTATTGTCCCTCTTGTTTTGTTTTTTGAGAACAAATCTGCAGTTCATGTCTATCAACACCTCTATTCAATACATCTGTGCTAGCTTAATTTTGGCTTCATAATATAACTATCCTATCTCTTCCAACCAACTTCTGTATGTTTAAATTTTATTCTAGGATGTCCAACATATTATTAAAAATTAACTCTATTTTTAAAAGGAAGATTAGATATAAATAAGATGATGCATAAGAAGTATCAGTCCTTCTGTTTAAGCCTATGCCACCAGAATATAACACTTCTTTTCTTTTTAAACTCTACATCATCTTCCCCACTTATTTCTTCCAGTCTTTCTGTCTTTAAATACATTATGGCGGGATCCCTGGGTGGCGCAGCGGTTTAGCGCCTGCCTTTGGCCCAGGGCGCGATCCTGGAGACCCAGAATCGAGTCCCACATCGGGCTCCCGGTGCATGGAGCCTGCTTCTCCCTCTGACTGTGTCTCTGCCTCTCTCTCTCTCTCTCTCTCTCTCTGTGTGACTATCATAAATTTTAAAAAAAATTAAAAATTTAAAAAAATAAATAAATACATTATGGACTCATATAACTGAAAAATGTACATCTCCAGTTATATCTCTCCCTTGATCTCATCTCCTTTCTGTGTAATTGCCTAATCACTATGAAATCTGTTTTGACTTCTAACAGGCCTTAATTTTTCCTCCAAACTCTTTTGTTCCTCCTTCCCCATCTCTGTAAATACCACTAAAATTACAGTCATTTGCTTAAAAGTATTAGCATCCTCCATTTTCTTCCCTAACAACTTAAGAGCTCTCCCTATAAAGCAGATTCAAGATATGATCATTTTTCACCACAAGGATAGCTGCTAGGCTTTCCTCTTATTTTGAGCTTTCACTTAGGCTATAGCAATGTTTCTACTATTGGTTCACTACAGTCTACTTTCTATAAAGCTACACTATTTTTGTTGTACTTTCTGCCATTTGACATTAAACAAAATACTTTTAGATTATTTTCTGATTCTACTACTAGAATGTAAGCTAAAGAAGCAAAGAATTTTTTGTCTTGTTTACTCACTATTGAACCCCAAGTGTCTAGGACAGTACCTTGTAGGTTTCTTCTACTGTCTACTTATTTAAGTTAAGAGCTATGTTGCCCAGAATCATCTTCCCCTTATGGTACTGAGTTAAAGATGAACTAGAAAAGGAATTTGCAAAAGACTTGGAAGATGATAGTGAGGCAGTGGTCATTACTCTCTAAGCAAACTCTGGCATCAGATAAAGTGACTAATACAAAAATATCCAGCAGATTCTAGCTTGTCCTCACTCTCTTCTGTTTCCATTCTTCTTTCCAACTAGTAGCACCACTTGAACAACAGGAACCTTATGCCCACTATCAGATATGTGCCTGTGGACCAAGGTGGAGCAGAGCTCACAAAGGCAAAAGCTTCTGACTTCTCCACAAGTTTCCAGTTGCAGATCCACTTCAACAACTGAATGTGCCTTGGTTCTCAGCATTCTTGTGTTAACTTCAATGTCACTAACAACACTGCTTTCAGAAGGCTGATTGGTAAACTTTTCTCAGATCCTCTAAATCCCCCTCCATCCGTTCATTTCCCAGTCTCCTCCCACAATTGTATAAATTCTAACTCCTACAATGTATCCCTTCTGCCAATATACTAGTTTAAGTACTAGACATTCAGAAGGCACCACTGGGTGTTACTTAATGAATATAAAATACTTTGCACATATCCTAGCACATAAATAGTACCTAAAATGTTAGTAGTTATGATTTACATAATTATCATTAATAAATATAAATAAAATTTTAAATATAATGCTGTCAGTATTGTTCATGCACAATATGGAGGTATTTAGAAACCAGCCATACGAATGAACAAGCGAACTGAAGAAAATCAAGAACTATTCTCATTGATCTTTATAGGTTCAACATGGTAACTGGCTGAGAATATGTGTTAAAAAATTACTGTGTGAATGCCATGGCAGCTTTATCTATTTGTAAAACTATCGTTTGCAATTGGTAATTGCTTTACAAATTTATGTATTCTGTGAAGGACAGAACTAGGGATTGAAATTAGTAGGAGACAAATATTTAAAAAAAAAAAACATGTATCAAACAAAAAGTGTCTTGTGAGCATGCGACCTTCCATTTGTTAGCATTGTTTAGAATATGCTAATAATTGATCTTCAGGGATAAAAGGATTCCTGTATTGAGTTGGAGCTTACATGGAATAATCACAAAATTGTCATAAAATCTTCAATTCTATGCATTGTTTAATAGGTGCTATCTGTACAATGGCACCACACTAAGTGTTAAACTTTATCATATGTTTATTATGTAATAGTTTAGTATTATATATGCTACCTGGCAAAACTATAGTAGAAAACTGACAAAGAATGGGTTTGTAATCATTGCAGAATTCTCTGAAAGTGATTTTCCAGTTGGATGCCTTTCATACAATAGATTTTTTTTTAAGGAGAACTAAAGCCTCTTCAATGCAGACATTAATATAAACCCCAAGAATAAGTTATATGCTAAAACTCTATATGAACTAATTAACACTTAGAATTTTCTGATGTTTCATAGTAAAGACTAAGTAATGGATGGGGCGCCTGGGTGGCTCAGTCATTCAAGGGTCTGCTTTTGGCTCAGGTCGTGATCTCGGGGTCCTGGGGTAGAGCCCAGTCGGGGTCCCTGCTCAGGAGTGAAAATCTGCTTCTCCCTCTCTCTGTTCCTTCCCTATTTCATGCTCTATCTTTCTCTCTCTCTCTCTCTCTCTCTCTTAAATAAAAATAGAATTTTTTTAAGATTTTATTTACTAAAAAAAAAAAAAAAAGATTTTATTTACTTATTCATGAGAGACACACAGAGGAGAGAGGCAGAGACACAGGCAGAAGGAGAAGCAGGGTCCATGCAGGGAGCCCGACATGGGACTCGATCCTGGGTCTCCAGGATCATGCCCTGGGCTGAAGGCGGCGCTAAACCACCGAGCCACCCAGGCTGCCCTAAAAATAGAATCTTAAAAAAAAGAAAAGAAATGGATGCTATACTCTTTTTATATTTTCAAAGAACAGTGTCAACTTTGAATTATTCAAGTAATTAAAATAGGTATGTTTTTTTAATTTTCAGAAATTATTTTCTGATGATTGCCACGATTGTTCATATGAATGATCAATATAATAAGTGTCCTAGAATGTTTCTGGTAAAACTTCTTTTTCAGTTTAAAGCTGGCCTAAATAAGTACTTGTTCTTAGAGATGTTCTTTTTCTTTTTTTTTTTTTTTATTAGTTTCAGAGGTAGAATTTAGTGATTCATCAGTTGCATGTAACACCTAGTACTCATTATATTAAGTGTCCTCCTTAATGCCCATCACCCAGTTATCCCTTCCTCCCCACCCACTTCCCCTTCAGAGATGTTCTTTAAGCAAAAAACAAAGTAGGGAGATGATATGAAATTGTGCACTGTATCTTCTTTGTCCCATAGTTTACTCATTCTCTTCCCTTTTCTAATTCCTACTCAACTTTAAGAAGCAGACCACAAGAGATACTCCTTCTAAAGCAGTACTTCCTACTTAAACTTGTCACCATCACCAAACAGACCAGATACTACTTCAATCTGAGCTCCAGCTCTTATAGCATAGGCTGAATGCACAAATATTTTGTCCATGTTGTTGATATTTATTTGAGACAGTTTAGCCCTCATCTTAATTTACTAGGGCTGACATTCAGTACAGGTTCTTTGGTTATCTATTTCTCAATTTTCTCCCAAGGCATTCAAATCCATATCCACAGCTTCAATTAACCCTAGAGGCAGATTATTCATTTCTTGAGCTACATATAATAATGTTAGGGGGTCTAAACCATATTCCCTTCCCCTCATAAGTTAAAAGCCAATTAAGAAATAATCACAGGAGAAAGACAATGAAGGATTAAAATGTGAAGCTTTATTACTGGAAGACTATTTAGATATAGTCCACATCATATCTGTGACCAAAACAAGCTGGCAACATACCACACCTGAAAAGAACAAGCTTTTCTCTGTTATCCTAAGTAGCAGAGACTCATTAATTAAGCTCTTATGCTCTCTAGAGAAAAGTAGAAATATCTTACTCTACCAAAGAAAGAGAGGTAGAGAGGGAAGAGAATGGACAGGAAGCTGGAGAAGGAAGAAGAGAGAAAGGTGAACAGAGGGAGCAGAAGCAGGAAGGAAAGAGAATATGTTTATATCAGTTTCCTCCTCCAAAATCATTAACCAGATAATTTTTCAACTAGCATGACGTACTTTACATACCATGTATGGTGTCTCAGAAAACATTAAACACCTGTTCTTTTGGGGGAGATGGAGGGATAGATCCACATTCAGTAAGTAGTACCAACCAATTAAGCAAGCACCTAATTAAGCAAGTGAGAACTTTAGATGTTACCCTTGACATCTTTTTTTTCTTTGCTCTCTGTACAAAATCATTAGTAATTCATCTCTATCTTATCCAATAATTAAATCTTGCATCTGCCTCCACTTACTGTGTCCAAGCTGCCATCATTTTCTCTTTGTTCACTCATCTATGTATACTCTTAGCCCTCTCCATTCTTTCCTCTACATTATAGCCAGAGTAATGCAAATATGATCAGGTCACAAATCTGCTACTTCCACCCCAGCCCCGTCCTGTCCCACTGTCCTCAATACCTGTTACATAATCTAACGTCTTTAATGGTCTGCTCTTCACCTTCACTTAGCCTCATTTAATACCATACTCCATTTTACTCTGTCCTCCAGCCATTTTAGCCTTCCCTTAGCTTACTGCATTTATCACACCCATTCCTGCTACAGGGCCTGTGAACACGCTCATTGCTGTCACTTATGTTTAGTCTTCAAATTCTAGCTCAATCATTGCTTCCTTAAAGAGGTATCTCTGACCAACAATTCTACTTTAGAATCTTCCATTATGCAATCTAGTAGCTGGGTGTATTGTTCTTTCTATCACATATAACTATCATAATTTTATATTTTTGTTGATTATTTGATTCATAATCCCAACTTCTTATTTATTAAACTATAGATTCCATAATAGCACATAACATGATTATACATGAATATTATATCTAGTGTTTAGTACATATCTGATATCAAAAATAACAAATTTGAATTAGTGAATAAGTGATGATCACTGCACCTTCACCTTCCTATTAGAATCATATACTTTACTAGATTATGAGTTCTTTGAGAGTAGGAGCTTTGTATTTTCCCTACTTGAATTATTTATATTTCATAGTATTACAATTATTCATTATCTACTAATCTTAATTTATCCAAAGTTGTTAATACAAAATACAATAAAGAAAAATGAAGAAAAACAAAAAAATAAAGCCATTTTTTTCAAGATAATCTAGTAAATTTTCTTTGGCATTATGTTTCAAAGTATGTTACTCTCAAATAATTTTCATAGGGTTTCTAAATTTTGATACCTATATTTAGAATTTTTTAATTTGGGATCTTTAAATGTAATTATAGGACATTTCAAATCTAATTTTTATTATTTATTACTTATGGAAGCATAATCATAGTACATTCTTTTCCTTTATAAAAGGGAAAATTATTTTCATGAGTTACCATATTACTATTATTCTTATTATCATTAATAAACTAGTTAACAATCATTTTTGCCACCACTTTGAGCATTAAAATGATCTATCTTCGCTGGAGAGTTTAATGTAATTTAGTGTACACGAGCTAATGTACATGAAAATAACTTATTAACAATAAAATGATGTAGGAAGGTGAATTACTGCTAATATCAACAAATTTGTTAGGATATATCAGCAATTTACATGTAAATAAAATATTAGATGAAAAAGTTTGTCAGAAACTGCTTTTCATTGTAATAAGTTATGAAAGATAATTTAATAGGTTAAAAATGGCTCATTTACTTTATCTTGTTCTTCTCCAGTAAAAAATAAGTCAGGGTATCAAGCATGCTCTGGATATCCTAACAAACCTCTTGTCTAAGACATCCTGACACAAGTGGAATGAAAAAGATTTTTTATGAAGTAATGAAAAGCTGACACACTTTATCAGAGCACTACAATTAATCTCTCAGATTTTAAATTCATGTTTTAATTTTAATTGTAAAATGCTATATTGAAAAATTTTCCTATCAGTCTTGGACATAACCCTATAAATGATTAACAATGAAAAATTAATGCTTGCTAGATAAATATTCTACTAAGAGAAACTAAATATTTAGAAAAAAAAATCTTCATGCAGTATGTATATACTAGTATAGAATTTATAACCAAGATGAACCCTGGAGACATAAAGGTATTTCCAAGGAGAAGTCTCTTTCTAAACTAACTGTTCATAACCAAAAGTTTTTCTCTGTTCCAGAAACTGGGAAAGCTCATAACCATCACTGACATCATCAGCCACATGATGAATTAAGCATCAACTCCTTCTAGTTTTCTTTCTCTACCTCAGATGCAACCTAGTGTTCATCATTTCCGTTATTATCTAAACAGTATAGTAACTCATTTGCTATTGCTGCTGCTGCTGCTTCTGACCCATTTATGTAGTATTTACTCTGAAAAACTCCAAATTTGCATTAACAGTCAACTATTTCCTTTCCCTGACTACTAAGGCCCTGGAGAAAATCACAAAAGCTTTGCAGATTTGGGTCCCTATGGATTCCCGTGTTCAGACTCATCTTTGAATCTTCAGGGTTGCCTGATATCCTTCTATATATCTCTAGTTAGCTTCTTCTTATGTCCCCAAAACAATTGTTCTTAACTTTTACCATTCTGTTAAAACCTAACCTTCCCACTAGCTATTGTTTTAGACAATGGCATTATTTTCTACTTCACTGAGAAAACAGAGAGCATGATGCAGCAACTTTCTCAAATTAATGACTACAAATTTATTTATTTAAGATGTCAAGCCTTCACTACACGGCACCAGTCTCAAGACAAAGGAGAATAGCTTTGTTTCTATGATTTCCATTTTGTTATATACTTTCAATCCTTCTCTCCAGTTTTTCACTGTAATCTTATGTCAACTTATTTTTTAATTTAACCTTAACATGGCTAGGTTATTCCTATATTTAAAAAATCCCCTGACAATTCCACAGCTTCCTCTAGCACAATCTAGCTTGCCCTTCCTCACAAATTGTAGACATCACTACAATCTTAAGCTTCTTTCTCCATTATTGCAACAAAATTCCACCATTAACATCAGCGGTGTCTCCCAGATACATTTATTGAATGCTATTAACAATTACTTCCTTTTGATACTGCCTTCACCTTTCAGTTTCTAGGACAATAATCTCTCCAACTTCTCCTGCTGCATTTCCCATCCCATCCATTTAAAATCCTTCACGATCACTTTGCATATGGAAACTCCTTAAATGGTGACATTCCTCATGTAATTGTTGGTTCTGTAGGTTCTTTTTGTTGTTTTATCTTTAGCACCTTTTCTTCCTTTTTGATTTATATACTTCATATCTGATCTTTCTCCTTTAGCCACATAACTTTACTGACTTGGATAGTACTTTGGCACCACAAACTCAAGGTTTAAATCTAAACATCTTCTATTCTTCTACATCCTCCATCATTCAGATTATCAACTGGTCTCAGCCTAGCATTTACATCTTTCCATGAACTGGATCATTCTTTAAGTAACATACATAGTTTAATTTTAATCTAATTTATTTTAAATGCACATATAATCAACAAAAATATAGGGAATACTTTGTGAGGGGTACCAAGATGAATGAGCCACAGGCCTACTCTTAGGAAACTCAGGAAAATTCATACAATATAATATCATAAATGCAAAAGCACACATGGGAACAAGGTAAAGAGGAATAGAGAAGAATATCATAAGTAAAACAAAAGAATGCTCCTTAGGACTGTCAAGAGAAAATTTTTGAAAGTGATAACCTTCGCCTTACTTTGAAGGTCACAGGATTTGCTTCAGTGAGCAAAGGAGAGGAGGACACTTATTATAGGCAAAGGAAACACAAGTGCAAAGAAAAGAAGTCTGAAATGCCAGGGTATGTTTGGTGACCTATAAGCAATTCAGTGTTTCTGCCTTGTAAAGTGCAACAGGGTGTGTGGATGGGCTAATAATGCTAAATGGAATGGCAGAAATGAATACTCATTGTTATTACAAATTTTCTGTTAATGAAGTTTAAGGGTAATGAATTAATGTGAAAATAGAGAATAAGGTGTGATTAACTCATATAAAATAATTTATTTCTAAATTGAAAATTATTTTACATGGTAAATGAAAATCTTTGAAGTTAGCTAAAAGGCAAAAATATAAATATTACAGATCAACATTACAGAAATATAATCATCAAGGACAAAAAGTTAATATCATTCTCTTCTCTTTTTCTTTTCCTCCACTTCTACATTTTCAGAATTAGAAGCCTCAGAAGAGAAACTTATTAAGACTTTTGTAATATTTATTGCAAAGAAATAATTTGTTTTTAGGATGAAGCACAAATGCTCTTCTTAAAAATGCAATAAATCATTTGGCACATAACATACTCTCTAACTTCAGAATGGTTTTATTTCGATACTGAACTGCAATGAAGACTTCTTATTTCCTGAAAGAATCAGAAAATAAATGATGGTTATTTTCCTAGGCTATCTCACAAGAGCCTATTTATTTGTTTATTTATTTTAAAGATTTTATTTATTTCATGAGACACACACAGAGAGAGAGAGAGAGAGAGAGAGAGAGAGAGAAGCAGGCTCCATGCAGGAAGCCCAATGTGGAACTCGATCCCAGGACTCCAGGATCACACCCTGGGCCAAAGGCTGGCACCAAACCGCTGAGTCACTCAGGGATCACTCACAAAAGCCAATTTAAAATATACACACACATACACACAGAGAATACTGTATATTTCTAACAAAAATAGAAAATAAAAGATCTTTAGTGCATAGAGAGGATGGATCCTGGATCTGAAATTGTGAGGAAAGCAAAGAGAATAAATACACCATACACACACAAAGTACAAATTTCTTATACACGAAATGCCTTGCTGGAGAGGCTGGAGAAAGCACACAAAAATCCTTACAATGTGACACTTGAAATTTGTAATAAGTAAATATATTTAAAAATCAAGAAAAGGGAGAAACGATGGTAGGATGTAAAACAATACCAAGAACACATAGAAAGTACAGTAAGTTTTACAAGATTCTGTTTCATGTTTCCACAGAAAAATCCTTAAAGGTCCATTTTGTGAAAATAATTTGAGGACAGGTGTGGTATCAAAAGAAAGGAATTCAAGTATATGATTTTCAGCTGGAGTGACTAATTCAATAATACTTTGTTTGTTTTTTACTTACTAAAGAAATAGCCAGACCAATGTTGAGATTACTGATAGATACAAACTCACCACACATTAGAACCTGTAATGAGAAGATATTAATTGTTCTCTTCAGTCATCATAACAATCCTGGGAAATAGGTACTATAGGTCTATAGACACTTAGATATAATTGTGATATCCAAAAACATAGTTAAAACCAAAGTTGGTTTTTTGTTGCTTATTTTTTTATATAAATCTGACACACAAGCAAGCCCCTTTGATGGGAAATATTGACCTGAACTGAGGTGAAGTTACTTATAGGTTTCATTTATTTCACTGTAAGTGACTACTAATATATTTTTTGAAAAAGTACGAGTTGTTGTAGCAGATCTGCTGGGTTTATTACATTTCGCATACATATGTACCATATTACCTTTCTAAAAATCCAGTTGGATTCTGAACCATATCTGCCCCCAAAAGGTTCAGATAAAGGTCGTTAACCTGTACAATTATATGCATTTCCTAAGTGAAATAAGAGAAGCTCAAGAGCACACATCCAAAATGTGTCCAAGATGTGAATCCAGGTATAACTTCAGAGTTTAAACTCTTATCCACTAATATATATATATGTGTGTGTATATATATATATATATCTCACCTCTGTATAAAAATTGTGTTTCTAGTAGAATGTCAGCTCCATGAAATCAGGGATTTTGTCTAATTTACTAAATTTGTTGTTATCAATGCTCAGAAAAGTATTTGGGGGATTGCAAACAAAATAGGTATACGATAAATAAATGTTTGCGATGCATATATTGTACCTGTCAATTCAGTTTTTTGTAGATATTGACATACATTGAATTCAAAATATAGTTCCTAATAAGGAAAGCTTTCCTGTGTTCAGTTAATTGTGCTGCCATGTTTTAAAAGTCAACAAAGAGTAGAACAATAAATCTCCCTCGTGAAGGAAAGAACCCTAATGAAATTACATGCTCAAATGAGAAGTCCACCACATAAAGATATGTGGTTGAAGAGTTCTCAAGGGCAGATCAAAGATGTTTCCCAGAAAGACATGTTAGGTCTGTTCTAACACATAAAATTTAATTGCATTTCAAGGAATATGGCCAAAATTAGCATAGCCTAGAAAAAGACTAATCAGCTACATCAGGCTTGGGATATAACATTTAATTTTCTTTTAAAATCAGTATGCAAAGTCTTATGAACTAGAGAGGGCATACCCAGACCATATTCTTCTTTTAGCCATATCCTGATTCTCTCTTTATGAGGAATGCTGAAAGCAGAGAAAAGCTAGTGCAATATCCAAGGGCAAAATAATACAGCAAATGTTCCACAAAATGAACAACAACAAAAGACCAGCACTGAACAGGACCAGGGCACACTCCTTGAACAAATTCTAAGTAGGTCAATTATACCTCTCTTTCCTTGATCCCAGAGTATCTGCAGTGGTGCTGAACCCTAATATGTAGGACGGAGTTTCATATTAATCTAAATCAATAATTGGATCATTTTCATTTATAGCACAGATACATGTTATATCTACTACACACATTTTAATTTATGTTTAGTATTAGGTTTCATTTTCATACATCATTTTGCATTTTACTATACCGGCATCTGATGTCTATTAAAAATTCAAGTTCCTGAAGATTCTCTAGTCTCAATTTTGAGAAATAAGTGTTTGAAATGACAATTTTTAAATTCACCTACAAAAGTAATAATGTCTGGAATAAAAAAACAAACTCCTTAATACAGAGAACTAGTGGTTGCAAAAGAAATAGCAGGTAGAGGGATGGGTGAAATATAAAGGGGATTTTTTTTTTTTTTTTTTACAATTTATTTATTGAGACAGAGAGAGAGAGTGCAGTAGGGAGGGGCAAAGGGAGAGATAAAGAGAGTCCTAAGCAGACTCCACACAGCAAGGAGCCCAATGTGGGGCTGGATGCCCCGATCCAAGTTCACAATCCAAATGGAAGCCAAGAGTCACTTGGGGCTCCTGAGTGGTGCCCCAGGTGAAGAGAATTTAAAAGAGAAAAACTGAGACACTATGAACTTTAAGTTGAATGGCATAATCTACCAGAAAGCAATAAATATCTATAAATCACTTATGGTAGCCACATACAGTATACTATAGTTCTCTAAAGTTAATATGCAGTCTCTCAAATCTTGTGTGGCTTGTTGGAAGAGGTCTCTTTAAAAGAATGGGGAAATATATTAATGGAAATGAAACTCTGTCACAACTAGAGGAAAGACAATCCTCTCTCTCTCCACACCACCGCTTCTATGACAGGTTTGTTTTGTTTTGCTTTGTTCGCTTTTCTGTTGTTGTGGTTTTTTTTTGTTTGTTTGTTTTCGCCCAGTAACCACAAAAAAATGATAAGAAAACAAAAGAGAAAAAAATCAAATAAGGAAATGAGAAGAAATGACATAGGAATAAAATAAAGTTTAAAAACAAAATAAACAGAAGCAAATTATAGACATAAAGCCTAAAACTATGTTGTTGGTGATAGGTTAAATAGATGAGTATCAGGGAAAATATATAATACCCTTAAAGGAATTACGATACATTGAAATCATATAAGTTATCAAGATAAAGTTAAAACTTAAAGCCAGGAGATTTAAAAATTGAGAGAATTTTACATTTCCAAGATAGAGAACACTAAGAATACAAAATAAAGCACCAAAAAAGGTAAAAATCCCTTTGAATGCATAAGCATGACTGAATATTAGAGATAAGTTTAAAATAATGTAAAAGAAAGATCATTAGCAAAATAAAATACATGAATGTCAAACTGAAGTGTAGTAGGCAAAAGATCAAAGAAAGTCGAGTATGTTTCCTTATTGAAAGCACATGTTCAAAGTGGTGAAAAAAAGGAGAAAAAAAAAAACAAACAAACATAGATATAGACAAGGATCACAATCCCTAAGCACTGCATAAAGACTAACTCCCAGTCTCTCTTTAGTAGTGGACTCTTCATAACTGAAAACCTAGAGGGTCCAGAGGATAGCAGTGCGATTAGGTTCCCCAGCCCCTTCCTTCTACCAACTCCCAAAGTTTTAAGAGTGTACCATTCTATTTATAACCCTTCAGGATCAGTCCCCCTCATAGAAACAGGCACTGTTTCCCCTGCACAAGCAATGGCTTACTCAGCCCTGCAGAATTCCCCAGCTAACTTTAATTTAGAAACTGAACCGATATTTGCAAATGATGTATCAGATAAAGGGCTAGTTTCCAAGATCTATAAAGAACTTATTAAACTCAACACCAAAGAAACAAACAATCCAATCATGAAATGGGCAAAAGACATGAACAGAAATCTCACAGAGGAAGACATAGACATGGCCAACATGCACATGAGAAAATGCTCTGCACACTTGCCATCAGGGAAATACAAATCAAAACCACAGTGAGATACCACCTCACACCAGTGAGAATGGGGAAAATTAACAAGGCAGGAAACCACAAACGTTGGAGAGGATGCAAAGAAAAGGGAACCCTCTTGCACTGTTGGTGGGAATGTGAACTGGTGCAGTCTCTCTGGAAAACTGTGTGGAGGTTCCTCAAAAAGTTAAAAATAGACCTGCCCTACGACCCAGCAATTGCACTGTTGGGGATTTGCCCCAAAGATACAGATGCAATGAAACGCTGGGACACCTGCACCCCAATGTTTATAGCAGCAATGGCCACAATAGCCAAACTGTGGATGGAGCCTCGGTGTCCATTGAAAGATAAATGGATAAAGAAGATGTGGTCTATGTATACAATGGAATGTTACTGAGCCATTAGAAATGACAAATACCCACCATTTGCTTCGACATGGATGGAACTGGAGGGTATTATGCTGAGTGAAGTAAGTCAATTGGAGAAGGACAAACATTATATGTTCTCATTCATTTGGGGAATATAAATAATAGTGAAAGGGAATAGAAGGGAAGGGAGAAGAAATGTGTGGGAAATATCAGAAAGGGAGGCAGAACATAAAGACTCCTAACTCTGGGAAACGAACTAGGGGTGGTGGAAGGGGAGGAGGGCGGGGGTTGGGGGTGAATGGGTGACGGGCACTGAGGGGGGCACTTGACGGGATGAGCACTGGGTGTTATTCTGTATGTTGGTAAATTGAACACCAATAAAAAATAAATGTATTAAAAAAAGAAAAGAAACTGAACCGATAAATTGCCTTTCCCTGCCTTATCCCCCAACATCTTTTAAGAACTTTCATTTGTATTATTTACACAGTCTCCTGGTTTCTTAAGGTTAAGGCAACAAAGCATAATAGAAAGCACAGTGGAGGAGGCACCTGGGTGGTTCAGCGGTTGAGCATCTGCCATTGGCTCAGGGTGTGATTCCAGGATCCTAGGATGGAGTCAGGCTTTGGGTTCCCCACAGGGAGCCTGCTTCTCCCTCTGCCTGTGTCTCTGCCTCTCTCTGTGTGTCTCTCATGAATAAATAAATAAAGTCTTAAAAAAGAGAAAGCCCAATGGAGTATGTAATTAATGAGTGAGAAGAGGCAGAGAGATGGACCCCAGGAAGAGATCCAACTTTCCTATTTGGAATATCAAAAGAGAGAAAAGAAAGGGTCACATCTGAAGGCAAACCTTAGTTTCTTAAGTAACCTTCTGTGCTACAAGCCTTATAGCCTAGATGTTGATCTCAAAGTCTTTTTTCCTAGCCAAAACTTGGCCACTTGCCCATGTCTGACAGTCATATTATCCTTTATCCAGGAGTGGCTAAACCTTAGGTATATGCAATGGTGACAGGATTGAGCAGGGAGAGGGAAGAAGAAAGATACCCTCTAACTGAAACCCAAGGGAGAAAAACTCAAAATTTATTTAGAGAAATTTCCAACCTTCTTTGCAGGAAATTTTTAATATTCTCCACCTATGTATATGTTATGTGATTGTTCAGCTTTTCTAAATAGAGCGGTGCCCTGAACAACTGCCCAACTGACCAGCAACTTATTCAGGCTTTATTTATCGTCAAGTGTACATAAGCAAAAACAATCCATTTAAGGAGTCATTAGTCACGCTCACTGGGATACTCCCCTTTCTACACACACAGACACACATATACATTTCTCTTGCCCTACTTTGTTAACTTCTAGTAATGTTTCTTGCCCGACCTGGGGGGAAAGAAATCTTACTCAAGTGAATTATGAACACTTTACCCAGCTCTGTCTCATCTATTCATGATGAATCTTTTTGCAAAATTTTCTCTACTCCTTCGAACCAACAAGCTTGGCAGAATTAGCAGGTCAGTGTGTGCTTGGCTGTGAAAAGGGAAGAAATGGCTGTCCAATTCTTTTTTTTTTTTTTAATTAAAGAAAATACAGATCTCAAACAATATATATGACATGGAAATTGTGTTGATGCTAATTTGTATTACTTTTAATAATTTACATAAATTACTGAAATTATAAAAGACTAATACTGACTTCATTTGTTTCCAAGACAGAAAGCTTAAATCTGGGATTATTTGACTATTTAGTTGGGAAAAGAAGACCAGGAAGCCCCCTTAATCTTCTGCAAAGACAGTTCTCTATACTTCTCAAGGCAAATACCCCTGTTCATTTGCACATAATACTATCCTGTCTTCTCTTCCTAAACCAGGTGTCTTGTTCTTACTTTTTTCAAATTCTAATCACCACTGTTAACATGACTGATGTTTTATACTGACGCTACAATGATAGTGACTTGCTTGACTTTTGAATATTTCTAAGACCAAAGACCTGAAATTTACAGGGATAAATGTGCTTTTATTACCTTGAAATTATTTAATGTTATTCTAATGTTATATAATTTATACCCTCATTTCTAAAAAGGAACTGAAATAGTTATATTGAATTCTATGTAGAGGAAATGTGACCTTATGAAATATTTTCATGTGCTGAAACTTTTTTGTATTTCTGAATATAGGCTATGACCTACTTTTGAGATGAGAGTCAGGGACACTTTTATCCTAATCAAAAATTTTCTCCTATATACTGGTATGCTGAACCTCTACATACATTAAAACATGAATTATAGTACAGACACATGGGACATCAAGCATAAAAACGCCTTATCCTCCATAGCACAGGATGGAGAACTACTTCATTACTGAACTATTTAATCCCTTTTATAAAGTTTTAATTGTACTCTTTTCCTTTTCTACATATAGCACTTACCAAAATTTGTGATTACATAATTATATGTGGTTTTTAATTCAATCTCAGTCTCTGAATAGAATGTCAGTTCCAGGATAGTGATCACTTATATTTTCTTAAATAGATATTCCTGACATTTTATAGTAGTAATAATATGCCAGGCACATTTAAAATACTTGAAGTATGTAAATACATTTAATTCTCAGAACAGTCCTATGATGATGATTATTTGTACTTTGCAAAGAAGGAAATAAAAAGAAATTAATTAACTAGCCCAAAGTCCAATTGCTGGGAAGAATGGAAGCCACTCTTCAAACCCACATAATTCCTTAGCTCTGGTATTTGTGTTCTCAATGACTATGTTACTTGGCTTGGTTATAAATAGTTTCTAGAATTAGACTGCCTTTTTTAACTCTAGCACTACTGCTTAGTAGCACAGTGACTTAGGTAAAATTCTTAACTATCTGTTTCTTTTTGGAAAAAAATAATACATAATATGTACCACAAAGAATAGGTGATAAAATTAAATTAGTTATTACACAGAAGCACTCAGCTCCTGATGTAATTCTTGCTTCACTGCAGATATCCAAAAAAGACTTGTTGAATGAATGAAGGCAAAATTACTATATAAACACACGTAACATATCCTTTCTAGCTTGTTGCTTGTTTATTTTCTAACATATTGTCAAATTGCATACAATCAACTCCTTTGGGGCAAGAATTGTTTAAAATTTAAATAAACTCCCAGAATAAAATACAGGAGTGAGTCTTTGTGACCTTGGATTAGGAAAAATGGTTTCTAAAATATGACAACAAAAGCATAGCAATGGGAATATAAAATGGTGCGGCCATTTTGGAAAACAGTTTGGCAGTTACCCTCAAAATGTTAACATAGAACTATTTATCACAGGACCCAGTGATTCAACTCCTAGATACAACTCAAGGAAACTGAAAATATACAGCCACACATGTAAAAAATGTTTGCAGCAGCATTATTCATAATAGCCCCAAAGGGGGAAAACAACCAAAATGTTCATCAGCTGATGAATTGATCAACAAAAAGTAGTATGTTCACAATATGGAATATTATTCAGTCGTTAAAAATGGCATATCCTATAACATGAATGAACCTTGAGAACATTTAACCAAGTGAAAGAAACCACTCACCAAAGTCCACATATCATAGGATTCTATTTATCTGAAAAGTCCAGAATAAGCAAATCCATGGAGACAAAAAGTAGATTAATGGTGGTCAGGGACTAGAAGGAGGAGTGAATGGAAGTGATTTCTAATGGGTATGGGTTTTCTTTTTGGAGTGATAAAAATGTTCTAAAATTAGTGGTAATGATTGTATGACCTTGTGAAAAAATTAAAAACCACTTAACTGTACAATTTATAAGGATGAATTTTATGGTATATGAACTATATCTCAATAAAGCTGTTGTTACAAACGTAAAGGAAACCACAGTGTCTGGTTGTATTACCGACAATAACTAAGTCTGTGACTATGCACACATTCATTCATTCTGAGTTTCCGTTCCCAAGACAATGAAATGAATAGTTGAGACTTTAAGACGTTTTACCACCCATGAAATGTTAGCCATAAAGAAACATTTTGCCTCACTGAAAAGTTGCATAATTATACCCACACACATATATACTAACGCACATATTCCACATATATATATACTTAATTAGCTGCTTTTATTGTACATAATAAAGTTATACAATGAAATGTATAATTACAAATAATTTTTTTCTAAATAAACTTCTGAACTGAATTAACAGATTAAAAATTTCTTTGTCAAATAATGAAAATACAGGATATTTAAGCTTAAATGTCGGGTTTAGCTACAGAGTCATCATCTTTTCAATATGACTGCCAATTGAAAAGACAACAGAATGTTTCATGGGATAAAAGGATCAATAACTGTTAGTGGAGTAGAAAGGTTGCAACTAAGAGCATGTCAGAAGCTGGGAATAGCTTGAAGGGTTGCAGGTTTTTGGGTTCAACTTGAGAAAGATCATGGCAATTTTGAGAGTACAAACAGAATCATGACTCAGTTCACAATTCTGAAGGAAGCAACAACCTGTCCTCAAATTATTATTTTGAAAGAGTAGCCTATGGTACTGTAGAATATAGAAATTTACACTAAGTAAGTACGTTTTCAATTACATACCCTTTGAATCCTTTCTGATATATGCATGTTTGTTACTATATCTCTTCTCCTGAAAGTACAATGTGGATAGTTAAAAGAAATGAAAGTACAATGTGGATAGTTAAAAGAAAATGGATGACCAATAGTTTAGTCTCTGATATTTGACGTGTAATGGATTTTATGAGATTATCTGATACTTTTACTATGTTCAGGTTGTTACATCACTTGTAAAGGTATGAAGCACCTCAGTCCCACTGCTAGCTAATAACATGCCTATTAAATGGAGTATATTAATTTCACTTTAAATCGTAAGGTTGAAAACCTAAAAAACAATAAAAAGTTACATAATCATGTAGTGTCTCTCCTTTCATTTCCCCTCATTTAATTCCTTTTTTCACCTCTCCCGCGAATGATAACTTATTTGGAGTTCCTAAGTATAAATCCAGAATTTTTATGCATATACAAGGATATAAAAATATAGAATATCCTCACCTCACGTTTTAAAGTAAAAGACTATATATGATACACACTGCTGTCCTGCATCCGCTTTCATGTTAAAGTGTTTCTTGGAGTCAGTACGTAGACATTTTCCATTTTCTTAATATTTGTATATTATTCCATTGCTTAATAATGGAATATTATTATTAAACATTATTAAACATTATTATTAAACATGCAAGTGTTTGCCATTTCAGATACTGCTGCAAATGAATGTTTATGCATATATATAATACCAGAATATCTGTAAGACAAATTTCCTAAAGGGGATATTAATGGGGCATTATTTACATTTAAATGCATCATCTACATTCTGAAGCAGCTACATGGATACATGATATCTGGGTAAACTCAGATTTTTCCATGCCACATGAACACAGGGTTAGACACAGTAATGGTAATCAATACCAGTCGCTCTGACTCAACCTTCAAACACAGATATGGAAGAAATCAGAATCCCTTCCATATGGTCCCTCAGTAATTACCAAGTAACTACTCATTCTCTTAATTAGTCATGTTCCCTCTGTCACTCACACAGATAGTATATGGGTCTTAGGTTGTTATTATGATCTCTGTCTCCTTCATATCATTATGTGAGCTATATTTTCATGTCTCCGTCATCCTCTACTCCTGATATTACTCTATGGATGTCTATGCCATTTCTATGACACAACATTACCCTGATCACTTTCCCTTATCTTTTTTAAGATTTTATTTATTTTTATGAGAGAAAGAATAAGAAAGAATCCAAGGAGGGCAGAGGGAGAAGCAGGCTCCCCGCTGAGCAGAGAGCCCAATGCATGGTTCAATCCCAGGACCATGGGATCGTAACCTGAGCTGAAGGCAGATGCCTAACTGACTGAGCCACCCAGGTGCCCCCATCACTTTACCTTAAAATGAAGAACTTCCTCTCATTTTCAGTTTATTCCATACACTCAGGTGATATACATAATTTATTTTTCCTTACTCTTGATTTTGGGTTTTCAAATAGCAAAGAATATATTAAGCTAGTGTTCCCTTCTGGCTATAATATTCAAAGACTCTTTACTGAAGTCATTGCTGAGCTTCCTAACAGCCTGAGCTCCTCAATTATTTCTTCTCTTTGGAGATGTACTAACACAGACACAAACACACACATCCACACAAATTTTAATTGTCCTTTTACTTATCTCTTTTGTTCTTCCTTTCAGCATAGTTAATAAGTTATTACTGAGAACTTGGGACTTTTAAGAGACTTCTAAATTTTTTAAATAATATTTAAACTTACAAAAACCAATAGCAATTTATACATATTTTTTGGCAAAATACAACATCTTTCTTAAATATTCTATTATAATATGATATGGTTCTGAATTTTTGAAGTCTTACATAGTTATTTCAGAGGGCTTCAAGAACTTAATGATTCAATTTTTCATAATTATACCTAATGCTGGTTTTAGACTACTTGCATTGTAAGAAATAAAAGAATATTTATCTTCAATCTTTCTTTTACAATTGTGACTCATTCTGGTTAACTAATGTTTGATCTTATAATTCAAGGAAATATAACACTGGGCAACAGTTTTTCTATTAATGGACAGTTTACTTATCTTTACAAAAGCAAATTAAAAAGTGAAATTATTTTATTTAAATTGTTGCTATGTCAACACTGCTGCACTGGAGCTCATTATTTAGAATTCACATACAACAGGCAACACCTAACATACTGGACTTGTCCTTACCTTTTCTGTTCTTCAGAACTATCTTTTAGATTCTGACCTCTGCTAGATGAAAATAAACAATAATGGGTTTATAATCATTTCATAACAATTATTATCTTGCAGTTATGGTTTATACCCATCTTTTGGCATTTACATGCTACCTCTATTGTTTTATGTTTATTTTTTATACACTAATTAGGCCCTGACCCATGAAGTTAAGTCACTTTATATGCTACATCTCCAATGCAATACCTCTCTCATGGTATAAACTCAAAAATTACTAGCTGAAGATGATTGTGTATGACTATGATAATATAAGTCACACTGTTAATTAAATGGGATCATTTATATTATAAAGGATTTAGCACAGATATTGACACACAAAAAAAATCAGTAAATGTTTGTTTCACTGCATTTATCAAATGTCTTTGGTCAATATGACATGAAAGACAGAAGCCCAGAAGGCTTCACTTATGTATTTATTTACTTTTATTTAAACCCCAGTTAGTTAACATACAGTGTAATACTAGTTTCAGGTGTACAATATAGTGCTTCAATAATTCCAAACATCACTTGATGCTCATCACAACAAATACACTCCTTAATCTCCATCACCTATTTAATCTAGCGCCCCATCCACTTCCCTCTCTCTTTTTCTTCCCTTTGCTTGTTTCTTAAATTCCACATATGAGTGAAATCATTTGTCTCTGTCTTTCTCTGACTTACTTTTCTTAGCATAATACTCTCTAGTTCCATCCATGTCATTACGAATGGCAATATTTTCATTCCTTTTTTATGGCTGAGTAATACTTGATTGTTTACACATACTACATTTTCTTTACTCAGTCATCAATCAATGATGGGAGCTTTCCATAATTTGGCTATTGCAGATAATGCTGCTATAAAAATCAGTGTGCATATATCCCTTTGAATTAGTATTTTTGTATTCTGTAGGTAAATAAATACCTAGTAGTGTGACTGACAGCCATAGGGTAGTTCTATATTTACCTTTTTTTTTTATTTTATTTATGATAGTCACAGATGAGAGAGAGAGAGAGAGAGAGGCAGAGACACAGGCAGAGGGAGATGCAGGCTCCATGCACCAGGAGCCCGACATGGGATTTGATCCCAGGTCTCCAGGATCACGCCCTGGGCCAAAGGCAGGCGCTAAACCGCTGTGCCACCCAGGGATCCCTATATTTACCTTTTCGAGGAACCTCCATACTATTTTCCATTGAGTCTGCACCAGTTTACCTCCCACCAATCCTGCAAGAAGGTTCCCCTTTCTTCACATCCTTGCCAACACCAGTGGTTTCTTCTTTTGTTGATTTTAGCCATTCTAAAGGGTGTGTAGTAATATCTCATTGTAGTTTTTATTTGTATTTCCCTGATGATAAGTGATAACAAGTATCTTTTCACGTGTCTATTGGCGATTTGTACGTCTACCTTGGAAAAGTGTCTATTCATTTCTTCTGCCCATTATTAATTATATTATTAGGTTATTTATTTTTATAAGCTCTCTATATATTTTGGATGCTAAGCCTTTATCAGTAATGTCATCTGCAAATATCTTCTCCCTTTCCATAGGCTATCTTTTAGTTTTGTTGATTGTGCCTCTTGTTGTATGGAAGCTTTCTATTTTGATGTAGTACCAATAGTTTATTTTTTGTTTCCTTAGTCTAGGCTGCATTTTAAGTAAAAATATAATACAGCATAAGTCCTTTATTATTCCCTTAGCACTTTAGCTCTATTTTTCAGTTTAAAGATAAAATACCTACTATCAAAGTAAGTTTCTCTGTCACTTTGGATAAAATCATAGCTAATTCTTTTATCTCATTAAACATTACATATACTTAACAAGAAATCTGCTAAGAGCTTATTACATATTTCAAAAGGTATAATCTCTGTGATACCAAAGACACATTAATTTTATAAAATATAGTTTTCTGTACGTACAAATATTCAAAGAAGCAGACAGTGCTTGGTCTTAAGAGCCAGACTTCATTTTGAAAATAACAACTAATATTTGCCAGTTGTTAAAGTTAGTATTACTAGCCATAAAATGAAAATTATACCACCAATGTCAGATTATTTGGAGTGCTGCAAAGAATGGAAAAACTAGAATGAAGTATATAGTACCTTTCATTACCATTAATCAGTAAGAATAAACAACTGAAAAGTAAACAATTGGAAAGAAGTCTAGAAGTAATAATATTCAAATGCAAAAGAGCAAATTACATAAATTTTATAAAATAACAGCTGTTAAAAGGAACTCATGAAAAGAAATATACTAATTTACACAAATTTATAACAATTAAGGATTGTAAATGGTCCTTATATCAAGTCACAGTAAATGTTTACTGACTATACATATAATTATAGAATTCAGGCACTTGGTGGTGGACCACAGCACAGATAAGAGGGACTTTACTCACTTGGGCACTCCAATCCATTTCCTGTGCAGCCAGGTCCAACAAACCAGATATAGCTGAGATTGAGAATTGAAGACAGAAATGCAAGAGAAAATGCCACTGCCTTCAAAAGAAATAATATAACAGGAGAAGTAAGCAGGCAAATCATAATGAGGCATGCACCGCCAATATGTACTGTATACTCCACAAGCATTGCCTTATTTTACTTATTTTAGCTATTTAAGTTTGTAAGACTCAAAGAGGTTGGATTAAATTTATGACTGTGTGCCCCTTTTCACATCAAAGAATTGAAAACTACATCGATGAAGGCCACACCTGCCTCTCCCATCTGTCTGTCTTTCTGGCAAGGAAGGAAAAGAACTTGTATTATGGTCCATGAAGAATCTGGGTGGGAGGAGAGTGAGATCTAGAGTAAATACCAAGCGGGTACAAGGTGTTCTGCAGACTGTAAAATGCAGTTTAATCTGAGTGCATTTTTTGTTGTTGTTATTCAAATGATTTTAATTACTAGAATGCACAATTTTTAATATGCAAATAAAAATTTAAAAATCTGAAAAAAGTTACAGAAAACTAATAATTCTTACAAGTTGGACTTCAGAAAAACTGAATAATTTTTAAGAATTAAAAACCTCTTATTCAGTGTAGAGATTTGAAAGTTTATTGATGCATCTACAATTTTTTCCTAAGATGTCATTTATCATCCTTAGCTCAAAGTATTTATATGTTTTCAGTTAAAAAATCAATAGAGAGCTTTACACAGTGTCATCTCTGAACTACAGACTCCAAAACCAGCCACGCCGCAATATCTAGAACAAGATCAAGAAGTTTGGTCTCTCTGAAAAAAGTTTCCTAGAATTTATGCATAATGGATAATACTGGTTATTAAAATTAATATACTTTATACTGATCAATAGGCCATCTGGTAAAATTACTGTTCACCATCAATAAAGAGCAATCCTCCAATATAATCAGTGAAAATAACTTCTTCAAAAAAAAGATAACTTCTGCACTCTTTGGCTAAGGTCAAGTGTACTTAAGTAAAAATAATTAAGAAATCGTAATATAATCAAAAAATGTGGGGGCGCCTGGGTGGCTCAGCTGTTGAGTATCTGCCTTCGGCTCAGGGCGTGATTCAGGATCAAGTCCCACATCAAGCTCCTAGCGTGACGCCTGCTTCTCCCTCTGTCCTGTGTGTCTGCCTCTCTCTCTTTCTCTGTGTCTCTCATGAATAAATAAATATAATCTTTAAAAAATGTGGAACTGCGTATGATTATATTACTACAAACACAAATAACATGTTGCTGGTCTTATTGAAACAAAAATTACAGTTTGATAATTAAGCACTGAGGTGTCACATAAAAACCTAGCAGATCCCATAAAAGATCAGTAGTATTTCCATTGGCTTGCTAAGTAACCTTGGATAAACCAAATCACCTTTTGCACTTTGGCTTCTTAATTTTTGAAAACATGGTGATGAAGCAGATAAAGTCAAATTGGTCTTACTCAAAATGATGGATACTAACTGCACAAATATACCTAACAGGGAAGGCATTTCAATAGATCATCAGATTTTAACATAAAAATTCCAGAAGAAAAAAAAAAATTCCAGAAGAATGATTTTCCAACTAGTTTCATTTTCTGAGCTATGTTCACTCAATTGGTCAACAATCTTTTATTTTCCCCTGACTGGGTCAATAAGTATGGAAGACAATGCTCTCCAGATTATTTCTTCTAGTTTGGGAGTTAGCTAGATCTTGAGTTTAGGTATCAAATTCAATTATGAATTCAATTATGAATTCAATTGGACTGTATTTGATGATCAAATATTCTAAGAACTTAGTTTGTGTTAATTATCAAATGGTAGATGATTTCTAAAAAGATTAAAATTCAAATACTGAATTTCTAAGGATGCAGATAATATAAAACCATCCAAAAACATGGTTAATACATGGCATCTATCCTACTACAATTGTTAAATGATGAAATAGAAATCTATATCTCCAATTTCCAAATCCATATCTCCATTTTTCTCCATCTTTTAAGGTGAAAAATTAAAACCTTTCGTGTTTTCACAAAAATTTAGTAAGAAACAAGCATAGGATCATGGTTGTCTTTAAATTCTTCAAGTTTAAACACTAAGTTTTTTGTAAGAATTATTCACAATTTTTTTTAAATACACTTGACCCAGCCATTCTGCATGTAGGAATTATTTGAATAAAACAACAGAAATCTCCTGAAGAAAAGTTAAAAACATGGAGAGAACTGAAAATTAAACAGAAAATTATATTTATTAAATTACATTTTATATATTAGATATTTATTTTCCTATATAATTTTCCTATATCATTAACTGCAGACTACATGTATATTTAAGATTAGTTAGATTTCTAAATTAAATAATACACAGATTTATTTTCATGATATGTAGGTGAAGTGAAGAGAGGTTTCAAGAATAAAAATTCAAAAAATGTTATTTTAGCATTAGTGTGATCATGGCAGTTTCAAGACCAGTCATTGCCCCTTTTGGTATTTTTAAATAACACTATATATTTTATACATGTGTTTTATAATTTGCATATGAGTGTTATCTCTCTTATTAAGTTACTATATTTTTAGTACTTCCTTATTCTCATTTACTTATTCACATTCAATCATTATCTAATCCTTCATTTGCATACTTCCATTCTTTTATTTCTTTAGTCTTGATTTTTTTTGCTTATTTGTTGAAGTTTTGGGTTTTGACTTCATTCCTTCATTGTTTATCTTGTTCCTCCTTCAAGTTACCTTTTTTTCACCTAAATTCCTAATCTCCCTATGCTTCTGTGTGTGTGTGTTGTGTGCATATTTGCACACATGACATTTTGACTCATTGGCATGAGTCAGAATATGATCAGAAGAGGAAGGCATGGTAGAGTAATCAAAAGCATGATAAAGGCATTTTAGTATCTTCAACAAAATGGTTAGAAAGTAACATTTTGAGAACTGACTTTATTGATGCTTTCCTTAGTACCAGTTTTACTAGATTACTGCCAATCTTTACAGAACTGAGACTATATAGCAGAATATATTTTACATATAATCACGTTACACTTAATGCACTTTACCTGTTCATTTGTCCTAATCATATTACACATTTTTCTTTGTAAATTTCTAAGTATCTTTCAAAAGAAGGAAACTGTTTATAATTTCTTGTTCCCAGAATCATAGTTTTTTACTATGATTTAAAACTCTAGTGGAAAATGATAACTCTGTTCATACTTCTGTCTTATCCTTTAACTGAGATTTATCTAAAGAACTACACGTAATCACACACTGTATTTCCATCCAATGGGGCCTGAAAGAAGATCTGTGTAGTCTGGCACTAAAGGATTAGGAATATGGCATTGCTGGTTTGTCACAACATTATTTAAATAAAACTATCAATCAAAAGGACTGAAAATTCACAGATGCACAATGACAACACTTTTAATGTTTTCTTGGTGTTTATCAAATGAAAGGTAGTAGTGTTAAGAATTTACACAATGAAACATTTTTATCAGCGATTAAAAAAAGCAATAAACCAGACATTTTTAAAACATGATTTAGAAAACTATCAAAACTGTCAGTCAATTCCTTGAAAATACATTTCTAGAAGGAGTTTTTGAAAATGAATTTATTAAAATATAGTTTGATATATTTTATTCATGTTTGATATCTGTATTTAATATTTGATAATATATTTCATATATGTTATTATATTCTTCATTTTAAGATTTTTGCTGTGTATTTTCCATGTAATTGTATATTCTTAACGGACTTCATGTTTTAAGATAAGTACATACATATGTCTTCAAATGAAAGGCTTCCTTGGTATATTAGTATTCTTTATTATGTCTCTAGTAAGATCTATTAATTAATCCCAAACTGAATTCACATTTAGAGTTCTGAAAGGAAGCAACAATTAAGATTACAAGATTTATATGCTCATGTTAGATTAAATTTGATTTCCACATTATAATTATCAACATTTTGTTTTCTTTGGGGTTACTGTACCTGCCTAATTTTTAAGCAAGAAGCGTAAATTTACATGGATAGGTAATTTGTCCTACTCCTTTAGAAAATAATGTTCAACCGTTAAGAGAGAAATCTTTTATTTTTACATGTATCATTCTACAGATTGCTTAATCAAGTAAGGTAGGAAAAATGATATGAATGAATATGATTGTCCCTATATGATTGGTAAAAATGACTAAAACCAAACATTTCAGTAACAGAGGTAGGAGAAGCAATAAGGGAATATTAAGGCAGAACAATAATTTTTAAATTAGCCAGTTTTTTTTCTATTAGCTATAAAGACATTTCTAGGAAAAAAACAATATTTTAATATTGTTAATATTTTAGATAAGTGGTATGATTTCAGTGTTTTCTAATTCTAATAACTATTACAGGAAGTAAGAGATTATTTTTGTCATTTTGGAAATGCATACTAATGCATCTAGAATTAAAGAGTTGTCATGTGTGCTATTTATTCTGAAATGGCTCACAGTAATACATATAATTTTTTAAAAGCAAAAATTTTAAAAGATGAGACAGGCTCAGGCTAGATGACTGAAACATGCCTTAGGTCAACTAATGTAAATTTGCAATGACTATAGTCATACTGAGTCATACTGGTAGTTGTGACTGGTATGTTTTCATAAAATAAAGTTTCAGACAAAAAACTATAGGTTTTTCGTAACCAGAGTGAAGACAAAGACACCATGATAGACCTGTCATGGCCTGAGGGAGGGTCATTTTTTTTAATGGCTCTTTCAGAATCAATTTCAGCAGCAGCTATCAGTGTGGGAGTCTTTTCACAAAAGCAAGGAAAATACTATAATAGGAGTGCGCTAGTCTTTTATAGCAAAGCTGCCTATGGCAACTCAACTTACTATTATGTTTCATTCCTTCAATAGAAACAATGGAAAAAGGTTTGCACCTAAAAGGACCAAAATGGTGAGAGGATAAAAATGGGCTCAGAGACAACACACTCCTAAAGGACAAAATTCTAATATATATCTGTAATCCACTTAATCCTCTCTTTATCTCATAACATTTTGTTTTTCTAAACGTCAGAAGAACTATGGTTTTTTGGGGCAAAGCCCCAGGGAGCATTTCTAAATATCATATGATATTTATTACAAACTTCAATATTTATTTTGAAGTTTAATAGTGTGAGTAGTCAGCGGCTATAATAAGAGTAATACTACTATTTACTGCTAATATTGAAATATTGTTTTTATTTAAAATCACTCTGTGCCCGAAGGAGCATAAAGCGCTTTATAAAAATGGTATGAAAAAAAAATAAAATAAAATAAAATAAAATAAAATAAAATAAAAATAAAAATGGTATGGCTTTTAAAACTTAAAATAATTTCATGAGGTAGGTACTGATAGTTTCAGGTGAATAAACAGAAATTATGAATTTGCATAAATTGCTCAAAATCATACAAGTAACAAGTACAAAACCTTAGCAGTTTAACTTCAGAGCTTATACCTCTATGAAAGTTTGTTGACAATATGCAACTTGACAATGTATAAAACGTTCCAAAGTGTATTCCACATAAATACTGAAAGATTAACCAATTATGGGTCACTATTTCTAACATGATTTTTTAGAAAGTACAGTATTCTTTGACATTAAATTACATGAATCTCTTGTGAACTTATGAATTGCAAATCATATGAATATTTCTTTAGATGACACTAAGGAAAACACTATTTACCAGGTAAGAAAAATGTAATTTGCTAGGATTAAAATTGAATCTAAAAATTTCTAGTTTGATTTTATTTATTCAACAAATTTTATTAGGTGCCTATCTTGTCCTTGGTACTTAGATGGGTGTGGTCAAGCAGGCATAAATTCCTGGTATCCTAGAAATTTCTTTCTACTGAGAAAAACAGAAGACAAAAATATAGAGTACAGTATAAGATAACAAGAGATGGGATAAAAAGTAAAGCAGCAATATATAAAAGGTCTGTTTTATGTTCAATAAAATCTACAACTCTCCAGATTCCATTCATTGATTCTAGCTTTTTCCCTGTTTGGAGACAAACAGGAGAAAAAAGAATTTTTTTTTTAAGAAAATAGACTTTGAACTATGTTAAATCTCTGAACACATCCAACCAGAAAACTTTATTTAAAATACCAGATTCCAATTTCATTAAATGCACATGATATGAAATTATTTTGTCTATTCTCCTCTAGTCTTGATCCATTCTATTAAAGACTCTGCAGCCATGGCCAGACCTAGAAGAGCTACCAGATATGGTGAGATCAAGGCATCATCACCTGTTTCACTCTTTCTTTCTGTATCCCAGAGTTCTTTTTTTTTTTTAATTTATTTATGATAGTCATACAGAGAGAGAGAGAGAGGCAGAGACATAGGCAGAGGGAGAAGCAGGCTCCATGCACCGGGAGCCCGACGTGGGATTCGATCCCGGGTCTCCAGGATCGCGCCCTGGGCCAAAGGCAGGCGCCAAACCGCTGCGCCACCCAGGGATTCCCCAGAGTTCTTTATCCTATGAGTAACAACATGAATTCTAATAGATTTGGGATAAAGGTCAGTTCTGACATTTATTTGCTAAATGATTTTGAACAGGTTATTTTCATCCCACTAATTTTCTTTATTCCTATAATATTTATAGTAATTTCAATCTCATCGCTTTGTTGAATATAAATAGGTGAGTATGTGAAAGTGACTACCCCAAGGTATACAAATAGAATACAGTTAATGTAAGTTTCTCTCTTCCTCCCATATTGAGTTCAGACTTAAGCTAAACTTGCATGCTTATAGTCAAATAAAGTTTATCCTACTCTCTCATTGTATACTTGTTTTTACTTTCTAGCCCGCATCTAGTTTTTTCAAGACTTTAGAGTTAACTCTCTTAAACACCATTTGACAATCTTCATCTAATCTATCAGTTTTTCCTAGTTTTTTTGAATTTTAATTTTGTAATTCAACACATTCAATATTTTTACTATTCTTTCCAGCTTCCTGGCACCTGTAAGTTTGAAAAGACTATGTCTAATATTTTTAATCAGGGCAGTCTGGGTGGCTCAGCGGTTTAGCGCCGCCTTAAGCCCAGGGCCTGATCGTAGAGACCCAGGATCAAGTCCCACGTCAGGCTCCCTGCATGGGGCCTGCTTCTCCCTCTGGGTGTCTCTGCCTCTCTCTCTCTCTCTCTCTCTCTCTCTCATGAATAAATAAATAAAATCTTAAAAAAGTAAAGCTATCAATTTAAAAAAATAACCAAAAAATAATATTGTTAATCAAGTTAATCATGAATATGTAGAATATGACAGAGTCAGGGATGGAGTCTTAAACCACTAGTAATCCTTAAATTAATACTGTTTCATGACTCACAGTTATCTGAAAATATTTCAACCAATTATAATCCTGCCTGGTTCTTTCATCTGTCAATATTCTTCCATCTTGCCAAAAGAGCCATTAATGAGATCTTTGAAATGACTTCTAGGACACCTGGGTGGTTCAGTGGTTGAGCATCTGCCTTGGCTCAGGGTGTGACCCCGGGTCTGGGGATAAAGTCCCGCACTCGGCTCCCTGCGAGGAGCACACTTCTCCCTCTGCCTGTATCTCTGCCTCTCTCTCTGTGTCTCTCATGAATAAATAAATAAAATCTTAAAAAAAAAAAAAAAACAGAAATGACTTTTTAAAATCTAGATACGTTAGCTCTACTTTTTTCCTTACAATGTACATGAAGAAAATTCCAGTCTTAAAAATTGTAGTACCTCTTTGAGAAATAATCATTCATAGCATCTACTAAAATGGAATTACATGCTATTATATATTAAAATAAGTCCTTATAAGTGTGAAGCTCAACATGACACGGTTTTAACAGTCCCCAGAGGGTTTTTCCCTACAGAGAAGCTGGTCACATGATTTTGTGAAGGGAATCAGGGTGATGCTATATCAGAGTCACTGAGTTTCTAAGTGATAAAGGAAAATTATGTAAAGAAATCATTTTATAATTTTTAAATGTGCAAACACTATACTGTTCTTTGCCCATTCCTCTGCTGTGTATGAGGAGTACAGTAACATTAATTGAATGGCCACTTTTAATAAACCATAATTTCTATGTAAAAATATCAGATACTGGTGGCCATATCATAGTATTGTAGAAATTATTTCTATAGAGGTAGCCCTGGTGGCGCAGTGGTTTAGCGCTGCCTGCAGCCGGGTGTGATCCTGGAGACCTGGGATCAAGGTCCACATCAGGCTTCCTGTATAGAGCCTGCTTCTCCCTCTGCCTGTGTCTCTGCTCCTCTCTCCCTCTGTCTCTATGAATAAATATAATCTTTAAAAAAAAAAAAGAAATTACTTCTATAGATAAGGATTTTACTAAATACCTAGTTTAGAGTTTCTTTCTAAAATGCCAAACTTTCTAAATTATCAACATCATGTTATTCATTAGTATGCTATAAAATTGTTATGTATACAAATCTATTTTAAAATTGTTAGGATAAATAGAATAAAGGGTCAGTTTCTGTTATTTATGATGCTACTTAGGATAAATGCCAATGCATATTGTGAACCTCCAAATAGAGATGCAGTATGTCACATTCCTTATGATCATTTATCACAAAGCCTAGTTTTTTCATATTGCTTACTAATATTTCCCAATTTAATCTTTGTAATAGTTATGGTTATCAGATGACAATATTTTAACCACAAGAAGTATTATAGGAACTGATGTTGGTTAAGAGGTCTGTCTCTCTCTCTCTCTCTCTCTCTCTCTCTGTCATGCACACACACAAAATCATAGGAAACAAGGAATCAGGAATTGAATTAAGTATTTCTCTGTAAAATGAGCTTCATGAGAATAGGGGGCGCTCATTGTTTGGTGGTCACGCATGGAGTACCATATATCTATGGTATGTTCCTAAAAGGAACAAGACTTCAAGAGTAATGCAAGATCTCAGTGATATGAACTTAGAGTCCTGAAGCAAGTGTGGTTTCTGCCAAACCTAACTGATATGTGGCACGCTGATTTAGGTTGTACTTTTACCCATCCTCAGGATGAGGAATTATATTAGCCTTCACATGATCTAGTCATGAGCAGTTATAGAAGGCAGAGGCAAGGAAAATGAGGTGGCTGATGACTGAAAAAAGATCCAGGGATACTACTGTGACTATAGTATTGAAAATACTATTGTGACTTCAGGAAAATACTAAGACTCTATGCAGAATATTGTGAATATATAGTTGAGTCAGGGAATCCAAAACTTTCTTGTGGTTTTCAATATAACCAGTGACCTAAAATAGTAAAAAATCTTCCAGGTACATAAAACCCTCCTCTTTTTTTCTGACAGCAATATCAACAATTGCCTTCAGCAAAACAATCTGGAAGAAAATTGATCTCTTTTAGAGTTCTCTGGCAGAAGATGAGCAAACAATCTCTTTAAGCACCGGGTAGTACTGGTAGAAAATACATAGTAACTCTTCCAACAACAAGAAGAAAGATTTTTAAAATACTGGTCCACAAAAGAAGGAGAATATTGAACTCCTGAATTAGTCAAGAAAAATTTTATGTATGCTACAGACTTTAAAACTCTATTTTTTTTAACAATTTTATTTATTTATTTGATAGAGAGAGCACAAGCAGGGGGAGTAGAAGGCCAAGGGAGAACGAGAAGCAGGCTCCCTGCCTGCTGTGCAGGGGCTCCAGCCTAGGAGCCTGGGATCGTGACCTAGGCTGAAGACACCTAACTTACTGAGCCACCCAGGGGCCTCAAAACTCTATTAAAAATATTTAAAAGCCCCATTCAAAATTGAGAAATTGCGTAAATAGGCAATCCATCATCTCCATGTTCCAGTAATTATTTCTGCACAATATTAAGTCATAATATTAAGATAGTATCCACAAGAGATCGCTTTCCATTTAAATTTCCGTCTTCCTTTCTGTCCACAAAGTATACCCTTTCTGCTCCTGGGCACAGCTAACACAATATGGCTTAGTCTCCCATTTATCCCGGTCTAATACACTCGTCAGCCATGAATTGTCAAGGAAAGTAAACTTTGATAAAATATTCCTGTCTTTTGTTCAATGAAGGATAATTGGGAGTTATGATCAGGGCTTGTAAAAATACACTTCATAAAGTATCTCATTCTCTGCATACTTGCCTTCTTTTATGCAGAGTTGCTTTCACTGTTTTGTCCTTTATAATATCTCCTACACAAAATAAAGATATAATTAAAGTATTTGGGGTACATAAGAAGGAAAATAACAGAATTTGTCATTTCTAGATATTTCTAGGTATGATCCCTTAATTTCTATTACATCCTCTTTTACTTTTAAGATTTATTTACTTATTAAGAAAGAGAGAGGAAGAGAGAGGTGGGTGGAGGGGCAACGAGGGAAGGAGGGAGACTCTTAAGCAGGCTGTGCACTCAGCAGGGAGCCCAATGTGGGGTCTGATTTCATAAACCTGAGGTCATTACCCTGAGATCATGACCTGAACCAAAACCAAAAAATGACACCTAACCAACTATATCACCCTGGAGCCACTCTATTACATCTTCTTTATTCCTGGAGTTGAAATATTGTTTAGGACAGTGAGAAACACCATATTTTTGAGTACCTCAAGTTATACATGGCTTAAACAATTGAACTGAGATATTAAGTCTACATAAGGAGATAAATCACTATCAAGTATTTTAAACTCATGGCTCCAGTTTACTTTGAAATTGTATATTCCACTAAAAATGTCTGATCTAATAGGTTTTGTTAAGAATACTACATGTGCAACTGAGAAATAAATGAAACATAGATAGGTATCTTCCATTTTACCTTATAATCAGTACCAAATTAATCACTGACATATAGTGTGAATAATTTTTACATCAAATTTGTAAATATGACAAAAATATCTAAATACCTCAATTAAATTTTGTAGTCCTCCATAGCATTGTCTGCTTTTTCTTCCCTGATACCTAGAAAATTAGTCATAATATTTTGTACAAATTTAAAATTATTCAATAAACAGTGTATTAAACAGCAGGTTTTTTTTAAATACATAGTTTCTTGTGAGCAACTTTTAATACATACTTTATGAAGCAAGACAGATTTCATTATTATTTAGTGCTACAGAAAAGTCTTAATATCTAAATAGGGATTAATTTAAGAATACTTATCTTTTGCTTTGAAATATTTTCTTTATGCTACTACCTGATTTTCCTTCTCAAAGATTTTGTTTTTGCTGCCAGCAATGCTAAAGTACATAATAGCTACATTCTAAAATTAATTCCCATGTATTTCCATAACATATCTTTGTCATTATTTTGCCACTACTAAAATAGATAGTGTTGACAGTTTAATCTTTAATTGTCATACATTTGGACTTTAAAATTAATACTATAGTTCTAGCTTTTCCTTAAGGAATATACTATAGAATACATAGTAAATATCACTTTGATGATCACATTAGCAATGCCCTCAGTATCAATGAACTGAGTATGAATACAGAATAAGTATCCTCAATAAAATCTAGCCTGTAAATCATAAAGGAATCATGATAAAGTAGCAAAATGATAGATGTGCTTCCTAGTTAGGTTGCAACAGTTAAAACAACAAAAACAACAAAAGATAGAGAGTATCATTTTGAAAACAATTTGATCTTGTTGCAGAGTTTTACCTGGAGGGTATCATTGATCAGAATATCATACAAAACTACTACCACATAAAAATGAATTTTAATTGTCAGATCACAAAGCAAGTCTCTGTGGGGTGTGTGGTGGGGGGGTGGTATTTCACAAAGGGCAGTATTTTATCTACTGAAGTACTGGAAGACTTATTTCAAGGGTAAATCAGCTATTTATATATAACACACGACAAATTGTTTCATTTTCTTTCTTTAACTCTTTAGGGCCCAGACGACATGCCACCTCAAAATGTGCCACAAAGACATATCTATTATTTTGAATTAAAGTTACTTAAGTAATAGTCAGTGCAAGAAGAACACTCTATCCTTTACCCAGAAAGCAGAAAATAAATTTCCCACATGAAAGGTACCCTCACTGTACCAGGAGGTAAAGAGACATCCTTATTAACCAGAGAAAGAGAATTTAGAGCCAAGAAGACTGAATAAACAAATCTGGTTACTTTTACTAATTTACTACCCCAGCTCAAATTCTGTTCGGATTTGGCTTTACTTTTTTGAAGCTTCCAAATATAAGTTTTCCTTGTCTTGCCAATTCATCACAGATTTATGTTTCTTTATTTAAAATATATAAAAGTTGCCCATCTTGGTCATTTGCAGAGAGGTCTCAATTTTATTGTGTGGCTTCAGTAAACATGTAATTAAACTTTGTTTTTTCTCCTGTCAATCTGCCTCATGTCAATTTAATTCTTAGATCAGGCAAAGGTATATAGTAAGGTAGAGAAAAATTTTCCTCTCCAACAATTCAGTCTTCACAATTGAAAACAAAGGATATGCAAAAATAGGACTATATTTACATAAACATTTAGGTATTTTAATTTGTTTTTAAATCAAATTTATAGAAACCTAATCATTCAGGAGCTCTAAGTGCTGCCAAATGCCTAAACTTTTACAACTACAAATAAATGATATTAATCTTTTTTTTTAAAACACATGAAAAAACTGCAACAAAGAGCTATAGTTTACAAATCCCATAGCTGCTTTAAAGACTGCACATCATGACTTCAGTTTTTATTATAATATCAACACAACTACATCAAACTAAAGATAACTTTAGAAAAAAAGCGATTTTTTTCCTTATCTCGGATTCTGTAAGAATGTCTCTATTCTTTATAACTACAAGTGATACTCTGTTCCCACAAATAAAAACCTAATGTAAAAAACAACTAAGCATTTAAATATTTTAAAAATTCACCAAATGGCAAACAAATACTAACGATGTATAGAAACTACCCAAATATCTATTTACTCATACAGCTATTTCCACAAGTGGTCAAAATTTTTATTTATAGCCAAAGAGGTATGTGATATCAAAGGGCAGCCTAAATAAATTTATTACAAATGCTTATGAGAATGTTTCTAACACTAGATGTTCTAAAATATGACATTTGAACTGGCCTATATTTTCAACAGATATATTTTTGTATTTTAGAGGACAAATCAAATATGAATTACCTAACATCATTAAAGTGAGAAGCCTCACTTGATGATCCAGGCTTCTTTCACAGCCCCTGCTCTACCCTTTGGACTGCTTCTAAGGCCATTTCTAGAATGCCTGAAATGTATCATGGATCTCTATAGTCACTATCATTAAAATCTCAAGAGTTTTTTATTAGTTAACAATGAAAAATACCTAGACACTTAGTAGCTTGAAGCATCTTCTTGACTCTCTCTGCAGTTTTACTAATATACCAGTCGAAACATCTGTATGGCTCCCGATTATTTGTATGCCTCCAAGTAACTCCTCCCAATATTAATATGTATAACATTAGCTATAGAAAAAAATAGAAATTCGTGATCAATGGCTAAAAGAATGTAGAACTATGTTGTGAAGCTTTACTCCACATAAATCCCTCAAAGACCCCCCACATCTGAGAGGATAATGAGTCTACTTTGTCTGAGGTGCTTTTATGTGGACTAAAGGTATAAAAATGACAAAAAAAAAATGACAAAAATTCACAAAAGTTCTAACAGAGTTACAATCTAGTTGAGATTCTAGTGTCACTTCACACAAATACCCTCATTCCAACTACAGTATCATTCTTCATCCCTTTTCTTTAATGCTTGAGATAATACTTTGATTAAAGAAAGAGTTCATCAAGTAATGAACTTAGAGACTGTGTACTAAGATACCATTAAGATAGAATAACATACTGCATTTGGGAGAAAGAAAGGAAATAAATTTGGTTACATTTTAACAGCTACTAGAAACAATGTGTATACAGGCTTAATATATAATTAAACATTAAGAAAATACTCTTGGTTTTAACGAGATATATTATTTGGAAACAAGCTCATAGGTGACAGATAAATTTTATAAATCCATTTTATAGTGAGCCTTCAAATAACTCAGGCAATAAATCAAGCATCATTAGGAGGTGGCAGGGGTGAGGGGAAGAAGGAGAATGGGAAGGGAGAAAGAATAGAAACACAGACAGTAAATACTGTATCTCAGATCAGTACAACTAAAAGGATCAGAAAACATCCGACTATTCAGAACAGTGGAGAATTAATCACTTTATCCTTTAGTCATTTTAAGGGGCCTTCATGTATTTACCTTGGAATATACTTCAAAGCCCTCCAGGAATAAGTGGAAGACAAAATGCTGAACTGAAATTATTTTTAGGAGTAAGGCAGAATTGAGATCACAGGTACATTTTAACAACTTCTAACTTTTGTCTTTGGAACTTTGATATAATGCTTAATAATTTAGACTTGTAAAGTATAATACTTAAAAATTCAGAATTTCAAGTATATACCATTTTCAAAAATTTCAGTTTATTAGGAAGGATTTGCTCTAGAGCTATCTAATAATGTTCATGTCTATCTCCTACAATAACCAAAATGTATGATAAAATGAAGGAACTGATTTTCTAGAAGAATGTAGCAGTGTTTTATATATGTATATGAAAAATATTATATACATAAATATGCATACTTGCACACTCACATAGGAAAAATAAAAACAATTATGAAATAAGGGTCATCCCTTTTTATTTTTTTTTTTTTTTTTTTTTTGAGAGTCATCCCTTTTTAAATTTGAAAGTTATTTTACTTCACAGACACATATTTTAATTCTTCATAAGTAAATGTCATTGATGAATCCTATAGAATTTTTTCTCAATAATTGCTTTTAATTTCCCATAGCATATATCTATATTGACTCAAACTTTAAGTGCATATTAACTGACTTTATACCACTTATCTAAATTTTTAACCATTCTTTTTCATTAAAATCACTAATATGATGTATAAGAGACTGAAAAAGGCTAAAAAGACAGTAATCGGGTTTATTAATGGCTACACCTAACACACTGAGAAAGCCCACTGTAGTCTTGATTCAAAACTTTCCTTCTTCCTCCCCTGCTAGACTCTGTAGTTGCCACATAGCTATCCAGCCAGCACATTCTCACTCCCTTTTGTATGGGTGTTACACTGTTGCCATGGATATAGTTATCACTACATTATTTCAGTTCCTCTTTTAAAACATTTTTTCTTCAACCTCAGGAGAACACATAATGTCATAGACTCAATATAGTCACTTAATAGAATTTTAAAAATACACAAAAATTCTACATCCTTGAAATCATTTTAATCATAGCAAGCTATAAATACTTTCAAACTATAAATGTGGAAACATCTACCTACTACATTTCTAATACTAATGGAATGCTCACTGACATACAGACATTACACAGACCCCAAAAAAACCATTTAAAATTTTTTATTTTGATTTAGGAGGGAAAAATCATTAAAAAACCTGAAAAAACAGTAATTAATTTCCAGTCTACAGAAACCCTGTTCTTCACTGTCTTTATTATTTCCAATGGCTGTCTAAGAAAGAAAAGTGGAATGCTAAACAGTCACTACCAAACTTAAAACCACAGGGTAGATTTTAGAACACAAGAATAAGAGCAAATAAAGCTTTATCCTAGGTGACAAATGAGCCAGAGTTCAATTCAGATTTGAGAATCAATTCACTGATTTTCCAAGTCAAATTTTTCACACGTTGAAATTAAGCTCCACAGCACTTCCTTTTATGGTGGTGGTGAATTCTCTTTAAAGCTTGCATTAGAATAAAGCAACTTCAGCATTGTGGTGAAAATGTGTGTTGCCCAAATGAATTCACTGAAGCAGATACAAAAATGAATCAGTGACACTAGTATAGTTAGGTGCCAATACCTTCTGGATTACTGGCATTGCAGAAAAGAAAAAAAAATCCACCTTTTTTATATGACCATAAAGTTCACATAGTAGTATTAGTTAGTTGTCAATCTATCTTCCAGGAATCAAGAAAAAAAAATTGTCATTATTCAGTTGATAATACAGCACAACTACTAGAAAAACTATCCAACACATGTGGTAGCCCACTTGTCTCCAGATATAAAGTACATACTAGACGGAACAGAAATGATGTAGAATACAGGTGAAAAGTAGATTCTGAAGCCAGATGGTTAGGTTCAGATCCTAGCTCAGAAACTCAGTCACTGGGTAACCTTAGGTGAATTTATTAACTTATTGATGCCTTAGTTTTCTCACCTGTATGTAGGGATAATAATAGTTACCAATATCAGGTTATTGTGAAGATTTTATTACATTACATGCATATATAAGGTTCTTAGCATTGTGTCTGGAACCTAAATCTCAAGAGTGTTATACTATACAAATTTCCAGGAAAATTAATAGGTTAATAGTGGAGGGGGGGAAAAGGCTTTCTAGTTACAAAGTAATGAGTATCTAAGAATTCTTATCTTTGATGTTTTGCAAAACATATCATATAGTGATTATTGTGGGTTTGTGGATGAGGTGTAATGTCATATCTGCCAGTTTAGTTATATAACTGAATTAGTTGGGATCCCTGGGTGGCGCAGCGGTTTGGTGCCTGCCTTTGGCCCAGGGGTGATCCTGAAGACCCGGGATCGAATCCCACGTCGTGCTCCCGGTGCATGGAGCCTGCTTCTCCCTCTGCCTGTGTCTCTGCCTCTCTCTCTCTCTCTGTGACTATCATAAATAAATAAAAATTTATTTAAAAATTTTAACTGAATTAGTCAAAATGCTAACTGAAAAAGCTGATTTTAGGTAAAGAAAATACCACCCTGAAGAGTGAATTGTTATGAACCAGAAATAACTATAACACATGATTCCATATTTTTAATCACTTTACATATTTTACATTATGAAAACCTAAATTAAAAAGAAAGACTTTTAACTAAGAACTGATTTGTATTAATATACAAGTATATTTTTCCCAGAATACTTAAAGCTGCTAACAAATATACATGCAACATAAGTCAACAAATATTCTTAAAATAGGTGGAAAATGGGAATTTGGAGCCAAATCAAATATTCAGAGATGGGGGTGAGAAACTTCTTGTGAATACCTGGTATGATTTAACCTTCACTAAAACTCTATGATACAAATTCCACAAATTCCAGATAAGAAAAATGAAGCTCAAAAAGACTAAAAAAAAATTGTCCTCTTGCAGTTAGTGAACAATTTCTTCAAAAATAAATATGCTAAAGAACCAAGGATTTTTTTTCATTTAGAATAGAAATGTTATGTTTGCAGTAGATGTTTTCTCCTAACTGTATGATCTTACAATGATGTCATTATACTAAAAAACAAAAAAGTCAAGTACCCTCTATGTATATAACAAAGGGTTAAATGATAACAAAAAAATGTAAAAAGCATTCCAAGTATCAGTGGTAGTAGCTCTGCTACTGTTACTAACAATCAAGGGCAGATATTATCACATTAAAGATCAACACTTTTGAATCTATATTGTATACTAACGGTTTTTCACATAATTAGATCATTTTTAAGCCATTTGACAAGGTTGCTCAACATAAACAATATTTTCGTCTCCAAAGCAGTACGTAAAGGATTATTATTTGTGTAACCTGGCACTTCTGCAATCATACCTTAGGGATGGCTTAAAAGACAATTTAAGACCTGTATATAATTAAAGAAACTGAATAAATAAAATTTTATTAGATGCCTGTAAGGCTATTAAAATAAGCTCAGGGCGGCGGGGGGGCGGGGGGGAAGCTCTAGGGATATTTCCAATCTTTTCCTGTGGGGATGATCAGTTTCTAACAGTGCAAGAATAGAAAATAGCATCACGAGAGGCCTCAGGAATTCACAACACTTGAGTAACTCCAATACATCTCTACTCAGTCTTCCTTAGTCTTCCATTTCTCTCCAGAGCCAATAATGACCATATTACACATGATCATAGTTTATCTTTGTGTAAAATAATAGGTTATCAGGGTGCCTGGGTGGCTCAGTGGGTTAAGCATCTGCCTTCAGCTCAGGTCATGATCTCAGGGTCCTGGGATCCAGACCTACATCAAGCTCTCTGCTCAGTGGAAAGTCTGCTTCTCCCTCTCTCTCTGTCCTTCCCTCCTGCTTGTGCTTGAGCATTCGCGCCCACAAGCACACTCTCTCCCACAAATAAATAAAGTCTTTAAAATAAAATAATAGAATACTTCCCAATCCCACCATATCTCTCCATTATAAGATTTAATCATTGAAATTTAATTCGTATACAGTAGATCTTTAATTTTTTAAATTATGTTTTTAGCAATCATATCTTCGGATAAAAGTTCAAAATACATAAGCTTTTTAAAATTATGATTAGAGTCTTTCAGGGAGTTATATTATTTCTAGAAAATTTTAACAAAGTCTAAATCGAGTGAACAAAAGCATCCAAACAGCTATTAGCATCATGTTGGATTCATTATACACGTGACTGAAACCCAAGAGAGATGAAAAGAATTGTGAACCTAAGGAAAACTATCAGATAAAAAAATTAATGTTTTAGCATATATTAATCACATCAATAATTACAGAAATAATCATATAAATACACATTTAACTATTTCATTTGAAAATTAAATATAGTTGGTATTTTGCATGAATAAGCATAATAATAATCTTATTATTCTGGTGACAAAACTTTTTTTAAGAATGGGAAAGCAAACTTTCTTTAAAAAGAACATAATTTTAGCCTAAATATAAATAGGTTCCAGAGTTATTTTCCTTAGGAAAGTATTAATAATTATTTCTTAAATTATAAGTAAATAAGGACATAAAAAAGACACTAATTGTTTTTAATTTTAGATAAATGAAGATAAATACACAGAAACATACTTGGTTTATGGACATATGAATATATTTTATAACTGAGATTACTAGACATGAGGTAAATATTAGGCAGCATTAACATATAGCAAATAAAATGTTTTGATTCATGTTTATGGTGTCAATTAAGTGTAAGTCACTCTACTCAACATCTTTATGATAAATTAAAATGGTGTGATATTGGTCCAACTTGGTAAAAATTAACAAGTATTTATTTATTATAATTTCAATAATTTCAATAAATAACAAGTATTTATTATAATTTCAAAAAATTTAATTTTTTCAAATCCGAAAAGAATAAAAAATTCTAAGATTCTTTGCATATACTAAATTATATAGGTGAACTCTGTGTATGTGTGTATACATAAATAAGTTACTTTATTGTAAAGATAGATTCCCAGCAAATGTTTGAGTCAATGAATACAGTAAATATAAATAGTTGGCTCGTTTGAAATAATTTGAACATTCAACATAGTGTGAAAAATAAAAGCTAAATGAGGATTTAATTGTATTAGTAAAGGAGCTACCCAATGATAAGCTATCAGAGAAAATTCCTCAAATGGTGATACCATCATCAAACCAACATTCTTTTCACATGTACCCAAACATGTTAAGCCAGTCCTTTAAATTACAACCACCCATATAATGCACAAATATTAAAAAGAATGTCTAAGACTAGTTTGAGTCAATGTTTAGTAATTTAATGTTTAATCTTTTGACAACATTTAATTTTATCTACAGGGCTGAGGTGATTACTTAAAATCTTTTAATTTTCAGTTTTTGATATCCAACAAGTTACCTTGAGAAGTCATTCAACTTCTCTAGGTCTCCTTTTTTTCCTAATATCTATGAAAAAACTTTTTAAATAATTTCTAAACCATTTCCAATTCTAAAATTATATGATTTAATATAGTAAAGGATAGTGATTATTGGTGCACCTCAGGTATTTAAGTAAATGGAAGAACAACCTCAAAACTGTACTACAAAATTCTAATAATCACATATATCAAAAGGCTGGGTAAAAATTACAGTCATTATTCAGAGACACCTGGGTGGCTCAGTGGTTAAGCATCTGCCTTGCGCTCAGGGCGTGATTTTGGAGTCCCCGGATAGAGTCCCACATTGGGCTCCCTGCATGGAGCCTGCTTCTTCCTCTGCCTATGTCTCTGCCTCTCTCTCTCTCTCTCTCTCTCTCTCTCTGTGTCTTTCATGAATAAATATTTTTTTAAAAAAGTGATTATTCATAATACAAAATTCTTATCCTTAGAACATCATTTTAACTTGGCTTCCTAAAAAGGTATTTTCTTTAATCCCTTTAAAATATTATTTAATTTACAGCATTCTAATCTGAATATAGCTTTTTAGGATCATAAACCAAAACCATTTTCTTTTAAACTTGAGGGAAATACAGACCTAAGAAGGTCAATCATGTAGCCTAAAATCATAAAAGACCAGAGCTAGAAGCTTCTGGATTCTTTAAATTCTAGACCCATCCACAATTTACATTTCCAATAAAATGCTGTTTTTTTAATGATTACTAGGCTGGGCATCTTTTGTTCTGACTAATAAACATGTTAAACATGAAGTCTGTGAATTTTGTTAAATGAGAAATTCTTTGGTGTGACTGTGATTAAGTAGAAGTTATCTTTGTCAAATGAGAATGACTGACTCTACTGTTTTTTTTTTTTTATTTAATTAGTTTTTTACCACTACTAAAAAGTCACTAATAACAATTCCAGTAAAGGAAGATAGAAGTCAATGTTTTCTCTTGATAATTTTCACTTATAAAAATACAGCACAGCTAAAATTATAGAACACAGCATTTAAGTCATTTTAGAAACACTTTAGAGTGAGCACTTTTATAAGAGAAGGTAAAAATTAAACACTAGAATTCATTTCACAAGGTTATCTTCAACAACAGAATATGCCGAGAAAATAAAAATATAAGACCACTTGAAAGAAATCCAATTGAATCAAAATATTCTTTTTAAAAAATTATATGCGTTTGGCATTGTCCTGTATGAGGAATTATAAATTATAAAGTTGAGATGTTGTCATGTAAGTGCAAAGGAGCTCAACTTTAAGCTGGTCCAAACGGGAAATAAGTCTTCCAAGGACTGAAAACGCCTCTTCTATATAGCAATTGTGCTAAAGAGAACTCAGACTCCAGGGAGAACATGATGGACAGCTGGGTGTATCAGCAGGTGTAGAAGAGCTGCCATCTCAATGAAGTTTGTTGATATTTTTCTCAGGTGAAGTAAGGCTGATAACTACTAGAAGCATTTCCTAGTGAGGACTGGGGCTCTCTATAGAAATCAACTGATGAGAGACTTCGACTAAAATGCTATCCTTTGAGCAAATGCACGAGTTGACTTTTACTATTAAAAAGTAGCACCAAGCTGCCTCATTAGGAGACAAAAAAGGAGCAGGCCAAGTTCATCATGTAACACAGAGGAGAATGTACTTAAATGAAAACTATCTTCTTAACCATATGTTTAAGGTTAATCCAAGTTCCTCAAAATAAGGAGATATCTTATAAGGACCCAAGGAATCTATCTTTTATCTTCTTATAATACACTACACAGGTTAGGTTCAACAGAGTTTTCAATTAACCTCTTACCTTCATAAAATTCAGATATATAAAAACCTGCTATGTAGTAGTACATATTACTACCCAGACTATAGAGTTTCTATATTTCTATCAGTTGGAAGTTTCAAAATATTAGTATATTAGTGGGAAGAGTATGAATTCTATAATCTGTTCGTTTGCTACACATATATATTTTTAACAGAATACAGAATTCAGACACTAGCAATAATTGCCTTTTTTTACTCATTATTTATCTAAGAAATATCTAAGAACTATAAATACTGATGACTCCTGAACAATACAGGTTTAAACTGTGTGGGTCTGGGACAGCTAGGTGTCTTAGTGATTGAGGGTCTGCCTTCAGCTCAGGGCATGATCCCAGAATCCGGGATCAAGTCCCACATCAGGCTCCCTGTAGGAAGCCTGCTTCTCCCTCTGCCTATGTCTCTGCCTCCCTCTCTCTCTCTCTCTCTCTCTCTCTCTATAAATAAATAAAATCTTTTAAAAAGTGTGGGTCCACTTTTATGTGGAGTTTTTTTCAAAAACTCAAATACAATACTGTAAATATACTGGCTCTACCTTACCATTTTCTTAATAACATTTTCTTTAGCTTACTTTACTGTAAGAATGTAGTTTAAAATACATATAGCATACAAATCACGTTAATCGTTTATGTAATCAATAAGGATTCTGGTCAACTGTAAACTAATAGTTAAGCTTTGGGGGAGTCAAAGTTACACATGGAGTCTCAACTATAGGCACCCCTAAACCTCATGTTATTCAAGGATCAACTGTATATCTCTCTACGTGTATCAATTTCCCCCAAAATTCTACATTTTCATAGAGGAAAATTCTAATAATATGTTTTTAAATTATTAACTGGCATACAACCCTATTAATTTTATGTGTACAACATAATAATTTGATATACATCTATATTGCAAAATGATCACCCTAATGAGTTTAGTTAACATTCATCACCACTTGTAGCTACAAATTTTTCCTTATGATGAAAACTTTTAAGATTGGCTCTCTTAGCAACCAGTAATAGTCATGTTTAATTAAGTTGAATAAAAATCACTGTTACTTTTTTCGTGTGTAGGGAGAAACATATTGTATGTGCCCTGAACCACTTATTCAGAATTACTCAATTTACATTACAAATTCTTGTACCTAACAGATGACAATCGGCAATTTAGTAAAATACACAGTTACAGCAACAATGTACCTATATTTATCTTGTATTTCTTACATATTGCAATCAATTGCATATTCATCAGACATTTTTCTAGCATAGAGGTACAACTATCTAATACATCTGGATTGCAAAAAAGGTGCAGCCCATTTCACAATGGACACCAAATGTGAAAGATGAGAGGACAGGAAGGAGAGAGCATTGAATATCTATTAATTTGTCATATTCTCCACCATTCCAAAGTAAATGAAGAAGGGTACAACAAGAAAAGGTGTTCAATATCATTCCTTCTCTCTCATTCTTTCTTATTTATGGCACATAAGGCAAAAACAAATGGAGAGTTCTAAAGCATGGTATGGTATTAATTATGGTATTAATCAGGATCTTTGTTTTTCTCTCAACAAAATGAACACAAAGCAGTTGAACCTTGATTTTGTAGAAGATATGAAAATTTTCAATCTTTACACACTAAATCCACGTAAGGATACCTAATATGAAAAGGTGCAATGAATATATAGCCACACACAAATTTTATGGGCTGTGACAGTTTTTAGTACATATTTTTATCATCTGCAAATTTCTACAAAAGTTTAGTCACGTCCATGAAATTCTGTGATCTCATTAGCATGATTCTTTGTTCCTCTTGCAAATTTTATGCATTAGAACTCAACATAAAATAAAATTATATCAAACTGAAGCTCCAGAAAAAGAGAAACAAGTCTTCTCTGAATTTTTTTAGTAAATACTGCACCAGTATATATTATGGAAAAATAAATAAAATGCAAATTTTTAAATACATAAGAAAAATAAATAGGAAAAGCTGACACTTTCGAGGAAAAGGCTGATATGGAACATAGATCCAAATAAATGACTTTGCTTGGAAAACTTTACCAATTCGCAGATAATGGAGATGCAAAAAGTAGTCTGGCCTTTTAATAAAATATCAGCATTGACTTAGCAATGTTTTTTTCCCATAACTCTCTGGTGCAGACTCCATAATCTTACATATACTACTATATAATTCTATTCATTCAAAAACAATAGTTGCTCATCTGGAGAATATATTTGCCAGCTGTGGCATCTGGCCCAATGTCTTGTGAATAAAACAAAAGTTTTGTCATTTTAATCACCTCTCAGAGTTTAGGTCCTTCCAGTGATTTTAAACAAACGAATTAAAGATTATTTAAACAGTATGGATAATAATGAAAGAGTGTCATTCATACAACCCCACTTCTCTTATTTATTGTTATGATTTTAGTCCTTAACATAGTGCCTGTTTCATATTACTTAAGATATACTTGAACAAATATGTACTTGAACATACATTTAATATACTGTGGACCCTCTATTGGTCCACAGTGCCACAGATGCAGTTAGAATGTTGAAGGAAAAATTATGTCCTAAAGTATATTTTCCTTAAATGCATTGAAAGATGCACTCTACATTGTTGTGGCTGCCTTTCATTTCATCAGAGATTGCTTTACTCCTGAACATCCTTCTCCTTGCTCAGTCATTTATTCTCTTATAAGGTAGTATTCATTTTATGTAAACCTGTCTCATATGTCAAATACTAACAGTATCTATTGTATGAATGAATGTCTTGCAGATTTGTAATCACATTTCTGATTTTACTACACAGTTCATCCTTAGTTATATTCAACCCACTGTTTATGGACTTTCAGAATTTTGCCTATTTCTCGCCCTTCATCCTATTATACCTTTAAGTGTTCCTTCTAAACATGTGCTCATTGTACAACTCCAAGGTAAGGCTTACTGTGTCCTCATCTCATCATCTCAGCCTGCGGAATTTACAACCCCGTGATGGGAACAGACATTAATGAAATAGGGAAACATGTTGTAGAGTTGGAAAATAATCCTGTTACACATGAAATCATTCCATCATGAAATATGCAATTAGAAGTACATGCTACTACATGTGAGAAAGAGAAAGCAGTCCCTGGAAGCTGGCCTTACACTATCAGGTAGGCCTTGATGTTGCTATAAGTTTGTCTGACCCTCACTGGTAGGTCATGGTGCTTGTTTAATGGAACATAAACATTTTCATAGAGCACCAACATCAGATGGGGCCACTCTATGACTGTAATAGGTCGAGACAAAATAAGACCACTCTGTAGAAATATTTGAGCACAGACAAAAATAAGAACATTGCACAAACTACAAAATTCTACATACATCCCCTATTGGGGCTATTATCAGTAACTGCTTAATCTTTACTAATGACAGCTTCAACTTTAATAAAATTTACTAAACCCAAGTACAGAATTACCTCTGCTTCCTGGCAGCATCCAATGCAAGAAAAGGACCACTGCTTGAAACTGCTCCCAAATTACCTAATACAAGTCCATATCACATAATATATCCTTTCTAACACCTTCTTAGTGAGCCACCCTATGATTCCTCATCTGTGTAGTCTCCCTTCCTGCAGTGCACCAATCAACCTGACTTGTTGGAATAAAAGTATGTTTCTGGTAGTTTTTGGCAAAAGGGCACTGACATATATTTTTGGGGTAACTATTAGAATTAAGTATCCTGGGCACCTGGTAGTTCAGTCGACTGAGCATCTGAGTCTTCATCTCAGGTTATGATCCCAGGAGCCCCACATGGTGGGGTGGGGGGAGGTTCTGCTAGCAGGAAACTGTTTCTCCCTCTCCCTCTCTGCCTGCTGCTCCCCTGCTTGTGCTCTCTTTCTCTCTGTCAAATAAATAAAATCTTTTAAAAAAACAGAATTAAGTAACTTCATTTATGAGCTAAAATTTTCTGGAGTATCAATTATATAATCTAAGAATATAATCTAATCTCTCAACCCATAAATTTATCTGAACTTCCCTTGTATATACAGGCAAAGTAGCTATCATATGAAAATGAAAATATTACATTTATATACATTTGTTAAGTGCCCCAAATACAGTGAACACAATACTTATTTTTAAAACCAGGTCATCACTCCATAGATATGTTTTTATATCTGTTATATGAAAAGAACCCATGAACAAATGTTTCATATTACTATTTATCATCAAGGGTTCTTTAATTGGCAAATATTTTGCATTAGAAAATATTTTCTTTGTTAAAAGAAGGAAAATAAATTTATTCTCTGCCTCTAATTATCAGAATAGTTCCCTCATTTACGAAATAAGATTGCTAGTCTACTTTCTTTCCTTCACACCCTTTAGGTCTATGTGGTTCTATGTAAGAATCCACAATTTTCCAGGATCCTAATCATACTCCCAACATCTGAAAATTTATTCAACATTTGTTAGCCCATATGGTCTGAATAAATTAGTTTTTGCAACATATTAATTAAATTGATATTGAACTTTGTCTGTAGTGAATGTAAGGATATTGCCAAAAATGACCCTGAAGCTGACACATGTTATAGGTACATGGTTCAGTCTACAGTGTTTAAAGTAATTAAGTCTGTCTTATAAACAAGCAGCTGCCCTTTGCCCAGAGCATCTGAGGGAAAATATTTGAAAAATTATCAAAATGTAAAGAGTAGGCAGCTTATATATATTTTTTCATCATAGTATTTAACATTGGAATGGTTTGGCTTTCAGGTAGGTCACCTTTTGATGTTCTTTCCACAGCTACAGACTACCTTCTTGTAAATTAAGGCCATTAGTTAACCATAGGAGAGTCTCTGTAAAGAGAGTATTTATGAGGGGACGCACTCATTCTTTACAATAGTGGAAAGTCTATTATTTTTTCAGTCAACAGAGGTAACTTTGCACCCAAAAGACATTATATCTTTACTATCATTTGCTATATTTTTACAAGCTATAACACTGGTTTATTATTTTGATCAGTAAAAGCTGATAAAAATGCTACTAATTTGGTCAAGTTTCTAGCACAATTATATACGGCTTACTTAATCAGTAGATATAAAATAAGGGGATAGAAGAGGTCCTCGTACAGGTTTTTGAGACCCTGTAAACTAATAAATGATTTTAATTTTTTATTGATTTATTTTTACAACTCATCCATTCAATTGAAACATGCCTTTAAAACTACCATAAATCTGTACCTACATATTAGTTTCATAGAATGATCAAAAGCTTAGGAATTGTTCACACTAGATGTGTCTTTATTAGAGTTGATTTTGCCTTCATGTCATATTTAACACCCTCTACTTTTCTAGTTCACTCTGCAGTAAAAAATGCTAGAATCATTAAATCATAGACTCTCAGTAGGATGAGACCTTAGAAGCCATCTAATAGAAACTCCAACCAAGTGCAATAATCTCTGACACAATGCCTCTTCACAGGTTTGTAATTAGATTATAAGCTCTTCATATGAGTTTAGGTTTCCCATAAACCAAAGAACTTAAAAATTAATCCACAGTGAATAGAAAACTAAGCTGTAGGCAAGTAATAAAATAAAAGTGTATAATATAATTCACAGCAAAGTGCATTTATTAAAACTTTAAATATACTGTTATTGTGTTGTTGGACCATTAAGTGCCAACATTACAGCACGAGACATGAGACATCACAGGGAGTCACCAATAAAAAGGCCCATAACATTTAAAAAGGCTCAGCCATAAATCCCTCCAGTGCCCCACCCCCTACCTCCCAATTATACTCCACCTCTAATCTCCATGCCCAAAATGACAGCATTCAGGACCACCACTGGACTAGAACTTCCAGGCTATCATCTTTGAATTTGTCTCATTACGTTCCAGGACAGGGCAACCAGATGACATACCCACCTGGGTATCTGGTATTACCTAGATTCTCAAGCCCATACTGCCTGAATCAGGCTAATACTACTGAAAGCCCCATCCTTCTTCCTATTCCAGCCCTTACATTTCTGAGTCTTCTTTATTCCCCCACTGTTGTTTCCAAATTATTATTCTACTTCCCTCTTACAAAACTCAATTTAACTCTGAGTTCACTACAACTGATTACCCCACCCTGTCCCTCACCTCTTCCTGTCAACTAGCACTCCTGGTCAGCGAGGATGATGGCACTATGTTTTTTTATTTTAACAGATCATCTTGAAGTCTGAAGGAGCTTGTAAGGAGACAAAACTAGAAACCTACTATAGTACAATGAGAGATAAGAGTAGCTTAAATAGTGATGCTAAAAGTTAAGACAGACCCAGTGGACAGATTTGCTTGTCACTTGCTCCTTTACAACCTATTCACTACAAAGAAGCAATTGGTCTTGTTTTAAATCGTATCATGTCATTTTTTTTGCCTCAATTATTAAAATCACTTTTAAATACATTTAGAGGAAAAGAATGAGTCTTTTTTTTAAAGATTTTGTTTATATATTGGACAGAGAGAGAGAAAATGCACAAGTAGGCAGAGTGGCAGGCAGAGGGAGAGGGAAAAACAGGCCCTCTGCTGAACAGAGATCTAGATGTGGGGATCAATCCCAGGACCCCAAGATCATGACCTAAGCCAAAGGCAGATGCCTAATCAACTGAGCCACCCATGTGCCCAAGTCTGTAAATAGTATATACATCAAAAGTGATCAGAACTATACATTTTCCTTCAATCTCACCTGTCCACAGTCCACGACAGTCTGCCACACTGGTATATTCCCTCTTTAACCCAGAGCAGTACTCTTTGATTGAACTACCCCCATTCTTTACACGACAAGTTCCCTTTCTATTATTAAAACCTCAAAGTTTTAAATATCACTCACTTCATTAACCACAAATGAAGGTAACCCTCTCTCAAATCATTCTCAATATCAGTGTATTCACTGCTTTCTTCCCAGCACTTAACAGTTTGTAATTTTATTTGTATACATGAAAAATATGTCATGATTGTTCTCTCTCCCACTAAAAGGTAAGACACAATTAACTCATGTCGTGGGAATAATGAGATTAGAAAACCAGGATTTGCCAACATCTTAATACATACTAATCAATTCAGGCAAAAATCACCAGTGGAAGCTAAAACTAATGGTTGAAAAATTAATTAGTAAGAGGACTATTACAAAGCACCACAAGTGCATAACCTAATAATGAGGAAATACCAGACAAACTCAAATTAAGGGATACTCTACAAAATTACTACAAATGTCAATGCCATGAAATATAAGAAAACATTCAGGAATGATTATAGATTAAAAGACTAAGAGATATGAAAAGTAAATGCAGGACAGGATCTTGGATTTTATTTTGCTTTAAAAGATAGTCTTGGAACAAATAACAAAATCTCAGTAAAGTCTCTATATTGGAGAATAATATCTTTTCAACGTTAACTTCCTGAGTATGCTAATTTTACAGCAGTTAATAAGAGAAATATACAACTAAGTATTTATGAGCAAAAGTGGCATGACATGTACAACTTATTTTTTAAAAGTTCTAAAACTATCTAAATATACATACACACAAACACATAGACAAAGACTAGTGCAAAGATAGTAAATGTTAACATTTGGGAAATATATATGAAGAGTGCCCAGGGATTTTTTGTTTATTCTTGCAACTTTTTCCAAATCTGAACTTTCATCAAAATAAAATAATAATAAAAAACAGTAACAACTCTTCAAGTAATATACTTTATTTTTAGTAAATATCTTTAAAAGTTATTTTTAAATTTCTCACTTTGGAGTTATATACATTTCTCATACTTTTATTAATTACAAAATGGGCTTTAACCCTTCCTTGAAACTATTTTCAAATTTTGCAATGTTTCTGAGGAGTATATCCTCAGTGGTAAAATGTTTTCATCATTGAAAAATGTATTTTGTTCCTATAAATAAGTAGAAATCACTTAACCTCTGGATTAGTAATCTGGAGAATATCATTTTTTGAGACATGAAAGAAATATAATTATAAAGCAATCAAGCTAAATGCCTGTACTTCTTATACAGATTATAAGCTATATTTATTATAATTCTAATAAAATGAAAACACTCTTGAATAACAGTAAAATTTTCAAGATTGATTCCCAAGGAAATAGATAATAATAGTAGTTAACTTTTTTGAGTAACTAATACATGGCAAGGACTGCATTAAAACCGTTAGATGAATAATCCTATTTATTCTTGCTAACTCTTATATATACTATTATTATGCCTCTATAGAGTAGAAAACTGAGGCTCAAATAAAGTTTTTAGTTTGCCAAATATTTTCCATCCAGCATGGAAACCCAGGAAATATAATGCCAAGTTAGAAATATTTAACCAGTGAATACCAGTTTATTTGCTCCCAAAGTGGAAAATAAAGCAGGTAACATGGAACAGTGAAAAGCATGGAGGAACTTAACTGTAAAAGATTGATGCTTAACTGGATGTTTAATTATTGGAACATAAATTTAACATTTCTGAGCCTGTTTTTTCATCTGCAAGAAGAATAAAGTATTTTACTGATGTTGTAATCAAGTTTTTAAATGAGATAATACAAAAAGAGAGAGGAAGCCAGTGGTCATAATATGTGATAGCTGATAACATTTATTATGAATTTAGGATTCATGAAGAGTTTTATACTTAATCCTTATAGTAATTCTTTGAAGTAGAAAATTTTATTATTCTCATTTGAAAACTGAGAAAACTGAGCTTTTGAAAGGTTAAGTGATTTAATAAGGATAGCAATGCTAGTGAGTAGCACAGATGTGATTACCACTTAGATCTCTCTGACTCCAGAATTATCCCTCTTTAAACACTACTTTATGCTCCTAATTTCTACTGGAAAGGCTAGCCACATAGCCACTATTCTTAAAGTGTTCATGAAAGGATGTTGTGAAAAACAAAATAGTAGGTTTTGAGCTAGTTTGGATAGAGATTTGAGTATCAGTTTTAAAATAGATTCTATATGTCAGTGGTATGCATTGTGCTCTATAGTTTCAGGATATTTGGGGCATCTTACCCCCAAGGCTAATGCATGTTTAGAACAGAAAAGAAGATCTTGATAGGCAAGTGAGTAGACACAGATCACTGCAGAAATCCATAGGAAAAAGGTAAAGGTCTTCCCTTTGTTTCTGAGCTCTCTTCTTCCTCTATTTCCACCACAAAGATCTACTCTCTACTTCTGCCAAACATTTGTGTAATACTCTCTGACTTTCCCAGAAGCTACAGTTATACTTTAAAATGCTCCAGTGTGCATATAAGGAAAATTATGAAAAAATATTACCTTGAGTTCAGAAATATAGTCTGATGATAGTAAGTCTTTGTATTCTTCTATAATTTTAACTCTTCTATAATTTGAATTGTTAAAGCCAATTTTATATCAATTTGTTAATTTAATAAGCATACAGATATGTGTGTGCATGCATATACACACACCCACACATATACATATATTGAGAGCTGACTTTGTGTCAGACATAATGTTAAGCCCCCCAAAAATGAATAGACCAAATCTCTAGTGCTGAAAAAAAATCACTGTATAATGTTAGTTTTGTATGTGTAATTGAATACAATTTCTTAAATGCTAAAAACCTTCGAACAAGTTACTTAATAACTCTTGGCCTCAGTTTGCTCATCTGAAAAATGACAATGATAACAGTACTCACCGTATAGATTTATAAGGAGTATAAAATGAATTAATACACAGAATGTCTCAAATACTTCTAGACACTCTCTCTCTATATATATATATATACACATATATATAAATAACTCTTCCCTCCTAATTCTATTCCTTCTTTATCCGCACTGACATTCAATCACAAAGACCATTCTACACTAAATGTTTGAGTAGGAAAAGATAAATGGAGGGGTTATGGTATGTTGGAGAGAAGGAGGTCATAAAGCAGGGTCTAGAGAATGAAAGAAAAGACCTAGGAAATCTTGTATCTTCCAATAACCTAAGTAAACCCTTAAAGGATCCTACTGGTTTAACAAAATATATGGGAAAAGAGGGTTTAAGAGTAAAGATTTGTACATTTCTCCCCTCTATCATCCTACAATGAAAGAAAATTCCTGGCTGTTCACCAAAGAATTTAAAAGATACACATGGTAACTGAGAGAGCCACTGGTCCCTGATCAAACACTTTGTGTCCATTCTTAGCTGCAGAATGATGATTTGTGAGTCTAGGCAGACAAAGCCTTTGTAATCTATGTTCAAGTGGCATGGGCAGAGCAGAATGGTTTGATGTCCCCACGTGTGGCTAGAAGTAGCAGAGAACATGGCTAGACCTAAAGGAATCAGATAAAGAGGAAAGCAGGATATCTCAAAACTAGCTAATCTTCAGTGAGGGTTGACAGATGAGACAGAACCGCAGACACTGGTGAGCTCTTCACTAGTGTCTCAAACCTTGAGAACTAGCTGAACATCTGCACAATACACTGGTTCTGGGGAAGTCCTCTGAAAGTCAGAATCAATCGTAAAGTCAAGTAGCAACTGAGTCTTGCTAACTTAGACTAGTTATCTATCACTTCCACGGGATAGTAAATCAAAATAGAAAGAAGGCTAAAGTACAAGTAGATAAATAAATGTATGATTTCTGTACTCCTAAATTATGGTCTAAGATTGTATCTGCTAAATGGGAGATAAAGTACCTTGAGATACCCTTGAGATCTAGGTCCCTATTATTTCTCTGATGGCATTTATCTACTTCCCTTTATCTTCTTGCATCAGCTCCACTGGCCTCCTTGCCAACTTCAATTACACCAACACTTTCTAGCCTCTGGAGATTCATAAGTATTGCTCCAGGTATCCACAAACACACCTTCATTTTTTCAGCTTTTTATTCAAAAGCCATTTCTTTTGAAGTGAGGTCCTGTGCAGTTATACTAATTAAAAAGTTTCAAGAGCCTCTACAACATTTCATACCATTTAAGTTATCATCATTAACATACTACGCAATTTACTCATTTATATTGTCTGTATGTCCCCATTGAATGACGGTAGGAATTTGTATGTTCTTTTCTATTCCTATATGCTTACAATCTCAGAAAAACAGCAAACATGCATTAGCACCCAATACACGTTGTTGAATGAGTATATAAATCCATCCTTTAATAAACATGAGCCACAACATGAATTCACATAAAGAGTAACTACTTTACTGCACTTATGTTTAGCAAGGTGACTACCTTTTTTTTAAGTTTCAGCAGTTCAACTAATGATATTTCCCTTCACTAGAAAAGAAGCATAATATATTGCTATTGTATAAGTAAGGGAGAGATAGGCTGAGTGGAAGGGCTAGAAAATACATACCTGCAAGGTAGTGCTGCCACAGGCTCTTACAGAACAGGCCTCATACTCTACTAATGCAGTGTATAACTATGGCCAACTCAGCCTGCTTTAGGGTCTGGGAGAAGACAAATATTTGCCTCTACTGCATCTATACTTGTATCATAAGCTATCAGATCTTCAAATCTTGTTTTAAATTATACTGAGTATAAATATTCTCAAACAAGAACATCACTTGAATTTAAATAATTATTCCTATTAACACTGTGCCCATTTGTAGTGAAGCAGAAGTGATATACAGTAGAAAATATCATCTTGATTAGAAAGTAAAAATTAGTTAAATATAATTCCAGACATAAGAATTAATAAAAATTCATTTTAAAAAATGTGTGAATAAAGGACTTCAAAATAATTTTTATTAAAAAAGCAAGCTAATAGAAATAAGCTAAATTCCTTTCACATTATTATATTTTAAAAATGCAATATATTATATTCAATTTAGAATAAAACAGAAAATCTAAATGACCAATTCATTAGAGAAACAGTAAGAAATCCAAAGATCAGTACCCAGAAAAATGAATAGCTTTAAACTGTGTTAGGAATAAATCATTAATATTTGATCCTAGTATTACTAACAATCTTTTGATTTGTCATGGATCAATTTTAAAAGAATATACAGCTATTAAGTCAGTAGTTGATAGTTTTTTTTTTTTTTTTTTTTTTTTTTACTTTGGAAAAAAAGTATGTCCAATTTAAAAGTTCATTGGTTTCATATCCTTTAACTAAAATGCTAGAAATGACCTTAAAGGTTCCTTATTGTTCTGAAGTCCCAATGAGTTCATACTTATTTATGAGTTCACACTTCTCTGAGGTAAAAATTTTGCCTTGTTTTAAAGCCTGAAAAAATGGAGAAAACGGTGGAATATCACTGAAAAGGTGGACAAAAATATACTCATGAACACTGCAGTAAAACAACTTACTTGGGGATTTTGTTAAATGCAACTTCTAATTCAGAAGTTGGGGATGGCATCTAATAGTCTTCGTTACTAGTCAGCTACCAAGTGATGCTGATGCTGCTGGTCTGCTGGTCACACTGAGTAATAAGGTTGTTGAAGTAATGTGCCCTCTCAGGTACATTCAATCAACAATATAAAAACATGAAAATTAAACTGACTCTAACTTTTCTCTCTCTTCTCTCTCTTTAAAGAAGGGAACATAAGAGGAGCTGTTTTAGAACTGAGCAATCAGACAGAAGGATTCCAACACTGACTGCAAACTTGGACAGCCTACTAAAAATTAAAATAGTATCTACTACACAGAGCTATGTCGAGTATTAAATAAAAATAATACGTATGATGCCACTATAATATTCACAAAATAACAGTCTGACTATTCTGACTCTCTCCTCACTTCATAATTACCTTACATTATTTTCCCAGGTGAGTACTAAATATCTTTTAGTCTTTCCTATTTTGAGTTAAAACTTACGTCTCAAAACCATTTATCTTCTTTACTTTTCAAGATATATCCCAATAGTTTAACACAGATTTGGTTTTAGCTAGGTTTAAATGATCTAAAGGAGAAGTTTTATAATATGTATAATGTCACTCAAAAAATTTTAAATATTAGGTAGGGCTATAAATTAAAATAGAAAAATGTGATTGCAAACAAAAATCAGGATGCATGCATTTAATTAAGGAGCTGGAAAATACATGCTGTAGGGAAGCTATAGCATTTCAAAATAAGTTTAGAAATGTTTTAGAATAATCAGACCATTTTTATAAATGACTTTTTAAAATTACCATTATTTTGTAATCTCACTTTATTTTTGGCCAGAAATCATACTTCCCACTTTGACCATGCACTTTATTCATCAAATTTGGCACATCCTAACTTCTGCTAGTGGCAAAAACAGAATGAACACTAAGTTTGAAGATTTGCCACTGTTGAGAATTATTCAAAGTACATCCCACAGAATCCAAGGATAATACCAACAAAGAAGCCCCAGTCAGTGCAAGCAATGGGGACATAATTATACTGTTTGGCTTCTATTATAACTACTGTAAAAGGGACATCATTCATGCCAATAAACTAGTTTCAGTATGTCGGTCACTCAATCTCACTTTCTAAGTGTTTCACCTCATATGTTTTTATGTAGATTTTAATGAGAAATGGAAAAGACTTGGATTTTTTTCCTTCCTATTCTATTTCCAGGACGCTGTGCACCAATAACATAATTCTACAGCATTTGCTAGTATGTTAACCCCTGCCACTCCTCTAAATAACAGAGTTGATATTCCTAGAATGGGAAGAGAAGCTGAATTAAAAGGCAGATGCTCACTATACCACATTACTGTTGCAAATTCATTGGCATACATGGGAGCCAGAAGTCCAGATCACGAGAATCATAAATTCTGGAGGTCCTTCCACTAAAACCAGCATACTGGAAGCAAAGGAGTTTGGAGACATAAAAAAGATTACAAGGGATTGGCAAACTTTTTTATATTCACTAGTTCTTCCAACTGCTTTTACAACCTTCCCCATCACACCTGCTTCCTCTGGAATTGTCCAGTAAAGTTAGCTTCAGATACTCCATTTTCTAGAAAATGACCATGCCAGATGGCTCCTACAGAATGTGGACACCTAAATACTAAGTGTACATAATAGAGATAGCACCACAAGATGGTGAAATAAATCAACAAGTGCATTAATTTGATTTCCTTATTTTAAGAAATGCTCATTTAGACTTTAGCAAATGCATGTGGGATGATTTCTCTGTGAAGGTAGGATAATGTATTTATTAAGAGTTATAGATTTGACATTAGACCTTTTGAGTTAAATTCATAGTTAGATAAGTCATTTGATCCCACTAAGCACTGCTTTTTAAAATTGTGAGAAGTAGTAATAATACCTAATCTCAGAGTTACAATTAAAAGTCGTATATTTGGAGTTAATGAAATCCACATGCCTGTTTCTTACCGTAGTCCTTGGTGCATAGTAAATAAATAAGTTATCAGTAGCAGTAGTAATAGTAGTACTATAGCAAGACCAGTATGGATATTATAAAGAGTAATAAAATGTAGGGAAGACCCAGTCCTCAAACTCAAGAAATTAAACAATCACCAGGACAATTAAAAATGGAGCACATATATCTAATTTACCTAAATATCTATTTCTTATCTATAAAGAATAGATCTTTTGGGTGATAAATGGGGGTAACCTCACAAAAGTTTTCAGTGAAGTTCACTTTGAATTTGGATTATTGTGGTGTTATTTTTGGAGACCTAAGCTCTTAAAAATCTGATGGGTGCTAGAGTCCATTCTGCCTCCTCTCACCCAGATTCACCTTCCATTCTCTATCTAGAAATTCCTTATCTTTCAAGGCCTCATTCAGTTATCACTGATGTTATTTATGGAGCATCCATGACCTAGTTGAACACTGCTGTGAAGTTTTTGAATATGCCTCTCTCCTCACACTTCTCCCATTTCATTATACAATTTGTATGTACGCAGTTGTGAACTTTTCCACAACAAGAGACACACTTCTATTATTCTGTAATCCAATGTGTAGCTATAGTGCTAAGTAATGATTTGTTTCATTTACCAATCTGTTTTTATTTGAAGTTATGAATATATAAGTAGGTGTAGGTGACACAATGACAGGATGAAAATTTTACAGAGAGAACTTGGGAGAGTAGGCGTGTATCCCTGGTGAAGGATGACTACACAGAAAAGAGAGAGGTAAAGCATATCTACCTATAGCAAGTTTCCTTCACATTGTACAAGACTGAAAAAAGAAGCTGAAGCCAGAATAAAAATTGTGGAACAGTATATAGGTGTAAATCCAGAGGCAATTTGTTGCTAATAAATAACAGTAGGGAAAACCAGGTAAAGCTCCGTGCTTAATTAAATCTTTTTTTTTTCTTTCCCCCTTTCCTGTCTTAAAATACTTGCTGTGTTCACAGAATTTCTTTCTTATCTCCAGAGAGAGATTAGACTGCCCAAGCCAAACCATTAAAGGTAGTTTACAAAGAAATACAATTCAGATAGATGAGAATTCTCTGCTCACCGAGGGATTTAGAAATACAGGGCTGCTACCCCTGGTACTCCTCTATAAAGATTTTTTTCCCAAAAATAGTCAATATCAAAGGTCACACATTTTAAAAGTCACTTGGAATTAGAAGCCCTAGGGAAAACACTGAGGAGAAAATGTTTTGGCAAGCTTTTAGAACCTTTCATTGAATTGGCAACAAGACAGACCACGCTGGCCTCCAAAGCAAGCAGAGCAGATGTGTCATTTCAGATGTGGTAGAAAGCTTTCCCGTCCCTAAACATCACTCTCACCTGCCTCCGTATCATCATAGCAAAAAAAAAAAAAAAAAAAGGAGAGTGGAGAGGAGTAAAATTAACTCAAGGTTAGGGACTATAAATTGGCAGGCTTTTCATATACATATTGCCATTAATTTTAATTATCTGATTTACAAAGGAAAAAAATTCTAGCTCAGAGAAGTTAAATAACATGCTAAAAGCCATATAGTCAGTTAAGCGTAGAGCTAGAAAATAGCCTTAGGTATGTCTAACTCAAACTGCTTTTATGGTTTTAATTTATAAGGTTATTTCTCATTCTTTTAGGTCTTAGTATATTTGTCCTAAACTTTCCAACTGATCACTACATGGAAACATGATCTGGTAAGAGAAAGAACAAAAAGCACTGAAAGCACTGCATATTGGTGAGAACATAAAGATGAGAGTATAAAATGCTGAGAGGAAAAGTGAGAAAGCAAAGAAAAAAAATCTTACAACTTAAAATGCTGATAGTTAATTAAGACCAGCCCCTTAGGAAATCAGCTTTCCTCTACTACAAAGAATTTAAGTAGAATTTAATTACAATATTTGCATTTTCACTTTAAGAAATTTACTTATTTTTTTTCAACATGGAGGAACATCCCCCAAATAAAGCTTCCTGTGTATTTGGATTTATGCTACTATTAGTATTCAAAACATGAAATTACATACAAGTAGTTGAAACACAAAAGTACATTAAGAAAAAAACATGAAAGGAATATTATATATTTATATTATAATATTTATGACTTTTCAAATCATCAAATGAAACTGAAAAGACTTCTCCCATCATTATATATACCACCTTTTTGTTTGATGAAACAGAAATAAATTGGTAACAAATGAGGAAAGTAATAAGCTCTGCATAAAAATCTAAGTACATTCTACTGACACGTTATCCCTTTTATAATTTAAACATAACTATATTTGAAATCTATTCTAAATAGTCTATTAAACACCCAAATAAATACTTTTAATATCTACTTTGAATTTCCAATCCCATATCCTCAAACTTTCTATTTATCCTTCCTTTCTTCTTGTTCTTTTGAAAATTCCTAAAATATTGATGTTCCCAAAGGCTCTGGATTTTTAAATTGTCTCTCCAAGTAAGTTAATCCACTCTCAGAACTACAGCACTTGCATATCTGAGCTTTTCTTAACTCTTAGATTTCTGCATATTAAATCCTCTTCTTACCAGTTAACTCTTCCTAACATGTTCAATACATCTTAAGCAATATGCACAGTACAGTGTGTACAATACAAATGCAACTATGTTATTTTTCTCCTATAAACGTAATACAAAAAAAAAAAAAAAAACATCTTCCACACATTTACCTTTACTTATATGTTTCCTATGCTATAAGCATCCTGGACTGCTTATCATTCCAGGAAGCTGTCATGCCTCTCTTTTTATTTGTGGAAGTCTGCCTTTTCTTCTTATACTTTAAAAGGCCTCCTTCCAAAGCCATTTATACCATAAAGTAAGCAAAAGTTTCTCTAACCATTTCTTCATCTAATACTTTGTCTACAACTGTTATTGTAGGACTTGTCAAGTATGTCATACTTATTTTTAATCATGTTCTCTCCAGGACTGCATTACAAAACATTTCTACTTCCATAGCTTTATTTATGATCATGATATCTCCAGCCTGTCTTCATGAATCTCTGTATCTCCATGAGTCCAGAAGGATATATGTTCTTTAGGGCTGTCCAATACATTTATCAGATAAATATATACATTTAAAAATATTTTAAAATATCACATTTGAGGGTTACCTGGGTGATTCAGTTAGTTGAGCATCTGACTGTTGGTTTCAGCTCAGGTCATAATCTCAGAATCATGGGATCAAGTCCCTTGTTGGGCCCTGTGCTCAGTGGGAATCTGCTTGAAGAGTCCTCTCTCTCCCTCGGCTCCTCCCAGACCCCATTCTCTCTCTTTCTCTCTCTCAAATACATAAAATCTTTAAAAAAATAAATTAGCACATTTGAAAATATATCCCACAGATTTAACAACAGGAATCAGCTACTTAATTGATTTATATTATAGATATGTCTTTAATAATGTTGTTTTCGGGACACCTGGGTGGCTTGGCAGTTGGGCGGCTGCCTTCTGCTCAGGTCATGATCCCAGGATCCAAGATTAAGTCCCACACCGGGCTCCTGAGAAGAGCCTGCCTATGTCTCTGTCTGTCTTATCTCTCTCTCTCTCTCTCTCTCTCTCTCTCTGAGTGTGTCTCTCATGAATAAATAAATCTTTTTTAAAAATAATGTTGTTTTCATATTGGGAAATATCCTTTGTGCAGATCAGCATAAAAAAAAGCTTGCATTATATGTTTGTTGTACTAAGAATAGGAAAAATGATGGGTAAATTCAGCTTACTTAATAATCATTAATACAATGATTATAACTAAATGACATGTAAAAATGGGAGTTAAAAAGCAAATGCATATCCTTTTCTGCACCAGTTAAGAGTCATTAAGATACAGGTAAGCTAGTTGGGTGAGGTAAGAAAAGCAAATTTCAAAAGAAAAAAAGAAAAAGGAAAAGCAAATTTCAAACTACTTTCAATTTTCAAAAGTATTTTGTGTTTCTGTTACTGTTTATTTAAATCACCTCTAATTTGTTACCATAAACATTCTGACTACTAGTAAATTTCATCACTAGCTTGAATATGGTTTTAATAAAATATCATAAGCTTGAAAGACTCATATTCTAATTTTTCCTAAATGACTTTCAGAATTACAATCATAAAGAAATAACTATAAATTGACCTTGTCCTTAGGCACTTGACATTCTTGCAAGACATAATTCATTTAAAAGTTCTCTAGGAAAGTCTTTTTTTTCTTTTCCAAATATAGGTATTCTTACATAGCTACTTGATCCAAAGTTTGGAAATAGTGGCTCAGTCTGGTAGCACTACCATAATCCTCTTTTATATTATAACCTCATACAGCCAGATTCATAGCTATATACAGGGTATACATGGTTTTGTGGATATGTGTATATGTATTTCTGAAAACCATAATGATTTGGCCATATTTTTTATTAAAGATAGTGTATGGTGTTTACAACCTTGGCTAGACTATTTTGTTATAGAGAAATGATTTCATTTTGCTTTAGCTACATCCAAAATATGTGACCCAAGACAAACGCATTCACCTGCTTATCATTTACTAACCATTGCTTTGGTTGGCTTTTTCCAAAACTTTGATTTGGAAAGTTTTCCTTTGATTTTCTGTTTTGATTTTTTCAATGCATTAGTTACTATAGAAACAATATTACTGCAATAGGAAAAGTGTAGGGACACACCAAATCATAATAAACCATGTATTTTATATATGTATATTGATATATGGGTATGTATTCTTATATATATAATACATAGACATTTATGCATTTATATATGCTTGTATACACAAGTGTATAATATATATACTTATATTGGTTTATTCACAGATCTATATATAATTTTAAATATATATATTTCATATATATGTAAAACATGTATACATATAGAGATTGAGAATCCCATAAATCAGAAGGCATGTAAGGTTTTAACAAATGGGGGGTGGCTAATTTAGTAAAAATAGTTAACAATAAAATAGAATACTTTCCCAAAAATTAGAGTGTTTAAAGAATATAAATACATAGAAAACCAAGATCAGTTTGTTGTGTGTTTAAAATTCAAAGCTCTAATATAAGGAGACTGTAAAATATATATATAAAGTAAATCTCAAAATTTTGTCTCAAATATTAAAAATTCTCATTCCAGATGGACAAAGGAAGATGGCAAATTGAGGGAAAACTCTTTCCTTAGCTATTTTCATATGAAATAACTATTTAAAAATATATTTTTTTCCAAATATGAAAGTTAATAAGTAAAATAACTTAAAACAAAGAGACCCCCTCAGTAAAAAGAAATGAAATATTGTAGAAAAGTACAAACATAAGGTCTACATTGCAATATATTATAAAAAATTTCACTCGGCACTTTAGCTTTTAAAAAATTATAACCAATGAGTATTTTATTCTCCACAATTTGTAGCTAGCAATTAACTTTCTGCACATAAATGACAAAAAAAATCAGAGAAACACGCACACAGAGAGAGAGAGGCACAGACACAGGGAGAAACAGGCTCCATGCAGATAGCCCAACACGGAACTCGATTCTGGGTCTCCAGCATCACACCCTAGGCTTGAAAGCAGTGCTAAACCTCTGAGCCATCTGGGCTGCTCTGTTTTTATATTTTTAAATGATCTACCACTATCATGACTAAGACAAAATGGGAAGATGTCAAAAACTCAAAATACATAAAACAAAATTATATATGTATCATATATGGAAGAACCAGTAGGCACAAGAATGATCTCAATAAATTCTGGAGAAGGCAGATAACCTTATTCACATTTATAAATTGTATTTTAGGCATGGGAAAATTTTTCTATGCTTTGGAAATTCTTATAAACATGGAAACTGAGTATTATTTTGTTCCAACTATTTTTTCTTTTTATGAAAAACACAATTTATTAGAAAAGAGCTTGATAAAAGGTAGTTTGAACTTATTCTTCATAATATAAAGTTAGATATTACACTAGAATAAGCCATCTCTGTTGGCACAGGCTTCCCTCCTCCTCTTCCTTTTTCTTCATAATACAAAAGTCATTCTAAAAGAAATTTAAAACCTAATTGCTATTTACATAATATTTTAATAGTTACTTCATGAAAACCTGTATTCTAAACTCTATAAATTGCCCAGGCATAGACGAAATCTCTGGTTTGCTACTTCAAGTAGTATAGTCTTTACACGCCTATCTAAATAACTCCCAGAGACTAAAATATCAATTGGTCCCAAAAAATAATAACGGCAAAATATTTAGAGAGGAAAAACATCTACAAACTTTTGAGGTATACATATTTTTAGAAACTGGTTACATAACGGTGGTTGTATCTGAAAGAATTTCTGACTTTAAAAAGCTGATTTACATTCCAAAAAGAAAAGATAAACCACAAACGTGCAAACAAACACATTCCAAATAAAGATAATCTATGATTTAATAAATACATTAATAAAAGAAAATAGCATTGTATGCTAAGAAAGGAGGTGAGCTTGAACTAGGATGATCAGAGAGGGCAGCCATGAGTAGGTAACATTTGAGTTGATTCCTGATGATGAGAATAGGAAGCATGTAAAGATCTTAAAAGAAGATTTTTTTTAAGATTTTATTTATTTATTCATTAGAATACACAGAGAGGAGAATGAGAGAGAGGCAGAGACACAGGCAGAGGGAGAAGCAAGCTCCATGCAGGGAGCCCGATGTGGGACTCGATCCCAGGTCTCCAGGATCATGCCCTGGGCCGAAGGTGATGCTAAACCTCTGAGCCACCGGGGCTGCCCTTAAAAGAAGATTCTGAGATAGTACAAAATCTTGAGAAATGGGAAAAATTTATAAGTCATTTTCTAAAATACAATTATAAGCGGCATCAGGGCATTGTGAGTGCAGGAAAAAGGTTTCATTGACCTATCATTCCCCTTATGATTCAATCCCTCCATTTTGTCTATATTGTAGTAGGCAATCGTCATAGCAGTATCTACTAATTCTGAATAGTCTAGCCAACTCTAGGTCAACAGTCATAATGTTAACCAAATCTGTCTTAACTCCAGCCTATATAGTTGACATATAAAAAGTATATAGTAAATTCCAATTGACTTGCTGACAAAATTTGAATGCTGTATGAAGCTTATCAAATAAACTAACTCATTTTTGTTACTTCTTTAGAAAGATAATACTCTGAAAACATGACTGTAGTAGCAAGAGTAGTGGCATGGCTCTTCGAAGTTTCCAAATCCCCATCAGAAACAAAACAGAGAAACAATATGACAAAAAACATACAGGTAACATTTACAAAATTTAAGTGAGAAAGTATCTTCACAAACCCCAAAATGCAGACAGATGAGGACAAATCACCAGCAATCTCAGACCTGCAGGTTTTCAACTCATACACAGAAGAAAGCAAGCCTCAAGCCCCAAATAGCCAAAAGCTATTAAATGGGAAGCACTTTGAAACCAGAACTTCAATAATAGATGTGATTGGGTAAGCACCAGGTAGGTATAAAGGTGTGAAAATAAATGCCCCTGTGAACTTTCAAACTGATTAACCTGAACTCTTTTCAAGTACAAGACTCCATACTAGCAAAAAAAAATGCTGGGAGTATAATAAAAACTGGGCAGGATAGAGATACAAAAATAGTTACTCAAATGCAAGTCTAGCTATGGCCAATCTGCAAACATTGGAAGAGATGATTGCTTATTTGTTTGTCTATTTTTTGTTTTTTGCCTCTTGCCATTTAAGGAAAACTCTGTCAAAACACCAGCTAAACACAAGCTAAGAAACAGGGACTTCACTAACCACACACAATAAGGAATACCAACTCTGCAAAAAAAGTTGGGGAAACATCTGATCTCCAAAGTTACCACAACCTGATATTCATATTTCCACTTCAAACAACAACAATAACAAAATCACATAGCATACAAAAACACGAAAGTACAGCTCATTTAAAGAAACAAAAGAAATTGATAGAAACCATGTTTAAAGAAGTTCAGACATTAGACTTACTAGACAAGATTTTAAAACTGTCTTAAATATATTCAAAGAGCTAAAGAAAAACACATATAAAGAAGAATAGGAAATCAGGAAAACAATATACAAACAAAATGAGATTATCAATAAATAAATATAAATAATAAAAAAATCTAGAGGTGAAAGAATTCACATTATTTTTTTAAGGTTCTATTTATTTATTCATGAGAGACACAGAAAGAGAGGCAGAGACATAGGCAGAGGGAGAAACAGGCTCCATGCAGGGAGCCCGATGTGGGACTCATCCCAGGATTCTGAGACCACGCCCTGAGTGAAAGGCAGATGTTCAACCACTAGGCCACCCAGGAGTCCTGAGCTGAAGGAATTCAAAAGCAAGTTTGGTCAGGCAAGAAGAGAGAATCAGTGAGCTTGAAGACAATTCAATTAACAAGTCTGAGGAGACAAAAGAAAAAAAGACTAAAGAAAACGGTTTCATTTTAATAACCTAAGGGAACAATGGAACTCCATTAAGCAAATCAACATATCCATTATGGGGAGTTCCTAAAGGAAAAGAAATGGAGGCAAAAGGATAAAAAATATCTGAAGAAACAAGAGCCAAAAATTTCTCAAATTTCATAGAAATTACTAAAACGTACATCTAAGGAACTAAATGAACTATTAAGATAAATGCAAAGAGAGATCAATACCAAACCACATTATAATCAGACTGTTAAAAGCAAAAGTGTTTAAAATGCAGAATATATAAAGAACTCTTACAACTCAAAACAAAAAGACAACCCAATTAGAAAATGGATAAAGGACGTTGGTTGAAATTTTTCCAAAGAAAATATACAAATGACCAATAAGCAAATGACCAGATGCTCAACATCATTATAATTATAAAGGAAATGAACATTAAAGCCACCATGTAATATGCCCTCACACTTACTTAAATGACTATAATAATTAAAGAAGGAAAATATGAAGTGTTGATGAGGGTGTAAAAAATTTGGACATTTCATATTTGCTGGTGGGAATGTTAAATTATACAGTCACTTACCCAGCAATTCTACCTATAAGAAATGAAAAAAGGGACTCAAACAAATCTTTGCACACCACTATTCACTGTAGCACTGCTCACAACAGCCAAAAAGTAGAAACAATCCTATGGCCCATCAACAGATGCCTAGATAAAAATATGTGGTATATACATATACAGGCAATATTATCCACTCATAGAAGGAAGTTCTACAGGAAATTATGACACATACTAAAACATGGATGAGCCTAGAAAACATTATGCTAAATGAAATAAGTCAGACAAATACAGTCAAATATTTTAAGATTCTACTCATAAGAAATATCTTGTATAGGAAAGTATCTAGATACAGAAATTAAAGCTTATCAGGAGTGAGAGAGAGAGAGGCAATGGGAGTTTTTGCTCAATAAGTAAAAAATTTATGTTTGGAGTGATGGAAAAGTTTTGAAAATATAGTGGTGATGGCCATACAACACTGTGAATATATTTATTGGCCATGATGTCTATATGTAAAAATGAATGAAATAGCATGCTTTATGTGAACTATATTTTGTAATAACAAAAATAAAAATCATCTTAAAATTATTACACTCAACTAGAAAGAAAACAAGAACAAATAAACATAACAACAATGGTCTAAAAATACTAGAAAAGGAAAAAGAAGGCAATATTAACTCCCCTAAAAAAAAACAAAAATAAAAAGGATTGAAGATAACTAATAAATATCGAAGACAAACTAAAAGATTCAGTGTACATATCTTAGGAGACCCTGAAGACTAAAACCAAAGCAAGGGACCAAAAAAAATAATTATAAATTATAATTCAAGAAACCTTTCCTGAAACAAAAAATGTATATGTGAAATTACATATTGAAGATCACACCAGGTACATGAAATAAGTATCCAGAAAGACCACCCCAAGTAAGAATCTTAAAAAGGGAGAGAGAGAGAGAGAGAGAGAGTGATACTATCGGATATTAGAGAACAACAAAAATTCCTTAGAGCTTTTGGGGGAATTTGATGGCAAGATATAAGGGGAAACAAAGCAAGAGAAAGAAAATCACATTAGGAGGAAACCTCAGCACCAATGCTTTAGACTAGGTGAAACTGAAGTAACACATATTATACTCAAAAAATTAACTTAATATTCAACAAAACTGACCTTTAGACAACCAAAATGACTAACAATAGCAGAAAAAGGACCAGAGGTGAGCAGTGATCATCCAGTAAATGACAAAAATAAGGCAATGTGGGAATATAATGGAATATGATATACAATAACCATATGTGCCCATGAAAATACATCACAGAACCATAACAAATAGAGGGAGAATGTCACTTTTGTGCACAGGGAGCAATTTGTGATTGTGTTGGGAGTAGATGAAGGGATTTACAGGGTAACTAGTAAAGTTCTATTTCTTCACTTTAGTGTGATTGCAAAATAATTTACCTTACAATTAATCCTTAAACTATACATTTTTGCATATTGACTTTCATTATCCATGTCTTATTTTACAATAAAAGGATGAATAAATGTTTTCCCCTAAAGATTACATGCAATATCTCTAATTATATTCCTTATGGCAATGTGCAATAAACATTAAAATACTATTTTTATAGTATACCCCTAATTAAATCTTTGATATGATAAATTTCCTAAACGTGTCCTGAAATTTATTCTTCATATATTTCTCTATTTCTCTCATTTCCTGCAAAAAGTATTTTTTGATTTTATTTTAACTTGACAGTTGGTCATGCACATACTCTTTAAAAACTGGCAAGATTATTATTTAGTGATATTATGGAGTTAGACTCTCCTTTTTAATCTTTTCTGCCTGGAAACACATTCAACTACCTTATCCTTATAAATGGATACTTGTATTAATTTCCATTGTGTAGATTTTCAAATCATCATTTTAAGTTACATTTTTTTCCTGAATCTACTTTAAATTAAAGCTGGATTTATAGTCTGAAAAGCCAAGGGCAATCACATTTCCTAGCTCAGAAACATTACTATAATACAATCCAGGTAGCCACCGGTGGTCATTAATAAAACCTCTCCATTTTCTCATTACAATTAATACTGACTCTGCAAATAGATTTTTTTTTAAAGGGTGGGGGGACACCTGGGTGGCTCAGCGGTTAAGCGTCTGCCTTTGGCTCAGGACATGATCCTGGAATCCTGGGATTGAGTCCCATATCAGACTTTCGGCATGGAGCCTGCTTCTCCCTCTGCCTATGTCTCTGCCTCTGCCTCTGTGTCTCGAATGAATGAATGAATGAATGAATGAATCTTAAAAAAAAGAAAAAGAAACATGCTTTACTACTTGTAGTTTCCCAAATGTTCAATTAACACATATTAAATTTTCAGAGAATTCTCTTAAGTCCACCAATTAAGGCCAACAAGGCTCTAATTAATATTGTAATTAGTGTCTTTGATCTCTTTGTTTTGTAACGTATGCTAAGCAAGTTTCTTTCTACTCTAATTACATAGTTTCTATATTTAATTTCTATTGGGTTACATTTAGCTGTTAATTTTGTCTTACTTAACCCCTTGGAACATTGCATTTGGATGTAATGCCACAGAAACCATATCTTAATGTCTGAGACTTCCTTAAAATATATTTCTATAATAAGTACAGATCCTTTACAATGATTATGAAAAAACTGCCAAAGCATTCTTTGTCTTCTTACAACTCAATCCCTTTTATTTACACCTAGGCCAACAGGTAAAGCACTAATTTAGTTATAAGAAAGTGGGAACTATTCTTTCTAAAAGACATAATTTAATTAAATAAATTCAAAAATATGCCTCAGGAAACCTGAGTTCTAATATTTTCCCTAATACTGAATACCTCTGTTATTATATCATTTTTTCCTTTGAAATGAAAACTAATTTTGCACCTCTGTCAAGGAAATAATTTTGAAGTTAATTGATGCTAAAAACAATTTATATTAAAAAATTCTACAACACTTCTCCCTCTGCCTGTGTCTCTGCCTCTCTCTGTGTGTCTCTCATGAATAAATAAATAAAATATTAAAAAAAATAAAAAAATAAAAAAAAATGAAATTTCAATAACTAGAAGTATTTGCATTAAGAACTAAAGTCTGCTGCTTTCACTTTTGTTATAAAACTGTTGTTGTTTCCTGAGATGATTATTTTATAATTGGCAATTTTTTACTTTATTTGGACTACTGTATGAAAAATTGCTTTTCATAAATCATTTCAAAAAATATAAAACATCTAAGCTTCAGCCCCTTATTTATATCCACTGTCTCAATTTTTAGGTTATCATCCTAAAGCTTCATCTAGCTTTAGCAGTAGCATATAATATAGATGTTTCAAAATTTCAAAACTACTATAAAAAAATCAATACACTGATTTTTTTTTGGCAAATACAGAATATAATGCTGTATGTAAAACAGGAGTTTGTATTAATTTGAAATTAATGACTCTGTCAACCTGTTCTAAGTATAGCTGGATCTTCAAACCAAAAATTATCCAATATATTTCCTGTACTTTAATAAATCAACCAGAGAAGGAAATAAAACTCAGCTTAAATAAAATGATTAGGCATAAGTCTAACCTTACAAAGTGGATACATATTGTGATTTCATCGAATCATCAACCACCTACCACAATAATATGGAAGCACATATACATACATGCACAAACACATATATTCACATAATACACTCATGCACACCTTTATACACACTCGATTGTCAGGGAATAACCATGTCTCCACACTGATACACCCAACAGTTGAATCTTACATCCAGTCACAATTTATTTAAAATGAACTCATTCCTTGGGCACAATTCTTTAGGTGAGGATTAAAAAATTGATAAGAGCTTATTAGCAAATCAGTCCTTCCTGAAAAATGTAAAATTAGATAGGAAATTCTAATATCAACCTCCGGCTCCCAAGAATGGGAGAGAAGTAAACTTGAAGCTACTGGCAGTGACCATTTTCATCTATGTAAGTTAGAAAGCAGAAAAAATTATAACTGAAAAGAGTGAAGCAGTCAGTCAAGGAAAAGCAGAGGAAAGGATATAGCAACTGGATTTCATGAGTTATACCTGGGCCTAATACAGTCTTTCTCTAGTAGCAGAGTTCTAATCCTTTGGTGCTAGAAAATAAATTGTATCACTGAAATAATCTCTTCATGGTTAATTAACCCTTTGATTTGTATTTGATTGATAGGTAGATAAACAGATATACATATTACATGCAACTAAAATAATTTGAAACAAAATACATTAAATTATTAAATGGTATTCTAAAATAAAACATTTAAGCAAAAGAAGATAATTCCTTTAACTTATCAAGAATTTTCTTTTTTTTTAGATTTTATTTATTTGAGAGAAAGAGATAGAGAGCACAGAGGGAAAGTGAGATAGAGAAGCAGACTCCCCTCCAGGCAGTGAACACGATGCAGGGCTCGATCCCAGGACCCTGAGTTCAATAAATTCAAAATCTCAAGCCTGAGATTATGACCTGAGCCAAAGGGCAGACACTCAACAACTGAGTCCCAATTTATCAAGAATTTCTTTAACAATATAAGGAATTTCTTAAATTTTCTTTAATATTATTCCCACAGAATGAGAAAACAATATAAATGGTAGCTGAGCGTTGAAACTTTTCCTCAAAATAGTGTTTTCTCCCAGATACTGAATTTTAAATTTGGAAAATAAATACAAGCTTAAATTGTACTATAAACTAAATATAATTTTGTAAGGTGAGTCACAAGATAATTCTGTTTCTCAGACTTGCCTCTCCACACAAGATAAATGGGACAAAATAATGGAACTCTTCTCCATTGACTTGATCTTAGAAGGATTTAAATCAAATAAGAAAAGGCTCCGGATGATGATGTAACAAGTTCAGGTGAAAAAAACAGTGAGGAGCTTCCTTGCCTTTCACAAGTAAGAGCTGACAGTATAACACAAAAGTAAGTAATTTCCCAGGCAGTAGTGACTACTGTAATGAAGATCTTGTTTGTTCTGATGATGCTCTTAGGCCCAAATTCTGACTTCTCCAGTAATTGAAGCTAAATACCTATAAATTAATAATGATACATTTTATAATTTAGTACCATTTTCATTTGTATACTGAAAAGACTGATAGTTAAATATGCTGAAAACCCATGACTACCTTTAAGGCAGTAAAAGCAGCAAACTGAAAAAAACTTCATTCTAAGAGCTTCTCATTTTAAATTATAAAAGACACCAAGATAATTTCCTTTGAGATAAAAAAAAAAATTTGTATATTTAGGGCTCTTTTCCTTTGTAAATCAGCTAAAGATATGCAGAAATTGAGAATAACAGGAATTGCTTGTAAATAAATAAAAAGGAATCTTTCTCTGTGAAGTTTGAAAATTATTTTTACCATAATGTCACTTGTAATTTAGAACATGGTAATGGGGGTCCCTGGGTGGCTCAGTAGTTGAGCATCTGCCTTTGGCTGGGGTCATGTTCCTGGGGTCCTGTCCCACTTTGGGCTTCCTCCAGGGAGCCTGCTTCTCCCTCTGCCCGTGTCTCTGCCTCTTTCTCTGTGTTTCTCATTAATAAATAAATAAAATCTTTTTTAAAATAATGTGTTAATGACTTTAAAACGTGTGCAATATCTTTGCCCTTCTCACCATTAAAAGATTGGGTCTGTTTCCCCACCTCTCAAAAAGGGCCAGCCTTAACAACATATTTCTAATAAAGAAAATGGCAGGTATGAAGCTGTGTCATGTCTTGGAACATTCATCTCCCCCTGACTCTTTATCTTGTAGGACACTCACCCTCAAAACTCAGACACTTGTTGTGCGAGAGCCAACCAGCCACAAAAAAATGGCTGCAGATAGGTATTCCAGTCCTAATGCCAGCTGAGGTCCTAGCTGTCTCAGCATTTACCACCAAGAAGCAAGCTTTAAAGAAGATTTAAGAAATGGGGAAAAAATCCTAAAATTCATATGGAACCAAAACAAACCACAAAAAAAAAAAAAAAACAAAGCAACCTTGAATAAAAAGAACAAAATTGGAAGTATCAAACCCCTTATCCTCCCTGGCCAAGGAACAGGGCATCACACTTCTGGATCTCAAAATACTTTACAAAACTACAATTATCAAAACAGTATGGCATGGGACACCTAGGTAGTTCAGTTGGTTAAGCATTTGACTCTTGTTTCAAGCTCCGGTCATGATCTCGCAGTTGTGAGATCAAGTCCCACATCAAGTTCTACATTGAGCTGAGCATGGAGCCTGCTTAGGATTTTCTCTCTCCTCCCCTGCTGCTCCTCCTCATCCTGCTCATGCACTCATTCACTCTCTCTCCCCCCACAAAAAAAAAATTAGTTAAATTTTAAGGAAAATTAGATATCCACATACAGAAGAATGAAAGTGGATCCATATCTCATACCATATACAAAATGGATAAAAGACTTAAAGACCTCAAACCAAAATACTAGGACAAAACATAGGTCAAAAATTCCTGACATTGATTTAATCAACGATTTTTTGGATATGACCCAAAGATGCAGGCAAAAAGCACTGACACAAATAATCACCCAAAGTCCAGAATTTTCACTCTTGGTATTGTCCTTTCTATTGGTTGTGAAACTATATATATCCATTATTATAATATCATACATTGTATTTTCACAATATCTCTTGCTATTGTCTTTCTCAAGGAAGAAGTTTTTAATTTTAATAAAGTCTAGGTTATTAATTATTTCTTTAATGGACTCTCCTTGATGTTGTATCTAAAAAGGCATCACCATACGCAAAGTCATCTAGGTTTTCTATGTCATTCACTAAAAGTTTTATGCTTTTGCATTTTACATTTAGATCTAGGATTCATTTTAAATTAATTTTTGTGAAGGGTGTAAGGTCTCTGTCTAGATTACTTTTTTAGCATGTGGATGTCTGGTTGTTCCAGCATCATGTGCTGAAATGAATATCTTTGCTCTGTTATATTGCTTTTGCTCTTCTGTCAAAGATTAGTGGAATATATTGATGAGGATCTATTACTGAGTTCTCTATTCCGTTCCACTGATCTATTTGTCTATATTTTAGACAATACCACTATTCTAGTTTGCAGTACTAAATACTATATCTTAAAATGAGGTAGTGTCAGTCCTCCAACTTTATTTATCTCTTTCAATACTGTGTTGATTATTCTGGGTCTTTTGTATTTGCATATAAAGTTTATAATCAGTTTATCAACATTCACAAAATAACTTCCTGGGATTTTAAAAGATAGTGCATTGAATCTACAGATCAAGTTGGGAAGAACTGACATCTTGTCAATATTGACTCTTCCTGTCCATAAACATGAAATTGTTCCAACTATTTAGTTATTCCTAGATTTCTTTCATCAAATTTTTGTAGTGTTCTTCATATACACATTATATATACTTTGTTAGACTTATACCTAGGTATTTCATTTTGGGGGTGCTATTATGGTATTATGTTATTAATGGTATTATGTTATTAATTACAAACTCCACTTGATCATTACAAGTATACAGAAAATAATTGACTTTTATACATTAACTGTACATTGCTACATGGCAATAGTCATTTATTCTTTCCAGGAGTTTTTTGTCAATTCTTTTGGATTTTCTACATAGATGATCACGTCCTCTGTGAACAAAGACAGTTTCATTCTTCTGCCACAAGCTATATATTTTTCACTTCCTTTTCTTGTCTTATTGCATTAGCTAGAACTTCCAGTATGAAGCTGAAAAGCAGTGATGGGAAGGAACATCTTCATTCTCTTTCTGACCTTAGTAGGAAAGCTCTGAGTTTCTCACCAAGTATAATCTTAGTTGTAGGTTTTTTGCAGATATTCTTTATCAAGTTGAGGAAGTTCCCCTCTATTCCTAGTTATTGAGAGTTTTTACCATGAATGGATGTTGAATTTGTCAAGTGTATTTTCTGCATCTATTAATTTTTTGTATTTTTTTTTCTTTTCTTTTCTAGCCTATTGCTGTGATACATTACACCAGCTGATTTTCAAATGTTAAACTTGGCTTACACATCCAGAATAAATTTCACTAGGTTATGGTGTATATGTAGTTCTTTTTGTACATTGTAGGATTAAATTTCTAAATTTTATTGAAGATCTTTGCATCTATGTTCATGAGAGATATTGGTCTGTGGTTTTATTTTCTCATAATATCTTTGCCTGGTTTTGGGTTAAGGGTACTGTTGGCCTCATAGAATGGGTAGGAAGTATTCTCTTTGCTCCTTTCCTCTGAAAGAGATTGTAGATAACTGGTATAATTTCTTTCTTAAATGTTTAGTAGAACTCACCAGCAAATCCACCTGGGCCTGGAGCTTTTGGTTTTGAAAGGTTGTTCATTATTGATTCAATTTCTTTAAAAGCTATACACCTACGCAGGGACGCCTTGGTAGCTCCTGCCTTCGGATCAGGTTGTGATCCTGGAGTTCCAGGATCGAGTCCCACATCGGGCTCCCTGCAAGGAGCCTGCTTCTCCCTCTGCCTGTATCTCTGCCTCTCTTTCTGTCTCTCTCTCTCTCTCTCTGAATAAATAAATTTTTAAAAAGAGAGATATAGACCTATGCAAAGTATCTTTCTTGTGTGAGTTTTGGCAAATTGCGTCTTTCAAGGAACTGGCTTATTACATCTAGGTTATCAAGTTATCAACACAGAGCTGTTCATATTATTCCTTTATTATATTTGAATGTCCTTGTGATCTGCAGTGATGTCCTTTCTTTCATTTCTGGTGTTAATATTTTTTGTTCTCTCTCCTTTTTTCTGAGTTAGCCTGGCTGAAGACATTGATTTCCTTAAATCTTTCAAAGAACTAGTTTTTATTTTTGTTGATTTTTTCTACTGCCTTACTGTCTTTGGTTTTTTGGGGGTAGGTATGGGGTAAAGGGAGAGGGAGACAGAATCTTAAGCAGGCTTCCTGCCCGGCATGGAGTCTGATGTGAGACTCAATCTCAGGACCCTGAGATCATAACCTAAGCTAAAATCAAGAGTCAGATGCTTAACCAAACGAACCACCCAGGTGCCCCTATTGCTCTCCTGCTCTCCTGTTTGAAATGTCATTGATTTCTGCTCTAATTCTTTATTCTTCTGCTTACATTGAATTTAATTGAGCTGCTTTTTCCAGTTCCCTAATGTGGAAACTCAAGTTACTGATTTCAGCTCTGTCTCCTTTTCCTGTATATGCATTCAATGCTACAAATTTCCCTTTAAGTATTGCCTTTGTTACATCCCACAAATTTTCTAAGTTGTGTTTTTATTTTCATTTAAGATATTTTAACTTTTTTCTTAAGATTTCTTCATTGATCTATGTATTATATAGAAATGTGCAATGAAAGCACCACATATTTTGGGATTTTCCAGTTTTCAGTCAGTTACTCATTTCTAATTTAACTCCATTGTGGTTTGAGAATAGAAAAGGTATGGTTTCTATTACTTTAAATTTATTAAGGTGGGTTTTATGGCCCAACAGGTGGTTTATCTTGGTAAATATTACATTAAATTGAAAAGGATGTTTATTCTCTTATCAGATGAAGTAGTTTATAAATGTGAACTAAGTCCTGTTGATTATGTTGTCAAGCCCAAATCCAATTGATTATGTTATCAATTTTCTACACACTGGATTTGCCCATTTCTGAGAGGCAGGTGTTGAAATGTTCAATTATGATAGTGAATTCTTCTATTTTTATTTATAATTCTATTTAGTTTTGCCTCACATAGTTGATTCTATAGTATTATTCTCTCTTCTTGGACAACCAATCCTTCTATGTTAGTGTAATGCCCTTCTTTATCCCTAATAACTTTCCTTGAACTAAAGTCAGCTATATCTGAAATTAATATATATACTACTGCTTTCTTTTCATTAGTGGTAGCAGGGTATATTTTCTGTACATCATCTCTTTGTGTCTTCATATTTAAAGTAGGTCACTTTAGACAACATACAGTGGGTCTTATTTTGGATCCATTCTGACAATCTCTTTACATGATTGACATTTCTTCTATCATTATTTAGATGACTGACATTCAAAATCATTTTTGATACATAAAGATTAATATGTACCATATTTGTTACACTTATCTGTGGCCCCTGTTCTTTGTCCCTATTTTTATCTCCCTCTCTTTTTCTACTAATTTGATTTTCATTAAAAATTTGATATGATTCCATTTTCTCTTTTTCCTTAGCATATCATTTATTCTTTTTTTCACTTTTTTAGCCATTACTGGGAAGTCTACAATATATATTTACAGTTAATTCAAGACTACTTTGAATAGTCTACTACTATGCCACTTCCCAGGTAGTATGAGTACCTTATAACAAAGTCAGATAGAGAAAGACAAATACTGTATGATCTTCTTTATATATGCAATCTTTAAAAAAAAATGTCAAACTCATAAAAAACAGAGAGTAGAATACTGGTTACAAAAGACTGGGGAATAGAGGAAAGGGAGAGATGCCGGTGGAAGGGAACAAGCTTTCAGGTACAAGATGAATAAGTAAGAGTATCGAATGTACAGCATGGTGACTACAGTTAATAATACTGTATTGTATAACTGCAATAATCTAAGAGATCAGATCATAAACATTCTCACCACACATAATAAAAAAGTTAACTGTGTGAGGTAATATATGTGTTAATTTCTGGTTGTGGTACTCATATCAAAAAGTATACATGTATCAAATCATCACACTGTACACTTTAAATACCTACCACTTTGTATTTCAATTATACCTCAATAAAAGCAGGGGTGGGGAGGAAGGGGCTAAGAAGACTCTAGTTGCCATGCCTTGAGCTGCCTCAGGTGATTCTGAGTAAAGACAAAGTTGTCCCTGTCAAATCATGCCCAAATCATGAAATTCATGAGCAAAATAAATGCTGTTCTTGCTTTGAATCACATTTTTGGTGAGAAGAAGTTTTGCAGCAATAGATACTTTATATATAAGCAAGCAATCTTTAAAATGTTAGGTAAACAAGGGAAAAATAATAATCTAAGCAGTAGGGGAAGCAAATAGTTGAGAATTTGTAATTCGTTTCACAGTGATCCACAATTAGTTTCATAATCTCACAAAACACCTTATTTCTCACATTGAAACAAGGAAATGAATGTGCAAAAAGAAATTCAGATAACATTCCTACAGAAAACATATCTCAAATAAGTTAGCTAGCTAGTGTGATTTATTTTTAAACTAAAATCTCTGTGAGGTAATCATATGTTAGATGCTATATACTGTGTGTGTATTGTGTGTATGCTATGTGTGTATATACAGAATAATACTGATTGTATCCTGCATGTTTATAAATACAAACACGCAGAGGCTGATTACGTTGAGCCTTTCTTTTCCAGTTGGTAAAATCACTCACAATACAGAACTTACAGAAAAGATAAATCAAAGTTTACAAAAGATATAATGAAAAACACAGACAAATCACAGTAAATAAGCAAAGGAAATATAAATTTGAGAATCCATCGAATAAAAATAAACAATGATGATAATTTATTTTTGTAATGCCATTAAGAAAAGATGTGAAATAAGGCTTTCTTCATTTTACAATAATATCCCTTTTACTCATTTAACAAATATATTTTGAATGACTATTACATCAGGCTTAGTCTGCCCATTACATCATCCTTAGGATACACAGTGAACACAGAGACAAAGATCTTGCCTTTCTCTTTCTATAAGCAGTCAAGTGATTTTCAGGATATAGCTTAGGAATAAGATAATATAATCAGTACGATTAGGACATTAGGAAGCAGCTGCCAATTTGCAAGTATTTTAAGGCATCTTCCAATGAACAGATTGCCTAAAATCTGTATGCTTTTCTTTCACAGTAGCAATCCATATACTCCATCATATTACTGGAAACTACTTCCACCAAAATTGTTTGTAGAAGAAATCTATGAATGAGCCCCCACACTTGAATCTTAATTGATTTATCAGATTTTAACGATTTCCTTTCAAGAAGGCCTTTCTATAAATGTTTATTGATTATAAGTAAATGCACCTGAAAATTCTAGTTAATAGAAGACTGCTGCTTCTAAACACTTTAACTCAAATGAGCCAATGATAAGATCACTGACCTCACTAAATAGATAATTTCTTCAGTCTCAAATCCCACTTCCTTCAATAAACCTTTCAAGCTACAGCAATCACACTCTCTGAATTCATGTCACTTTTTGAACTTCTATAGCACTAAAATCTATACTCTCTTGGGTATTTTATTTATTTGTTTTATATTTCTTTTTTTTTTTTTTTTTTTTTTTTTTTTTTTATTTATTTATGATAGTCACAGAGAGAGAGAGAGAGAGAGAGAGGCAGAGACATAGGCAGAGGGAGAAGCAGGCTCCATGCACCGGGAGCCCGATGTGGGATTCGATCCCGGGTCTCCAGGATCGCACCCTGGGCCAAAGGCAGGCGCCAAACCGCTGCGCCACCCAGGGATCCCTGTTTTATATTTCTATATTTTATTTAACTCTTGAATTTTTATTTAACATTTTGGGTTCTTTTTTCCAAGCCTAACTTTAAAGCCTCTGATAATTACTTTAACTCATAGTTTTAAAATATTTTTATTGTCTCCCCAACTAGACTACAAGCTCCTTTAGGGCAATGCTTTGGCCTATTCTGTTCAAATTCTGAGTGCACAGCAAGAGTGCTATAGTCAAACAATGAACCCAAAAATGAAAGGAACCAAAAAGTATTTATTATTCAGTTTTTAAAAAGATACTATCTGACAAGGTACAATGACTATATTGTATCCTTCAAATTCTTATCTACACTTAATTTTTTAAAAAATAGCCAAAAATATTACTTTATCTGTAGGAGCTTAATGGATAAACCATGATTCTCAAATGTTTATCTATTTGTACCAGATGAGAGGGTAAGTCTGTATGGTTTCCAGGCCATTCTCTTTAACATTCAGCAATAACCAAATTTCTTCTTAGAAATAGATCCTTAAGCTTACAGATTTCACCATGCAATGTCAGGCAGCACTAGGCTAATATTCTCAGATAAAGAAAGATTTCTAAATATCATTGATTTTGATTTGAATGAAAATTTTTGCTTTGCTCTGAAATCAAGCTTTTCCTGATGAGATGTAAAAAAGTTTTACCAAGAGAAGCTCTCAGCTGCATGTATCTCAGTAAAATTGAAAAGTCATCATGGAGTAATACTTTCCCTGTTACTTAAGCAAATATAGTTGGGTAAGCACTCACTGCATTTGCAGAAGGTATAACTGTACCTCTGGTGACCTGCAAAGACTGCCCTTCTCGAAACTCAGTGGTATGTAAAGGAGATCCCCAGGTAAATGATAGGTTTTTTTAAAGACCAAGGATTTTCAGAGGAAAAAAAAAAAAAGGAAAGCTAAATCCTTCCCAAAGGCCTTTACGATTAAGCATGTTTATAATCTATGTAAATTGAGGTCCTGAGAGATCCCTAGATCATGTGGTCCAGACTGAGGGCTAACAATTGACAAGATCTCAAAGTTCCCTGAAAAATAGATCAGTTAGACTGAAGTGATTGAAAAACATGGGGAAGCTGACTTGCAACACAAGTTGTAGCTGGATAAAGATGCACTTCTAGATTTATTACTGGCATCATTTTTCAGAGGAATAGCTGAGCATATGATTAGAAAAATCAACTGTGAATGACCACTCCTTCCTGCACAGAAGCCTAAACTAGCAAGGAGGACACAGAGACAGAATACACTATACCATACGAGGCTCATTTTCAGTACTGACATAATGTGGCATTATGATAGCTAGAAAGTGTACTGGTATGATAGCTGAAGTGTACTGGTAGACTGATGAGTCTCTCCAATTTGATTTGAAAAGGTAAATTCAAGGAATGCATAAACTACATAAATTAGGTGAAAAAAAATGACAAGGACATAAGTTTACAATGAAGCAATAGCCCAACAGAAGCTGTTAATTCATGGGGTGCCTGAATGGCTCAGTAGGTTGAGCATCTGACTCTTGATGTTAGCTCAGGTCATGATCTCAGGGTGGTGGGATTGAGCTACATCAGGCTCCATACTCAGTGGGGAGTACACTTGAGATTCTTTCCCTCTCCTTCTCCCCTTCCCCCTGCTCATGTAAGCGCTTTGTCACAATTGCATGCTCTCTCTCAAACAAATAAAAACAAATCTTTTTTAAAAGTTATTGCTTCACTCATTTATTCATTTATTTTTTATCTGTCACAAATACGTGCAAAAACTGGTTTTAAGAACCCCTATTGCAACCTCCCATAGACCATTTAGAACACTTGACACATATACTCTGTTTTGTGGCCTCAGCAAAAACTCTGAGACAGACAAGCCCCATTTTAACTTTCTGTGCATTACTCTGCACTGTGCCAGTCATGATAAACAAGACAAATAAGCCACAGGCATAAACTCTAAGAAGTTGACAATATAATGGAAAAGATACTGGTAAATAAGTAATTGCAATACAATATAGTAAACAGACTGCCAAGTGAGACCTAAGAGAGGACAACTATCTCTCTCTGTTGGAGGAGGACACAAACATTTCACAGTGGAATATTTCTTTGAATTTAATCTTGAGATATAAACAGCTGTTTATTATATAAAGCTCCAGGTAGGGAAAACAGCATGGTCAAAAAAGCACCACGACATGAACCAGCAGGCAGCATTTCTATGGAGCAGAGAATTAAGAAGGGCTTTGTGCATAATTAGAAGAGTTTCAAAGAATTTGGACACCGATACTAAGCCTCTGAGCCACTCTACACAGAAAATAACATTATATGTATTTGCTTCAGGATGTTCATGTTACAAAATGTGATAAACTGATTTGGGGAGAGAAAGAATAAAAAGACTTCAATTTATTGTTTCAGAAATTTGATTTATCAGAATGTTGACTGTATGTGCATACGAGAACAGTGCAGACCATGTAAGGAAGAGAAAGAAGATGCAATTTCCAAACTAGATACATAATTTCTCTAATTTTTCATAAGGAATTGCCTTATTTTATAATTTTCTTAGATTACACTTTTTTATTGTTCATTTTAAAAGTTCCTTCCAAGAGAATTTTTAATCTACTTTGTGGAGAATGCATAAAACAAATTTAGTTTCTCAGATGCAAAAAATTCCAGAAACAACCATTCTTAAATTCAGTGTACTTGTGCTGAGTCTTTAGCTATGCATTTTCAACATGAGCCGAAAAAAAATGAGCTTTGTGTCCTGGATGCTTCTCTTTGCAATTTCAGTGTTTATGCTTATTGGTTTGGCAGGAAACCAAATAAGCAGTTCATATAGAAAAACTTGGCAAAGGAGAACTCTGCCTCTACTAGGAACTCCATCAAGTTTCATTTTGTTATTAAAATTATCTTGATATATATTGCAGATTCAGTGGAATCCAAAATAGTGAAATAGGTACAATACTGGAAAGGTAGCATTTGGAAATTCACTATTTTAAAAGGGTTAAAAGAATAAGCTCAAGAGTCACATTGCCTGGGTTTAAATCCTGGCTCTCTCTCCAAGTAGCTCTGTGACCTTGAGCTAGCAAATTACCTGCCTTTTGTCTCCTTTTTCTCATGTTTATATTCTAAAGTTCCATCTCCATTTCAGAGGGCTATTATGAGAATCATAATAATACATGATAATGAATGAAGTATGACCAACCCCATGCCTAGAAAATATAGTCAATAAATAGTACCACTATTATTATATAAATATAAGAATATCACTGCAATGACTATTTTCTTCCTTTACTATCATAGGATAGTTAAGAAATAGCCAACTGTTCTAGTTTTAAAGTCAATATGTTAAGCATAATATCTGAGCTTCTTTCAAGTTCTTTAAAAGTCTTTCCACTTTCTCCTTTCTGGCAGTGAGACAGAACAGTATACTGGATCAGCATTTTAAATCATCTTAATGTTTGTTATATCAATAAATGAATAATGGGAAATATTCAGATGCTGAATATAGAAATGTAACTCATATACTTAAACTATTCTTTTTGATACAAGGTAATTGCCACAAAATTATAATGGTTCACCTAAAATTATGCTGTCTCATATAACGATTGTGCCAGGTATCTCAGAGGAAGGTATAAATCTCCAATAATGTCCTTGTGGCAATGGTAAGTAATTAGAGAATTTCACACTTAAAGATTAATATTTTGGATTTATATTGTACCTTTCATATAAAGGCCTCAAAAAGCCTCTATAAACATTAACACATTAACTTTTCAATTGCCAACCCCTACCATAAGGTAAAGAGGTATCCAATAGTAATCTACAAATGAGGAAAATTAGCTAAATGTTACATTTATGATTTAGTAGTCACAGTACACTGCAAGACTTTTTTCAATATTTTAAGTGCTGTTTATAGACTCTTAAGATTTTTTACATGTGCACAAAATCCTTACATGGTTTTCACTACACTGTGTTTCATGGCATTTCCTTTAAAAAACACTTTATAATTCTTTTTATGACATCTAAAAATATAAAAGTAAAATGTTTTAGAACAATCTTTCCTCATAAGATGCATTTAATACATATATAGCTGAGAGGGAGAGAGAATTTGTGTATATTTCCATATATTGTAGGTTTCTCAGCACAAGGCACACTACCTTCCAATTTTGCATTTAAAAAGAGTAATGTAACATTCAATTAATAGTGCAGAAAAAAGTAAGATGTGCTTCAGCAGTAAAGATCTCTGTATTTACAGATCTACAGATCTTTAAAATTAACCCAAAATTATGTACAATACATCTACTGAATGAAACTCTTTTTTTCTCTTTATTATTTTAATTTTTATTTATTCATGAGAGACACACAGAGAGAGGTAGAGACACAGGTGAGGGAGAAGCAGGCTTCCTGGAGAGAGACTCCATCCCAGGACCTCAGGACACGATCCCAGCCAAAGGCACATGCTCAACCACTGAGCCACCCAGCTGCCCTGAAAACTCTTCTTAAGTGATGTATATTCTATGCCAGTATAGAATTTAAGATCTCTTGTGATATAGGTCCAACTTATTTTTATAATTTTATCTCCAAGTATCCACTCCTCAGTTAGCTTTTATTATATAAAAAATAACTCATTTTTTCCTAAAGCATACTCAGCACCATCCTCATTGTATTTTATTCCTCCCCCTCAGAAGGTTCCTTCTCTGTTGGCTATATATCAAAATCCTTCTTAATGCTTAAATGAGACCTCTTCCATAAAATCTCTAGAGGCTGTCTCTGTACCAAGTGCTCTTGTTGCCTTGCCTAGATCCTCTTAATTAGTCCAGGTACTGTAGGCTCCCATCTGGCACTTACACACACACACACACACACACACACACACACACACAGAGAGTTAATGGCTAAAGAGTAATGGATATAAGTCCAGGCCACCAGTTTCCAAGTATAAGAAGCACTGTGGTCCAATTTAAATTCCAGAGACCCCCCTTAGGGGTTGAGCACTTTAGGATTGGGCAGAGAATAGAATTCTGGAATAATTTCTTGTTTAGCCTCTACCTAATGCCCTATCCTGCTTTGCTCATGTTCTTCAGTTTTCTTATGGGAGCAGTCTTCAATAAATTACTTGCACAAGAATTCAAACTCAGGATCAGCTTCTAAAGAACTCAACTTCATTACCCACAATTCAATGAATTCCTATATTCACTATAATATTTAAATAGTAGACAATAAAAATAAATTGAAAGTCTAACAAGGGAGGCCTGATTAAATAAACTGTTTTCTATCTTCACAGTAAAATAATAGAGACATTTAAAACATTTTAGAAAATACTGAGTAGAGTTTATGATATAATAAAGGTACTAAATATTCTGTATAGTCTTATGCAAAAGACCATGCTAAACAACAGAGATACGGCTCTCTAAGATACAGTCCCTAACCCTATGAGGAGTACAGTACATGCAAAGTATTACACAATCACCATGTTTTAATTTCTACTGGGGTAAATGATGTGAAAGATAAGCGCAGTTCATGGAAAGAGGAGAGATTGGCTTGGTTTATAGAACCAAAAAGACTTCAGTGAGGGAAACAGTACGGAATTACAAAGGTGAAGCCTGATGGGGTGTAAAGTTGAGGTAATCACGTAATAAAGGAAGGAGTAAACCCAATGGTCTGGGGGAAGAAGGATCATGATACATGAGGGAAACTGAAAAAACCAATGTGGTTTGGAGAGCAAAGACTGAGGAGGAGGTAAAGGTATGAAAACCCAGAGCCTGGTATGCTGTGGTAAAGACTGTATGTTTTGTCTTACAAAGTCATACAGGAACATAAGAGATTTTAAACATAGTAGGGACATGATACCATGTTTATGTTTTAAAAATTACTCAGTTATTTCAAGTAGACTCTTTTAGTGAGGATAAAAGATACAGGTATTCAAATAATGAAGTTATTATAATACTTACAATAAGAGGTGAGCACTTGAACATAGGGAGTAGCATAGAGATGGATAGAAATAGATTTGAGATACTGAGGAAGCAGAAACAGTGGGACTTGTCTTTGCTTAGTTATGAGGATGGAGATGAGAGATATCAAGAAATATTCCAGGGGTTCAGGTTTTCCCAACTGCCAGATGGTACTGTTTCCCACTGTAACAGACATCATGATGAAACAGTGGATAGAGATGAGATTAGGAATGAATTTCAGTTCTAAACATATTAAGGTCAGGGTGGCTTTGCGACTCTAAGAATCATGAAGTATAAATGAACCCAAAACCCAAAATTACTCATAAATGTGTGCATTTGCACAATGTAGACATTATGAAAACTACAGTATATATGTGTGTGTAATAATGAAAATAAAGGATATACATCATAGTATTAACAATGCTTGTCCCTGAATAATAGAATTATGAAACAACTTATTTTTATTTTGTGCTTTTTTGTACTTATCATTTTTCAGCATGAACACATAAAATTTTTTCCTCATAAAAGAAGCTAATACAGTCTAATCTCTCTCCCATGGACTACCACAGGTCTTTGAAGACCATAAATTATAGTCTTCTATGCGGATTAAAGAAATCAATTCTTGGAAGAGTCAGAGTACATCCTTAAAATAATTTCAATACACATGTATGATAATTTATAATTTATACACATGTATAAATTCTGGCATTTGGCTTTTATGACCATTCGAGTTTAAATATTCAACCATCCCTTGGGATGCCTGGGTGGTTTAGTGGTTGAGTGTCTGCCTTTGGCTCAGGGCGTGATCCTGAAGTCCTGGAATCGAGTCCCACATTGGGGCTCCTTGCGTGAAGCCTGCTTCTCCTACCTCTGCCTATGTCTCTGCCTCTTTCTGTGTGTCTCTCATGAATAAATAAAAACAACCATCCCTCTGTGTAGCTCATCTTTCTTATTTTGCAAGAAATATTTATCATAAATAACCATATACTTACTAAAATATTTTTTAAATAATTGAAAACTTCAGTCTTCTTTTGATTACATAAAAGTGATTCAAGTCAACTCAGAAATGTATTGACTTACTCATAACACTTAGGAGTCCTTTCTTTTAACCATACAAGTCATAAATGAGATTAAGTAACTACCTTATATGACCCTCCTCCGAGTCAGAAAAAAAGCAGGATAAATAACAATAAAAAATAACGATTACTGAGTGTTTATTATGTGATAGGCAAAGCCTCTGGATAGATTATCTTCTTTTATTTTCTTTAAATATTTTATTTATTCATGAAAGACACACGGGGAGGGGGGGCAGAGACACAGGCAGAGGGAGAAGCAGGCCCCAGGCAGGGAGCCCGATGGAGGACTCGATTCCGGGTCTCCAGGATCAGGCCCTGGGCTGAAGGCAGGCGCTAAACTGCTGAGCCAGCCCGGGCTGCCCTAGGTTATCTTCTTTAGCAGTAAGTCTATAGAAAAGTATACTTATTCTCTGATAAGGTAAGTAAATTTATATAGGTCACATATGGAGTAGCTGATGAGGCTGGGATTCCAATTCAATCAGGTTGACAGCAGCTTCATGCTAAACTTTATAATATACTACTCTTATTCTGCAAAGGGTGTGGTTTGGTGTTAATTTTAGAACTGAGATTTGAGACATTATTTTCCTGGACTAAAGTGCCTTTAAAAGAGAAAATAAAAAGCAACAAGGAATACCACCATTTCCAGTGTAGTAATCAACTACTCAAGATGTCATGAAGCTAAGATTTATTGATTAATTACTGTATCAGTTAGGATGCTTAACATAAATAAGGAAACCTAAATCAACCTTAAACAGGAAATTTTTGACTTACATATGAAAAGTCCAAAGTGGAGGGCAGGCTCAAGGCACAAAGGTTTACAATACCATCAAGTCTTGGCTCTATTACTCTGTGATTCTCTTGGCTCTGCTTTGCTGTATTTGCTGGCTTTATCTCCAGGCTGGGAGCCAAGACAGCTCCAACAAGCCTAGGTTTCTCATCCAGATACAGTACCATTGCAGAAAAAGACAAAACCTTTGTTCAAGTTTCTAATTAGGCCAGTGTAGGTCACATGTCTATCCATCACCAATTACCATGCACAAGAGGACTGAATGCACTGATTGGCTCAGCAGGTCACATGTTTCACTCTTAGTGCTACAGTATCAATAGATCTCCACAGGTATCCACAATGAAATCAAGATCTACTAGGAGGGTTTAGGGAAAAACAGACTCTGGGAAATCAAGCAGTAAGTGTTCTGTTTCATATTGTGTGTTAGATTTGCATATATATCATCTCATTTAAATTAAACCTAAAACTCCAATGAAAGAAAAATTATTAACTCCATTATACAAACTGAAATGCAGAAGATTGTATTGTTCCATAAACCAGAATTTTTTATTGAATCTGGTTTAATAGCTTCTGCTTTTCTCACACTACTATTTGACTATTTTATATAGAAATAATGTCAGCTGTTGAGTCAATCAATGGTTGTCATCAGGCAAACAGGACATGTAAGGCACATTCTCAAGTATCTTGTGCTACACATATACTAGGAAGGAGAGAGATGCTCAGGTAACTACAAAGCAGGACAGGTTGAACTAAGTGTTCTAACTTGAATGCATTTACCTCCAACATGTGATTTTCAGACTGCTCATTCAACTGGCACTTAGAATGGTTGACACTAGTCTTCTCCTGTCTTTTCTACACTTGATCTTAGCCAAAAGGCCAAGAAGTGATTCTCATGTCTTTTCTGATTAAAAAATCAGTAAATGGTTTATGTTATAAATTCAATACATTTTAAATATTTATTTAAAAATTTTCTTCATAAAAAATTACAGGTCAATCTGACACATCATTTGGAAGTAATAACTGAAACTGCATGGACTGTGTCTTCCAAGGATTCCTTATGCATGTTTCAAATCCCCTTTGCTATATACAATGAGGACAAACCCTAAAATACAATTTTGTGAAGTACCTCAGAAGACAGTGAATAATACAGGTTCTTGAATAGAGTAGTAATTACTCAATAAAGATTTTTGAAAAAATCTTTATGAGCAAAAGGAGTTCCTATGCATACCTACTGAAATACACTTCATTTTCCTAGAGATATAAATATTCTGATTGGGATAAATTTTATATATATTGGAGATGAGCTTGGAAAAATTCAGAATTTCTTTGCAATGTCGTTTCTCTCTAGTTAGTAACTAGAATTTTTTTGTAAGACTTTTGACTTCAAGAATAATTCACAAGCTAAATGCAGTATTTCTGATGGCTTCAAAACAGCTTGTCAGCAGTCTGTACTTCTAAGCTCTAAAAATCATCCCCACTGAAATGCATGCATCTTTGTAGCATTTCTACTCTACTCTTTACTCACACTCATTTTAATATTCAGCAGCACTTTAAATATCCTATTACCTTCCATTCTGTAAAATCTAATATTAGTTGGTCTCCCTTTAGAATTCCTAGATTTCAGTTTAAACTTAGTTTATATTTTCTCTTTTGAAAAATCATTAAGTATATAGTATGCAGAGAGTTACTCTATTCATAGGCACTATAAGAAGAATCCTCTTGGGTTCAATCATAAAAAATAATGAACAAGGCATTTCCAAATACTGTCTCTGTAAATAAAAATGTTTCTAAAAGTTCTTCTTTCTGGGCAGTGGAGTGGTTGCTGGAGGGAGAATCCTTGAAATCTTACCAAGTCTACTTATGAATGGTGTCACAATTGGTAAAGTGGAACCTAATAAATAAAGATAGTATATAATCTGGCCTTGTGAATGCTCAATATAAAGTGATGCACACCTGTTAAGAGGTCATTACTACTGACACCAGCCATTCAAACCACAGCAGGTTCTCTGGTTACTGCTGCTGAGGAAGCCCTCCAAATGGGAAGATACCTCTGAAGGAGGATTTGTGTCTATTTCACTCAATCTTAGGCTCGAGAGCCCCTAATCAACACTCCCCTCCCCCCCCACACACACACACACTGGACCCAGAAAATCCTAAAATTACAAGAAACTTGATGCAAACTTGTATAAAGAGCATGATGGAGAAGATCCAACAACACTAGTGCTACCCTGAGATAGGGGATCCCATGTCATGTTCCCAGGGTGGTCACAGAATGGTTTCTAGCTTGGAGCATAGCTTCTCATTAAAAAAAAAAAAAAAATAGTGAATGTAAGATTCTATGATACCACTATCACAGTGCAATATGTGATGCTCAATGAGTCGAACAATAATCTTTTGTCTTCCTCTTTGAACTATTCTTCTAACATACTCATCCTTGCTTGCTCAAGGATAGCTATACTAACAACCATCTTTGTAGGTACCTGATAATGCCTAGCATGTTTCTCTCTCTCACTTCTCTTTCTTCCCCCCCTTCCAGGGTAATCTATCACTAGATAATCACTTCATTTTAGTCTCTACTCTATGTTATTTCCTCAGAGATTTTGTCACTGACTTGCCAATCTAAATTAATATACTCTCATCACTCTCTAACCCCTCACTCTGCTGTCTTTTTCTTCACACCCCTCTATATTTTTCTATTTCTTTACTGACAGTTTCCTACTTTAGAATTAAGCTTCAAGAAGACAAAGCTTTTGTTTTCCCTGTTTTATGTATCACTGTAGACTCAGTGCTTTAAAAAAAAAAAAGAATACCTCATACATTTAGACATTCCACAATAGTATAACAAATATTTTAAAAATAAATATATATTATTGTGCTTGGCAATTTTTCATTTGAGCCTCCAAATAATGCTTTTATGCAGATAGCATGAAAATTATTTTAATGAAACAAAAACTACATAAGATAATAACTTTATCCACCAATATTATCTTTTAGATAACCACGGGGACACTAATCTGAGTACACATAAAATAGAGTAAGCAGGTTGGGAGAAATATGAATATGGTTGAGTCATATTGAAACAACTTAGTGTAATCTGGGAAACCCACAAACACTGAAATTAGTGTGTAGATGCCATCTTTTTTTTTTTTCTCTGCCTCTCTAATAAATGCCAAAGTTTATATAGAGAGGGCTTAGAAAGAAGCCAGAAGGCACAACAAATCTGTACTATCAACTTCATAAATAATCATAGCCTACAGAAAAAGTATTTGAGACTTTAGGTTCTAATCCACTCATGACACTTAACCATTTAGGATTGTTATTCTTAGAATAGTAATTATTTAGGGCTAACAGTCTTGGATAGTAAACTGTAAACATAGGAAGATGACTCTTACCAAGGAAATACATATATACAAACCTTTACCCAGGATGAGAAGGCTCTGGAATGTTAATTCTTTAAGAAAAAAAGTGATATAATGACTTATTCTAGCTTCAAGTCCAAGTCCAATCTCCTTTGCTTTGCTTCAAATATACATGATTAAAGTATAGTTAGCAAGTACATAAAAGTGAAACGTGAAAACCACAAATTAATATTGAGAGAAGAACACTTGCCAGTAGGTATTAGCTAACCTTTGGCTATAGGAGTTAGAAAAGCATTTTCCTAAAAGGTCTTTTTTTATATGTACTTCTGCTTCTTAAATTTTATTCTGAATACTCAGAAAAAAATGTTTTAGTTACCTATAACAAATATTTTTCTCAGGTTACATTTTATTATGTTCTTTGTAACCAGTAGCATAAAACTATCTTTCAAAACAAGACAATTCAAGATAAAACAAAAGAAAGATAAAAGTTTCAGGTTACAGGAAATTTAGTATTACCTTCATCCTTTCTAGGAAAAGAGATAGTATCTTTTGCATGATTACTTGAGAAAATAAGAGAGGCTAATATAAATATAGCAGGAGTATAACTATATATCACAGAAACAAACTATTGTCATTTTCCTCATGAGCACAAGTGGATTACTCTGTTATTTCTTCTGAATGTTTACTTTCAACCATCCTGACTGAACTTCCAAAAGTTCCACTCAGCAAATCTCTGGCCTACTGAGTGGCAGTCACTTATCTGGCTGACATTAGCTGAAGTGACCTCTCTGTCACTCTCTTGCACCCTCTCGCTGCATCAGTGTTCCTGCAGAGAAGAACATTTAACACAGCACAGAATGCAGCCCTTGTCCTGTTCCAGCAGAGACCTGGACCACATGCAGCTATTAGGCACTCTATAAAGGTCATTTCTCCTCCTGAATTTTTGTATTATTTGTTTTGTTCTGACTCTCGACATTTGCCACTTCTATCTCTATATACACTTTATACAGCCTCAAGTGGATGAGCATTATCACCTTATATATTAAAATACATAAGAAGCTTATTTAAAATATATCAGTAAAAGTAATCTATTCTGTGTCCTTATTTTCTTTCCTGGTGGCCCTTACCTAAGACAGAGTGTATCATCACACCAAATATACAAATAGTTTGTTGTAAATAATGCACATGTCCCACTTTGTACATTACTATAATCACTATAATTTTCTTTTAATTCCTTTCTATTCCACACATTAGGGGGACAACAAATACATGTTCAAAAATAATATTTGATAGGTTAGAGGAAAATGAAATTTCAGGTAAGAACACATTAAAACATATCATCTAGAAATTTCATGGGACTTTTTTAGAAATTTTGTTTTTTTAAGGATGTGAAACTAAAATAGGTATAATGTCATTTCTGTAAAACAATTAAATCAATTTGGTCCTTGTAAGGGAAGACTGTTGGGCCTTACTACCTTAACCTAAAGATCTAGACAAGGAATCATTCTCATCTCTCAGTGGGAAAGAAGCTAAAATAGAACATAAGTGAGACACGTCTGCTTACTCCCTGGTATATGATCTACTCTAAAATGAGGATCTGATTGAGGTTTTCCCAGTAAGGATCAGAGACTGAGAGGACACAAAGAACTTTACCTACTATTATAGGCAGAAACATAGATAGCACATATCTTTAATTTTCTAGGAATAATGAGAATGAAGACTTAGCTAGCTTCAAGTACTTGTATAATCCACTAAAAACCAACTGGAAATCAATGAACAGACACTTAAAGATACAGATACGGGGCACCTGAGTGGCTCAGTTGGTTGAGCACTGGACTCATGGTTTCAGCTCAGGTTATTGTCTCAGGGTTGTGAGATCAAGCCCTGCATCAGACTCCATATGAACAAGGAATCTGCTTGAGATTCCCTCGCTCTCTTCTTCCCCCCCGTCCTTCCCCCTACTCACATGTGCTCTCTCTCCTTCTCTAAATTAAATAAAATCTTTAGAAGAAAAGATATACACAGAGCCAATTAGTGATATTTTTATTAATCACTGATATTGTATGACTCAGAGAAAACCACAATACAATAATACCACTTATAAAGCACCAAAATCAGGACTGATTTTTTTTTTTTTAATGACAACTCACTAGAAGAAATATTCTGTTTTTTTTTTTTCTTTCAAGTTGGTGGAAAATCAAATGCAAGGCTACAAATATATATTTTAGGATGTGATGACAAATGCATGGGGTACCCTGCACAATACCGATTAGGAAATCAGGCAGGGCTCTTAAAAGAGAATCTGGTTTCTTGGCACAGTGACTATCAGAGGGAAAAAAAAAGAAAATAAAACATGGAATGATGGGAATAGATAAAAACCCAATGAAAACTATTCCCTATACATGAATAAAAGGGAAGAAAGGGGTACAGATGTCAGATTCTATTATTTATGTTCTGTGGTTGAATGAAATTGGGCAAATTATATAGCACTGCTAAACTTCCCTTAATTTCATTTGCAAAACAGGAATGATGACAGTACCAGCATGATGAGAGTTATTTTAACAATTCAATGAGATAATACCTACAAGGCTTCCCAACCATGATTGACATATTGAGAAGGCTGAATGAAAGTCACTCTAGTTATTGGTCCTTAGATATGATTATGAATAACAACTGATATATTATTTTCATTACAGAGAATGGATTTAGTCATTTTCACTATATTCTTTTGTTATCTTCTATAGTATCCTCTAGGTGTTTCACAGAGAGAGAAAGGAGAACTAAGGGTACTATATCTATTTGTTACATTGATGATAGTGGCACCCAAAGTGGGCATACTAGTTCCACATGCCCTTATATACTCTAAAGACACTATAGAGGGCGTTATTTTGAGTAATGATAATTCTAAATGTATCACAAAATCAAAGTCCTCTTTCATTAAATTAAAATCAAATTGTGGACTTTACATTCAGGGTTCTACACAAATTGTGGTGATCTGTCTTCAATTGTCCAAATAATTTAGTGACTTTTAATCAGTTATAAACCTGTAGACATAGCTCTTTTGGTTAAAATAACATTAATAGGTCAATTCTGGAAGAGAAGTCTAATTTAACTGAAAAAAAGAACAATTATTAAATCAGTACTGATATATAAAACTGCCAAGAGAATTAAATGCTTACCAAATTACTGTGACTTCTCTCTCCCTTTTTTTTCTCATCAAACACAATTTTTCCCTTAAGAAGTTTTTTATATAAGCATAGGACACGAGAAACAAACATTTCAGTACAGTAAATATGAGGAGGCTTAGAAAAAACAAATGATAATTTTAAAATAAAATTAGAACATGATTAATTTGTTATTGTAGTATGCACATTAAAAGTCAGAAAAGTATACAACTTGAAGGGATTGTGACTTTAAAGATATAAAAAGTATACAGTTAAATAGATTTGAAAGAACTTAAAGAAGAGTTATATTTCAAAATGAATCCAGGTAGCAAAAAGTTTATCAGCTTCTATGTAACTAGAAAATCATCTTTTTATGAAAGTTCACAAACAAAAAAGAAAAAGGATGAAAAAAATCCATAAAATTGCTTGAGGTGTTTTCTGTCATGTTAAACAAATAGAAAATCTCTTTGTTTTAGTTTGAAAATAAGAATATAAGTAGTCCATATTTTCAGTTTTCCTCTTCACTTGACATAATTACAAAAATTAATTAATTCTAGCTTTAAGATACTTGGCAAATATACACAAAATAGAAATAAAATGTACAATTATTTAAATAAAGTATTATATTTATGAAGTTTTGATGGAGGACAATGAAGAGGAAAGTAAACTGATATATTATAAAAACTCATTCTGTTCAGTCACTGGTTTTCTTCTAATTTTTCTCATTTATTTAATTTACTTCCACTTATCCCTTCAGGATAGCTGGTTATATCTACATCTTACATATGAAAACACAAAGGTTGAGAATGTTGAAATAAATTATCCTCAAGAATGCTAACAACCAAAGGGAAATGGCATATTCTATCAATTAAAATATATGCATAGAGACATGTTTTTATGGAGACAGAATTAACTTTAGTAAATATAAGAAACTTAACCTGGGTTTGTGGGAAGAAGGGGGGATTATGAAGGAGAGACAGTGAAGAAGGAGGGGTAGAGTATATAGTCTGAGGAAGAGCATTTGGATTTGGCTAGATTCTGCTGTGCTTAAGTTCTAGGAGAAGTTCTAGAAGATGATATATATACTCACTGCCCCTAGCAGCTTGTGGGAATAGTTCTCCAACAACTGGGTTAACTACCTCTATCATTATATTAGCAGGCTTCAAAGGAATTAATTACAGCACTCTACAGCAATATAGTAGAGCACAGGTAAAATGGACCCTATGTTAATGAAAACAATTATCCAATTCTACATAATTGGGCTATTTCTATCTCCTGGCCAATAGCCCATTAATACCTCTTTGGTGATGTGAATATAATTACTTTTTTTCAGTAAAAATTATGCTTAATAGACTATTCAAAAATTCATATCTATGAAGCATTCAAATCACTTAACCTCTCAATCTGTTCATCAGCAACAGTAGGACTCTAGACTATAGACAATCTCTAATACTCCTTCCAACTGAGAGACTCTACGATTTCAACAGGGAAGATGATCCAAGGAACAGGGTCTGCCCAAGTTTAAAAACCACCACAGATGAAGAAAGGAAACTGCAATATTCTCTGGAGCATAGTGTAGAAGGATGCTCTCAAGCTCTGTTTCACATTTGGAAAACATAGTAATAACTGGGTTGCCAGAAGAAAAGGAAATAAGGCTTATATGAACTAGGATTTCAGGAGAAAAGCAGGAGTGTGAGGGCATCACCTTATCATTCTTGAGGTAAAACCAGACTTTGGAACAGAAAGGAAAGGAAGGTTAAAACAACCTAAAGATAATTACTACTTTCAAACCAAACTGCAGAAGAGCATACTTCTGAGAGAGAAATTTGTAGAAGTTGACTCAATTAGATATCACGGTAGTTTGTAATATAATTAATTCAAAATCACAAAACAAATTTTGTTTGCCCCCTATAAGAAAAATTAAATTGCTTTTAAATATACACCTTTGAAACTAAGTCTATCCTCCTCTCTGGAGTATTTGCTAGTTTGTAATACAGTTCCGCAAAAAATTAAAATTAAAAACATTTACTTGATAATTTCTCTTTTTAGGAGAGAAAACAAGCAAATTTAAACTTTGCCGTAAACTGTTTTTATATTTCTCACAGAACAGTCTACTCCAAATGAGAATACATGCTCTTTATTTACTTAGGTGCAAGTTGATGCAACTGCTAATATCCAATGAGCTCTTCTAGGAGCAGAAGTCAAACAATAGGAAGAGAGAATGGATGTAAACAATAAAGGGTAAATTGCAGATACTAATTTCTGATTTTTAAAAAAGCAATTAAATATGTTTATCAAAACAAAGATAACCTATATTTAGCATTTTTCCTCTTCTGCCTTTGAAGAAAAGTGGTCTAAGTAATTAAAAATAAAATGAAACAAAACCTAAGTCTATTTCTTTAATCATCAAAAAAGACCTAGATAAGAGGAAGGTTAGACTTGTTGCTAAAACAGAATTATTGCCTATTGAAGAGAATATGCCTAGGGGTGCTTTGAGGCTGGGCCAAACTGCAAACTAATTACAGGCCTGCAGGTAGGACTTTGAAAGAAGAGTGCTGCCTTGTCCTGGTTTGCCTCTCACTGGGCCTAGTTTGTCCCTTTTGCCCCAACCCAAATCTTAATACTGCCATTTCTACTCTCAAGAGTCCTGGTCTAGAAGTTAAATCATAAGATCACTCTACTTTAAATTAAAGGGTATGGTCAAAAGGCATTGGTAAATATCAGTATTGGTGAAAAATAAAATTTTAGCCATCTATTTCACATAAATTTAGAGTGAAATATTATCCCTGAAGAAATAGTTAACCTCAAATTCAGTTACGTTGGGACACCTAGGTAGCTCAGCGGTTGCGCATCTGCCTTTGGCTCAGGGCATGATCCCGAGGGTCTGAGGATCAAGTCTCGTATCAGGCTCCCTGCGAGGAGCCTGCGTCTCCTCTATGTCTCTGCCTCTCTCTGTGTGTCTCTCATGAATAAATAAATCAAATCTTTAAAAAAATGAGTTACGTTAATAATGGCTTTCAATTTTGATTTATATGCTGTAAAAAAGCCATAGCTGTAGATCTGAATTAATGTTTCAAGAACAGAGAATAAACAGGGAACCCTATCTGATCTCAGGTATGGCAACCACTTTCTAATGCACAACCCAGACCAAAAGCCATGATGGGCAGTGTTTTTAAATTGCAAGTTCAATCTCCTGAAATATGAATATTGACAATTTCTAGAACCTTCAAGTCCATATTTCAAATGTTATTAAGTTTGTCCTTATAACAAATGAGGTGGACAGGAAGCAGGAACAGGTAAACTTGAGATTTTCAAAGTTTCATTACTTATCCAGAGTTCACAGCTATGAAGTAAGCAAAGTGACCAAGGCAAGATTTTAATATATAACTGGGACATCAAATCCAGTGCTTCTGTTTAGGGAAGTATATGTTTCTCTGACCACTGAAGATGCAAAAATTATCAATCATCCCAGGCTGTGACTGATTCAAATCACTCAGGTTCTCCCTCACTCACTCTTAATGTCTAATCTCTTAATCTACTCTAAATCCAATTAGAGAGCCTAAGAACAAGATTGAGAGATGCTAGAATCCCTCCTCCCCAACTGAGCACTCAATTTTTCATTTTGGCTCTCTTTCAAGTGATCAACTTAGTAAGAATAAAAAATAGTGAGATGGCAAAGTTAAGTTCTAACAGTTTCATTCCTAAATTGTCTTTATCGGATTAAGCCTTCACACTATGTATTATAAAAACAGGCTGAAAGGCTAAACTCCAAACAAAGTCACATAAAGGCAGAAAGAACACTAGTTTATTTGGATCCACTTCCTTCCATTCCTCAGTTCAACCAGTGTTTTCACACATACATGCAAACACACTGCCGCTGCTTTCGTATTCTGACTCCAGAGCAGTGTTTGCAAATATTTCTTATCTGAGAACACAAATCCTTAACTATTAAGCAGAGTTTTCTGAGACACTAAAAGAATGAGGCTTGAAATCCCTAAAAGATCCCATTAGTATATCCTAAATGGGACCTGTATCCCATTTTGGCTTTGCTTCTGCCATCCTAAAAGCACAGTGTTCCTTTCCTTCAGCTAATTATGTTACAGATAACATGTCACTAAAGAATCCAAAATTCTATGGAAGTATTTTTACCCTTTCATGTTTTACCCTTCTATTTATTTACATAAGGGAATTCTACTTATAATATGAAATTAGAAAAGCAATCATGTATAAGAAATTAAAATTATCATAATTTTATTTTACCTCTGATAACCTAAGATTCTGTCAAAGATCATTCAATTTTAAAATTATTTTGCACACCAGTCAGAATGGACAAAATTAACAACATAGGAAACAACAGGGGTTGACAAGGATGTGAAAAAAGGGGAACCCTTTACACTATCCGTGGGAATGCAAACTGTGCAGCCACCTGGGAAACAGAATGGAGGTTCCTCAAAAAGTCAAAAATAGAACCACCCTATGACCCAGCAATTGCACTATTATGCATTTACTCAAAGAATACAAAAATACTATTTTGAAAGGATACAAATGTTTATAGCATCATTATCAACAATAGCCAAATTATGGAAAGAGCCCAAATGTCCATCAACTAATGAATGTATAAAGAAGAAGCACTGTGTACATATACACACATACAATGGAATATTACTCAGCCATATAAAGCATGAAATCTTGCCATTTGCAAAGATATGGATGGAGCTAGAGAGGATTATGCTAAGTGAAATAAGTCAGAGAAAGTCAATTACCATATGATTTCACTCATATATGGAATTTAAGAAACAAAGCAAATGAACGTAGTGGGGGGAAAAGAGAGGCAAACCAGGAAACAGACTCTGCATTATAGAGAACAAACTGATGGTTACTAGAGGAGAGGTATACAGGTGGGTGATAAACAGGTGAGGGGTACTAAGAAGGTCACTTTTTGTGATAAGTACCAATCATTGTATGTAATTGATAAATCACTAGATTCTACACATAAACAAATAAAATAATTTGAATAAAAATAGTTATATAAATTAACAGGACTAGTCTCTTAGTATTAACTCTAGACTTTGATTTTTAAAAGCATACTCATATTAAGGGGCACTTGGGTGGCTATGTCCATGAAGCCTCTGACTCTTGATTTCGGCTCAGGCACAATCTCACGTCCTGGGATGGAGCCCTGCATCAGGCTCCCCACTCAGCAGGGAGTCAGCCTGAGATTCTCTCTCCCTCTCCCTCTGCCCCTCCCTCCATACGTGCATGCTCTCTCTCTAAAATAATTAAATCTAAAAAACAATATATTCATATTAAGAAATGAGAATGAAAATATATACTTTAAAAGACCAATAATATTTAGAATTAATATTTCTGAAATTATAAATAAGCACACACACTAATTAAAAATCATAAGGCTCTTGGTGTTATAAAGCCACTATTTTCAGAATATAAGTAGTTCAACACTATTTTAAATGGATCACATTTTAAATAAGAAACTACAGTATTAGGCAATGGATCTGAAAAAAAAAGTTAGGAAAGAATGACCAGAAAAACAGTTTCCTTTTTTAGATCAAAATAGGGTTGATTTCTATGAAGAATGACCTTTCTTTTCTTCATCTGAGCCAGGAAGAGGAATTATTGGAAAGCTGCTATCTGGGATGTGATACTTCGCAGTCATGCTAAAATAATACTGAATTCAAACTGACCTTGGTTTCTCTGTTCTCTGTTTCCTATGTTGGTGAATAACATCTGCATCTGCTCACTCAAGATAGTACTCAGGAATGGTGTTATACTTTCTTTTACTCCCACTTCTGAAGAATGACCACACTAACAGATGCAAGCTCCTTAGCATCTCTCCTACATAAATTCTCCTCTCCATACCATTTGCCACTCACTATTTGGTACCTTCCTTCAACAACACACACCTAGAGTACTGCCAAGATCTTCTAACTGGTTTCCATCTACCATATGCCACAATAGATCTTCTAACACAAAGTTAGGCATTTCTTAGCCTAAATTATTTAAAGAATTTCCATAGATCTCACAAGGACCTTCCTAACTTCTAGTCAGTCTCCTGTCTTGCCATATCCCTCAATGTAATTTATGTTTCTTCTAAATTACTTGCCTTTTCCCTCTTTTGCCATAATATTTCATAACTCTGACTTTGGCCACCATGTATCCATGCCAGATACTGTTTTTTCATGATAATGGTGACCAAACTTCTTTTTTCCATGAGGGTCAATTTATAAAATAGGATAACTTATACTGGCCACATTTTTTTCCATTCAAAATGAGAATATTTGAATTGCAAGAATTTTTTGGGAGGGAAGAAAGTACTTATAATACACTTTACTGAAGAATAGAAAGCTGATGACAAAATTGATACATGTGATATACATATATTACATATATATTATATATATATAGAAAGCGAGAGAATAGAATATTATTTAGAAAAAAGGAAATCCTGTCATTTGCAACAACTTGAATCACCTTGAGAGGAGTATGTTAAATGAAATATGTCAGACAGAAAAGGACAAATATGCAGGATATCACTTATATGTGGAATCTTAAAAAGCTAAACCCAGACAAACAGAGTAGAGTGGTGGTAATCAGGGGTAGGGGTGTAAGAAATGGGGAGATATTGGATTATAAGGATTATAAGGATATCCAATTATAAGGATATCAAATTCTGGGGATCTAAAGTACAGCATGGTCATTATAGCTAATAATACAGTTTTATATACTTGAAAGCTGATAAGAAAGTAGATATTAAATGTTCTCACCACAAAAAGAAATTGTAATTATGTGATGCCATGGAAGTATTAGCTAATGCTACTTGGTGTTTATCATTTTGCAATATATAAATGTATCAGATCATACCTTAAACTTATACAATGTTATGTGTCAATTATATCACAATTAGACTAGAAAAAAATAACCCCTCCTCTGCCTCTGCCTTCAAGGTTGTTTTGTGGAAGAGTTTTCCTCATTTCCTCATTTCTTCTGATTTATATGGATTAAAATATTTTACTGGAAATTCAATCAAGGGCCACATCATGAAGTTCAAGTGGCTATAAGAAGCTCTTTATCTGCTTATCACTGCAGTTTATAAATCTCAGTTTGTATTTGGGGTTAAGGATAGTTAATATTAAAATATTAATTAGCTTCCTTATCAGTTACCATAAACAGAATAACATCTAAGTAAGATCAAGAAAAAATTCTCTTCTTAGTAGTATTTCTAAGGACACTTTATAAAAGAATTGTTCATACTTTCTTACCCCAGGTGAGACACAAGGTGCTAATGCTAGTGTACTATCAATCACAAAGTATTATATATTTTTGAATATGTACTATTAAATATTGAAAGCATGAAATATTACAAGCTATGTCTCATTGCATTAACCTCGTTTTCTCTCTGTACATTGCTTCCCCTCTCCTCTCTCAGTTGAATACTTTAGGATACTCCCTGTACAAACTAAAAGGGAAACAAAGAAAAGGTACTCAATGATCGAGAAAGTGACTTGCTTGTGGAATCTATCACAGAGAGTGCCAGGCTTGAACACAAACTTCTCAATTATTCTCTGATTTACCATTTAATGATTATGGTATATTTTAAGTATTCTCATCCTCTCCAAAGAGAGTTAGGAACTGAGCCACACTATATGGTGAATGCGGTCTCAAGGCAAACGTCATCCTCTAACCATGGTAGAACTGAACTGAACCCGTGGATTTCTCAGTGAGCAGACACAACAGCAGACACATCAGTACTTACAAATATAACTTATGTATAATACACATATTACTTACATATACATATGAATATATATGAATATATATATGAAATCAACATTTGTGTAACACTCAGCTTTATAAGACATGTTCAATAGTGTTGAAACCATGCACCGCTCCTTGCTCACATCACATTCCCTCCTTCCCACTCTTCACCTCAATTAACCACTAACCAGACTTCTGTATTTACCATTGCAATACGCTTCACAGTTTCTTTTTAAAAGTGCCCTATTCAAATTTTTCCTTATTGTATACGATATTGCAATAGCCAGAAGCCAACTGGGAATACACAATGCAGGTGCTCAGTACACAATATGTGTTGATAGGAACGTCAATCCAACACCTTTTATACATAATCTCCTGAAGTATTTAAGAGGAAATCCACAGATTTTCTTTTTTAAAAAATCACCATATATACGATATATGGAACTAAGATAATCACAGAGGTCCTGGCAGTCAGCAGCATCTCCCCTGAAGGATAGTCTTTTCTCAAAAATATTCTTCATTCTGCCCCTAGCCTGTTTTATTCAGAGTATTCCTCTTTAGTCACCTGGAACCATTACTCCTCTTACAAGCCCAGCAGCCAAGAGCAAGTTCTATCTTCAGTATCTGGGCAATACTTTCAGAAAATAAACTATTTCTTCTCAGCAAGCCTGTGCATATGAGCATTCAGGAGCTGATTTTCCAGTTTATAGATTATCTAAAACCCTTTGCTCCTTCTTCTTTGCTTTTGGCCATTTCACTGCTCATTAGCATTGCCACTGAAGGGTAGACAGGAAAAAGAAAAAGAAAAAAATCAGAGCAGCTAGTTTTGCTATTTATTAACTATTTATCAACCACAACAGGGACTCTTGAAGAGAAAGATATAAGTATTGGTCAGTTAGTTTTTGAACTATCCTTTATTTTCAATTTTTGATGTTTGTCCTAGTCTCAATTACACTTACATAATTAAAAGTCGGTATAAAAATGTTTCCCCAACGGTACTTATTTCCAATTGTAAAAGTAACTAATTTTACTTTTCCTTTGAGGTAATTTCCCCCTTTGTTTACTAGGGTATAAAACTGTCATTTCCATTGTTTTATACATCCAGAAGAAAGTACAGATTAGTAACATGAAATAGTAATATAGTTGTAGGTTCTAAACTAAAGAAAAAAAGAAAATGTAATTTAATTTCTCCATACCCTAGAAACCATGCTTAATAGAATGATCTGATATGTCCCATTAAATTTAAAAAGGAACTCATTATTTTTATTAATTACAGAATAACTGGATCTTAAAGCTACCTCCTCCTTTACTTGACCTTAAAGCATAGCTCAGGTCTACAGAAGACAGAAAGAAAAGAATAAGAGGGAAAAAAGGAACATGATAGAGACTTTCCCTTACTACTTGCTAGGGCATGACCGTACTGACTGTGTAGTCTATAGGTATACCACGGTGAATGAGCAAACATTAGGAAACTGACTCAAAGTTCTGTTATAAATTAAGACCTTCTATAAGTGGTAATCTCTCTATAAAAATACTATATTTTACCTGAAATATATATTTGTTTTATGGCACTTTAAGGGGACCATAAAGATGGCATTTTGAATTATCACAATCTCCCATGCCCCAGCAGAATATAGTCAGACAATTATGAGTCCTGAATTACTCTACTTCTGCTTTCTGATAACACAATATGATCTCAGAAGGCAGATATATTTAAAAATGTTTTTAAAGGATGGGAAATGAGCAGCCCAGGTGGCTCAGCGGCGGTTTAGTGCCGCCTTCAGCCCCGGGAGTGATCCTGGGGACCCGGGACGGAGTCCCAAGTCCGGCTCCCTGCGTGGGGCCTGCTTCTCTGCCTGTGTCTCTGCCTCTGTGTGTGTGTGTGATGAATAAATAAATTAGATCCTTTACAAATAAATAAATAAATAAATAAATAAATAAATAAATAAATAAAAATAAAGGATGAGAAACATGTCTTAAGTGAATAGCTCCGTAATCACCTGAGTACATACTTAATAAGTATTTGCTGAATCAAAAGAAAAAAAAAAAAAGTCACATGTTACGGTTTTCATATAAACCTAAAAGTAGGGACTCCTGGGTGGCTCAGTGGTTGACTGTCTACCTTCAGCTCAGGGTGTGATCCCAGGGTCCCGGAATCAAGTTCTCCATCGGGCTCCACACAGGGAACCTGTTTCGCCCTTGCCTATGTCTCTGCCTCTCTCTCGGTGTCTCTCATGAATAAATAAAATCTTAAAAAAAAAAAAAAAAAAAAAAACCTGGGGCAGCCCTGGTGGCGCAGCGCTTTAGAGCCGCCTTCAGCCCAGGGCGTGATCCTGGAGACCCAGGATAGAGTCCCACGTCGGGCTCCCTGCGTGGAGCCTGCTTCTCCCTCTGCCTGTGTCTCTGCTACTCTCTCTCTCTCTCTCTCTCTCTCTCTCTGTCTCTATGAATAAATAAATAATCTTAAAAAAAAAACCTGAAAGTATATTTTCCGCAAATGATATATGAATATAATGATATACACAATTTCTCTACAATGACAGATAAAATTCTGCAGCTTGATAATAATGAATTATAAAAAATATCCAAAAGATACCCTGTCTACACCACCAGGAAACAGAAAAGTAATTCCTCCCAAGTCTGTGTTTGACTCACCACCACACTAGTGATGTGTTAAAAAATTTTCAATGTTTTTGTTAATAAGAAATTTACAATCGTTTTCATTAAAAAAATCAAGCCTCCTTTGGGCTCTGTAAGAGTTGTTGGCGTTTGTAAAAAAAAAAAAAAATTCACTAGTTTTCTGTTATCACCAATTATAAAAGCCACATACAAGAAATTGGACACTGAAGAGCATGATCATAATTACCACTATACTACCAACAATTTTCTCTGTCGTCAGATTGTGGAGATTATCTGAAGAAAGAATCAGTCTTCAAAATTTTTAATCCCGTTTAAGCTACATGCAACAGAACAAAAGAACTGACTCTCTTGTCCCACTTTAACTCCTAAGATATTACTTGGCCTTCGGTTTTTAAAATACTAAGCCAATCTAAAAGGTGCTCCTTGTGAGGCATGTCATTGTAATGATTTCAAGGTTAAGTACCCTAAGCACTCCATCAATTTTAGGTGGCCGTTAAACTTAAATTTGTATTTAAACCTGCTAAACATTTCCTTCAAATGACTGTATTTCACTACCCCAGGAAGTTATGAACTAGCAAGTTTAAAATAACTTTTGATGTTATATATTAATTATGTTCTTGGCTCTAGCCATACTCAGCTAGCTTTTTATTAATCAGCCGTTGCTGTGCCCAAACCATGGGACTTCTATCTCCTCACTGTTCATGTATTCCATGTTTATACATCAATTAATAGATGTAACCAATCAGAAATAATATGTGACATTCATATTGCATTCTCTCAATAAGACAAAATATTTTTATAGAGGAGATAGAACTGGAAATGAGAAAGAACACAAATATAATTCACCTACTACTGGCATTCTTATTTTTATAAAAATATTCTAATTTTAGCGGCAGATCAATGAAATGTACATAACTTATGTGTGTATTAACAGGAGACCAGTGAAAGAACTAAGGTTCATTTTCAGAAGGCTGAATTCTGAGGTTAGAATATTTAGAACATTTTCTTTCCTCATTGTCACCTATGACTAAAGATCTGTCAGCTATAGTATGGCACAAATAGAAGTGAAAGTTCCATAAAAGGAAATATTTAAAGGTGTCACTGAAAATTAATATCATATGAATCTCTTTCATCTGTTAAATTTCTATGTGGCAATGATATGAATTGCCTTATGAAAAAACTGTATTTTTTAAAAATTGTCCTAAAATGATTTAAGTAAACCAAATATATAGTAGAATTTACTTAGAGGAAACCCACTATCAACGGAAACATAACTGTAACAAGAGGATTTTATACTATTTTAATACCAGTTATCATACAGGAATATGTGTTCTTAAAATTAATATATTATTAACATACTAAATGTTGAATCCATTTATTAAGGTATGCCAATGCTCCTCAAGGTATAATCCACTCATAATTTCAGGTAAAAATTTTTACATAAATTTTAATGCTAATCTGGGAAATTAAATGAAGTACAAATGTAGAAAAAATAATAGAGTCTATTTCAGAGAGAGTGTCTAAACTCTAATCCACCGGCACTGGTCCAGTTTCACATGGTCCAAGATTACAAAACAAAACAAAAAGCAACAACAAGGACAAGCAAACAAACAAAAAATAGTGCTATTCAAACACTCACTATCCAAACTCAGGAATCAAATCAAATAGGTGTGAATAAAAAATGAAATTTTATTTTAAATTCTGTAACTGAAAATGTTCTCATACTTGAAACTTAAAAATTTACCATACCTATCCCAACCCCCCCCCACCTTTAAAAACAAAGCCCACCTTTTACCTCATAGTCCCACACCCAGCACTCCCTTGTTCTCCCTCACAGAAAAACTGAGCGGTCCTCAAGTTCTATTAAATATTCAAATCCTCGGGATGCCTGGGTGGCTCAGCTGTTGAGCGACTGCCCTTGGCTTAGGGCATGATCCTGGAGTTCCGGGATCGAGTCCCACATCGGGCTCCCTAAATGGAGCCTGCTTCTCCCCCCGCCTAAGTCTCTGCCTCTCTCCTTCTGTGTCTCTCATGAATAAATCAATAAACTTTTTAAAAAAAATATATTCAAATCCTCCCCAATCAGTAGTCATTCTCAGTCCACTGACAGTACTTTATCAAACTCAGGTCTATCCTAAACATTTCCAAAACCAATAGTCATGTCTCAATTTTCATTTACAGAATTTGACAGAGTTTTTCATTTCCTCCTTGAAATGCTTTTCTCACTTAGCTTCCAGAACATCACACACTTACAGGTTTTCTTTCTCACAGGCCACTCATCTTTCTCTTTTCCTGGATCCTCTTAGTTTCCCTAACTTCAACATTTTAGAATGTCCAATGGCAGTCTTGGCATTCTCTCTATACAATTATCCCTTAAGTGAGCTACCTCTCCCATTTATTTAAAGACCATATCTAAAATGATGAATTCCAAATATACAGCTCAAATCCCTAATTCCCCCCTAAATTTCAACTTAATTCTGAAATTTGATGTTTAAAGGGACACCAAATTTAACAAACACAAATTTTTATTTCTATCTAAAACTTCCTCATTGTCCCATGTTCCAAATTTTGGTTAATAGTAACATATTTTACCCACTTTTTCAAGTAAAGTATGTTGTAAGCCTCTTTACTCCCTCTGGATTTCTTCTAGCCAAGCAACCCATCAGAAAATTCTATTCCTCCTATTTTCAAAATATATCCAGTCTGACAACTAACTACTCATCTCCTTCAGCGACCAGCTTAGTCCAATTCACTATCCTCAAACTAATTTTCATATTTGTACTCCAACCGGTCCACCCAGAGAAGATTATCTTACTAAAATAAAAACCATTTCATATTGCATTTTTTTATCTCAATCCTCCAGTAGGCTCCCTATATGCCTGGAAGATCTAAATACTTTACCATGACCTATAATGTCCCTACAAGATCCTCCCTAGTTACCTCTCAGACCTAATTTCCTTCCACTTCCTACTTTGCTCAGTAGTAAACTGCATATTTGCTCCATACTGACTTTCAAGATGTTCCTTAAACAAATGTTTCCTTACTGTCTTGTTTCATGGCCTTTATCTCTGCTGTGCCCTGCCTTCTGATATCAGATAATCCTGTCTTTGAGTCCAGTCTCTGCTGCAGTGATTTCCTCAGAGAGGACTTACCAAACTACCCTATTCAAAATGTCATACTTTCTTCAACTGCCATTCTTTCATTTTTGTTCACACAATTTACCATTAAAACATATAGATTCTAGTTTATCTTGTTTTTGCCTCCCCCATTGAGAATGTAAGTTCCTTAACTTACAGAGTAAGAGACATAGTTTACTTGTTCAATATCTTAACTCCAGAGCCTAAAAACAGTATGTCATAGAGAGTAAATTCAGAATAAACATTTACTGAATGGAAAAACATTTTCCCAATTAGCATACATACATGTTGTTAGTAATTCCTACCTTGCCACGTAGTTTCAGGATTATTAACTTCTAGAATTATAATGATTTTGACAATGAAGCAAACGTCTCATATAAGGTTACCACCTAAAACTCAGGTGTAAGCCAATAAAATAACTTATTTTTAAAATAGTACTTTGAATTATTTAGGGATAAAGGAAAAAGTGTAAGAACTGCTATTTTTTTAAGATTGTTATTTATTTATTTATTCATGAGAGACACAGAGACATAGGCAGAAGGGGAAGCAGGCTCCTGTGGGGTGCCTGATGCAGGACTCCATTCCAGGACCCTGGGGATCATGACCTGAGCCAAAGGCAGACACTCAACCACGAGCCACACAGATGCCCCAGAATTCCTATTTTAATATAATTAATTACTTAAATTTTTTTTGAGCGAAAGTATTTGTTAATAAGAAACTTAACTACAGAGATCTAAAATTTCTTAACACACACAGGCAGGCCTTATACTAAGCTTCTTGTGCTTGCTCTGGCCTTCCCTCTATTCACTCAAGGAAGCTTTCAGTGGATCACCCAGCCTCAGCTTCACACTAATAACCACTTGACAACAGTAGAGTTAAAGCCAGAGCACCTGGAGCAGGAATCCAAAATTACGAAGAACACTGAAGAAACACTGGCTATTTCCTTTATACTCTGTATCATTGAGTGATATTGGACATATGTTTATATTACTAGTGTGCTTTGAGTTTATAAATTCTAAAGGCTATTGTAGTCTATGCAGGTTAGAACAGAAGACTACTCATTCCTCCATCAACCTTAATAAGCATTAGCATTGTGGTATAAGAGTAGCTCTGAACGGAACACCTTAGCCCCAACACTACACAAAACAAAAACGAAATCTAAAACAAAAAACAAATCCAGTTCTCTCAATCTGACATTGGAGTTATCTAGAATATCTGATAAACATATATTATGTATAATTCCTGTTCATATCCCCAAAAATTTCAATTTGAGTGATTAAGATTGTATGCTCCATTTATTTCCTCTGGTATTTTCTTCTTTTAAATTCACTCTGAACCTAGCTATTAGATATAGATATATGAACCACACTTGATTGTATATCTTCTTCCAATTCCTCAAATATAGGAATGTGTTTTCATTTTAGTTCACATAATTTTAGAGGTTAAATGAAAATTAGTCTAAATTTTGTTTTAGCATTGATAGTAAATGAAGAGTAAAGAAAGTAACTTCCTAGGGCTTCTAGGTTCAGTTGGTTAAGAGAGCATCTCTTGATGTCAGCTCAGTTCATGATCTCAGGGTCCCAGGATTGAGCCCCCTATGGGTATCCACACTCAGTGGGGAGTATGCTGGAGGATTGCTCTCCCTCTCCTTCTGCTCTCCCTCCATTTGCACACACTTGAGCACTCTCTCTCTAAAATAAATAAATATATTTTTTAAAGGGATAACTTTCATTTTTGCTCAATTAGCCATTGATAAAATTTGTACTTTGTCCCAAACCCTTGAAATTCAAATCCAGAACATTTTTTACTATGTCCTAACATCCCCCCAACCATGTAATTCACAGTCATTTGAAATTTGTGTCCATACCCAAATGCTAAAACTCACTAATGTAAATGACTTGAATCCACATAATAATCAATCCCAGAATTACTTTAGTATTTTCCCTTATCCTTTAGATATCCATCTGATTGCTTATTTGTCCTCTAAATTCTTAATTACACTGTTTTGGGGTTTTTTAAATTTTATTTATTTATTCTTGAGGGACACAGAGAGAGCGACAGAGACATAGGCAGAGAGAAGCAGTCTCTTTGCAGGCGGCCCAATGTGGGACTCAATCCCCAGATAAGGATCACTCCCTGAGCTGAAGGCAGATGCTCCCCACTGAGCAATTCCGGTCATCCCCATTAATACATTATTTGAACTAATTTACTATAATTAATATTGGTGCAAGACAAGGTCTAAAATAATATGATGAAGTATTCATTCATTTAACCTAGAACTACATTCTCTATGTGATTTTGCTGATATTAAAACGAATTCATCAGATTAAAGTTGAACTAAGTTTCATTCTCCATTAGTCTTGTAATGGAACATGCAAGAAGGAAGATTTTACCTCTTCAAAAAAATTAAATAAACACAAAATTTACTAAGTGACCACAGATACTGGTTATAAAAGTATAAATTACCACACAAGCCCAATGGGACTGGTAGTGGTGGTAGTGGTATATGTTTGGAAGACATTGTTACACTACATAAAACTTATTATTTATCAAGCCAAAATTATCTGAAAACATATATGATCACGCACAAAACTCAATGGGTAACATTGTTTTAAAATACATCTGTATTTGTGCTTATGTGTATGTTATTTCATAGCTCTGTGTGTTTCGTGTTGTTATAAACATCATTTAGTTTGGCACCCCAAAAGTTCCATGAATAAACAGAACTACCACAGTTAAGAAATTGCTTAACAAGCTCCATCCACTAATTTGCTTATAGCAGCAATAATAAGCAAATTTGTATCATTTTTGGTGTCTTAGATTTTTATGGAGAGAATAAGTATTATAGAATATATTTCTGTTGTATTTTAAATTTGTGACAAATTTACACCATTCAGTCTAGCAATCTAATCTACCTGGAGAATAGAGGATGTTGTCACATCCTAGAACTAAATTTTTATAAAAATAAAAGACAGGGATAATATTTCCTATTCTTTTTTGAAAATAAAAACCACTGTATCTTACAGCATCATAGACCTCATTGAATGACATTTTTTCTGAGAATTAAAAAATACGTATCTCATGTGGTTTTCAAGTAGGACTACAAAGGAACAGCTCAGAATGCAGTGACACCTAATGGCAAAGCTATCTTTATAGCCATAAACGTATTTTCTAATAAGCATTATATTTGCAGTAAAACTGTGTAAGTATTGCTACTCACCAATATGCTGTCTATAATCTGAAATATCATGAAAATCCAAAAGCAATACCAAATACTTTACTTTTTAAGAGTAAAATAACATAGGCAAGTGAAGGAATGGGGGAAGAAAACTTCCAGATTAGAAAGCGTGGTTTTAAAATTACAATATCTTTTGAGATAAAATTAAAATTTTTACTGTTTAAAAAGTTGAAAGTTAGTAACTTCAATTTTTATTCGTATTTGAATTACAATTTAGGAGATATTTATTGGGTGTACACTTCACTTGGAGTAGAAAGCAAAGGTCCTTAGTGTAATGGCTTATTAGTCATGTCATAGTTGATACTGTTGATTAATAACACTGTCTAACTTAATGCACATCTGAATTATGCCTCAAATAACTGTATTAAGGATACAGAAAAGAACAGTAAAGTATACCCTTACTTTAAATTCATAAACTATTGTTCATACACTCTAAAAGTTCACACTCTACGTTATCCATAACACAGGGAGCAAACAACCACTGCAAATAATAAAGGGATAATTTCGATCATTGAGATATCTTATTCGGTGCAAGGAGTTCTTGATGACCCCTGGGGGCTATTAATGAGAAGGGCTGAAAAAGAAACATGTTGGTAGAAGACACAGTACATCTTCTGGAAATACTTTTACATTCCATATTTCTCAGTGCAGAAATCATGAAAAATGTTGCTTCAAACCTGCCATCTATTATTGTTTTTAACAAGGTGACATTTTATTCACCCACCAGTTTTGTACTTTAATTTGCACTTTCTAGTGATGAAAATATTCCGTGCATTGTTTTAGGCTTCTGAAACATATCATAGTTAATGATTATGATCTCAGAGGATAAAGTATCATGTGCTTATGAGAAAAACATAAATAAATGTTTGTTTCTATTCCCTGTTGGCATGAGGCATTGTACTATGACTGCTAACAACAAAACTCTGCGAGTGATTTTTGTCATATAGGACTAACTACAGTTTGAGCATATCCTTGTAGAGATCCATAATTGAGGATAGCTCATTTCAATCAGTTCTGTGAGCACAGGAACCAGATAAAGAAATGAGCATACATTAAACTGTTAAAACATGAGATCCTCCATATTAGATTTGAAGCAAAACACAAACTGTGCAGTTGACTGGAAATGCCACCTAATCCCTGCTTAATTAAAGCAGTGCTCTGCACTCCTGTTGTGTTTAGGGAGTAAAGAGTGTGGAACGACTGATGTATGAAGAAAATAGCAGTCAGCGTGGCTAATCTCAAAGACTTTTCGAGCTTTCTAGCTACATAAATCAGAGCGACTTTTGAATAGCCTCATAAAACACAGTATCATTGCCATTCCACTCACGATTTTTTGGTTCTTCCTACAGCATGCAGATCATTAGGAAACTTCTAAGCAATCAAGTAATGTGGGTCTGATGAAATTACTCAATCAATGCACAGGCTCAAAGTAAAAGCATAATTCAAAATTATAGATTTTATACATCAAAAGACCTTTCTTTTGGGGGGCAAAGACTATCACAATCGAGGTGATTCACTTCTAAATACTATGTTTGTGAATGTGCTTTAAACAAATGTATGTAATTACCAAGTATCTTGAAATATGATTTAACAGAAACTCAAAGTAATTATGTATGATATTAGCGCATTTTTTACTGAAATAAATACACTGCCACTTCCATCACTGGAGTTTAACTATTATGATATATTTCATCATGGTAGTGAACTCATGTGTTTAATAAAATATATTAGAGTTTAAAATATGTAATTGACTTTTAAAAACTACCTGCATGAAATAAAAAAGAGAGAGAAGGATGGAGTTTTCCTATATATAATTCTGTTCAACACCGAAAGGGTTCAATATTTAAAGAACCTATTAGAACAATGTCTTTTTTATCTTTCTAGCTTGCCAGAACTACATATTGCAGCTACTTTCTACTTGAACAACACACTACATGAGGCTAGAAAAACCTTTCATTTCTGCATATCTCCTTATAACCTTAGAGTTGAAATATTCACTTTGCCTTCAGTTTCATCACATCCATCCCTTAAATCCTGACATAATACATTTGCCATAAGCATATTTCTCCCATTAATTATTTAAATGAAGGCAATCACCTCCTAAAGATAATTCTCTTTTGCTAATCAACCTGGTAAACTGATCCAATGAATATTAACTGATGGTTTAAAACTTTAATATGGGCATTTAGTTTTTAATTTATTATACTTTGGCTGGTACAGAAGTGGAAGCAGAAGGGGCTTTTAACCTCTGACCTGCACACAAATCAGTCTTGGTCATTCTTTTTTTTCTTATTTTTTTTTTAATTTGGGAAGTAATATTTATCAGAGTGTCATAAAAGATATGAAGCATTTGAAACATTTATCAATTTGCTAGCTTTATGGTAATATGAGGTAGCCTATAAAACAAGCTCATCCTCTTGCCTAATGTGCTAATCGCATTCAAGTCAAATTGCCTGATAAGTATTCCTTTTAATAGGATATACACAGCTCATGCATACAACTAGTTTTCCAAAGAAATATGTAATTTGTACACTGTTACCTTTTTTTTTTTTTTTTTTTGGTCTGGTTATAAATAAGTAAGCCATGTCATACTGACAGACAACAGAGCGCAAAGGAAAAAAATACAACAGTTGTGTTCTATGTAGAAACAGATGATCAGACTGCATGGTAAAACAGTAGTCATCTGGTAAAGGACAGCAAAGCGCTGTAGGTGTTTGCAAATAATATATTTATCCTGCACACCGCAGAATAAACAATAAAATAAGCATTTATCCACAAGCCTTTTCTCCTGAGCGATGAAGAGCGTAAGGCATGAAGAAACCCCTAATCATAAAATGAACGTAAAGCTACCGTGGTCATATATGTCCTCATCCTGCTCCAGTCCTTTACCACTGGACATACATGCATGTCATTTCTTTAAGAGGAGCACAGTTCCTTTCTGAATTCTATCAGAACGTTACGGAACCCCTGGATCAGACCATGAATTCCTCCCTGAAAAGTTCTAAGCCCACAGGCCCGGTTAGCCCCCAGGCAAGACGTGATCTAGCACCTAAAAGCTGTCTGGTGCCTCATTTACTTAATGCCTAAGCTCAAGGTCTTGTGAATCCTGACCTCACCCCCCCTTACGCAGAGACATGTATGGGTCTGTTGAGATAAATGACAGAGAGTGGCAGACGTGTTTACAAAGACAGCCTGAGACCCAGAAGGAGTCCCCTGGAGCTGAGGGGCTGGGCGCCCCGGAGGCACACACCGGGCAGAAGGACCCCCCACCCCCACCCCCGCGCTCGTACGGGCACAAGAGCCACCTGAAGCAGGTTCCCAGGTTCCCTTCCAGGACTCTGTGGCGTGTGTGTGTGTGTGTGTGTGTGTGCGTGCGCGTGTGTGTGCATGTGCACGTGTGTGTCCGTGTGTGTTGAGCAGGGGAGGGGCAGGGGGCCGAAAGGAGATGCTGAGACCCATCTGTCGCTTCAATGTGGAGACCACCCAGCCTTGTGGACGAGCCCCGTGCCCAGAACAGTCCCCCAGGAGCGGGGTCTCTCTTCATCCCAGCAAATGAACCTCGCTGGCCCGCGGACGCGAATTTCCGAAAAGGAAATCGTCGCATTAACGCAGGAAAGGCTGCGGGAGCCCGTCTGCACTCGGCTCTCACGGATTAGCGAGTGCGGAGAGCTGGAGCCCGAAGCCGCGAGCGCTGTGCATGATAATGACGCGCGGCCCCCGGCCGCCCGCGCCCCCGCCCGCGCCCCCGCCCGCGCCCGCCGCGGCCAGTCCCGGCCCGTCTGGTTGCCAATAGGTGGGGCCACGAGCATCCCCGAGCCGGCTCGGCGCCCTCCGTGCAGTGAGGCCGCGCGGCCGCAGCCCCAGCGCCCGTGCTCCCGGCCCTGCGCGGCGACTCGGCGGCGAGGCAGGGGTCTGCAGGGCGGCCCACGAGCGCGGCCCACGAGCGCGCCCCGCGCTTCCCGTGCGCCCGGGGGCCAGCGTCGCCGCCGAGCCAGGCCGGGGGGCGAGTGTGCGAAGCCGCGAGGCGCGCGGCTCCCCGTCCTCGGCCGCCCCGCCGCCAGCCCCTGCCGCCCCCTTCGCGAGTACCGCAAAGCCGGGAGGACCCGGAGGGGAACGGCGGGCTGGGGGCGCCGCCGGCTCCCCGTCTCCATCGCACCGCGCTGCGGCTGAACGCAGCCCGCTCACGTTGCGAAACCACCTGTTCGATCCGAAAGCAGCTCCCCCCACCTCTCACCCCAGTTTCTGCCTCACAGGTGACACCTCTTCTTTCCCCTAAAGATCTATAGATATATATTTATATTTATATTTTTTTTTTAATAGAGCAAATGCACATCCGGGAAAGCATATGGAAGGTAGAGTCGATTAAACTCCTTTCCACTTGCCCGGCGCACACGCACAATGGGGGGGGGGGGGTAGACTCGAGACCCCCCCAAGCACCCAGTTCACGGCACGGTTCACCGCGAAACAACGGCCCAAGTCAAGGTTCGAGCACCCACATCCTGCCAGAAAACTGGACAAGTGCGAGGGGAGGTTAGCGAGAAGGGGCAATAAACCGAAGCCGGCGCCAATAAGCCACAAGGAGGGCGGAGGGGGGAGGCAAAGGGAAGCCCTCGCGCACCCAAACGTTCAAAGTACCCACAGGCAACACCTGCCCTCTCTTACCGATGTGAATAATTGAATCCGCATTCGCCGAGTCCCAGGTTCGAGACCACCAGATGGACAAAACCAAGAGCAAGGGGAAAACTTCCATCTCCTCGTACGCTGAATCTCTTTTAGGATGGTTTCTCTTTCAATATATATATATTAAAAAAAAAAAAAAAAAACAGCCCGAAGAGTTTGAGGTCACGATAGACTTTAGAGCAGCTTTTTCTATTTTTTCTTTCTTCTTTCTTTTTCTTTTTTTTTTTTTTTTTTTTCAAAATTCCTATCGCCAAGAGCAAAGCCTTTAATCGTCGCTGATGATGGCAGAGCGAGTAAGAGAGCCCAGCCTGAGGAAACCTCCTTCGCAAAGCCGTGTCACTTGGAGGGGAATTTTGGCATCGCCAGAGTTGTTTGCAGTTTGGCTTTTAAAAAAAAAAAAAAAAAAAAAAAAATGCAACCAGCCTCGGCTGCTCTCGGGCAGGGGCAGAGGCTGGAGCTCAGACCATCCCCATCGCTGCGCCGGGGCCGCGGGTCTCCAGTCCCAGCTCCGCCGCAACTTCCAACAGACCACCTCCCCCCGCCACCACCACCACCACGCCGGATGTTCCCCTCCTCCTCCCCCAACCAAAAAAAAAAAAAAAGCGCCCCCCGCCCCCGCCCCAACGGCCCGCAGAGAATCACTTGTCCTCGCTGCCAAAATAAAATCTAAGTGGAAAGGAAAGATTAGGAGATTCCAGGCGGAGCAGCCAGATTCCAACAGGGAAGGGAGCAAAGCCCTCTCCGAGAGGGGTAGTAAAAGTGAACTTCAAGGTAATGCAGATAGTAATGCAGAGAAAATGCCTGTTCTGCGCGAGGCGGGGAGCGGAGCTCGGCGAGGCGGGCCCGGGGAGCCGGTTCGCTGGGGCGCGGCGGCGGGGGAGTTGCGCCGGGCGCGAGCAGCGGGGCCGGGCGGCGGAGGAGCCAGAGCCTGCGGGCCGCGGGAGGCTGGTGGAGCGCTTGGCCCGGCGGGATGCAGGAAGCGAGCGGGGAGCGAGCCTGGCAGCTTCAGCGCTAGCCCCACGTTGCTTAGAAATGGATCACCTAGGAGAAGGAGCGAGCCCGCCGGGGAGCGGTGCTGTCAGGCGGAGACGGGGGAACCGGCAGAGGAAGAGCTCCTCTCTAATAACCACCTCCTCCCCCTATCTGCAATCCAAGGGAGCAACAAAACAGTGCTCTCGTTTCCCTTGGAATCTCCGGCTGGGACCGAGGAAAAGGCAGGACTCCAAGAGAAGAACGCGTTGAAGCTTTCTGGGTTGGTTTGGTTTGGTTTGGTTTGGTTTGGTTTTTTAGGAGGTTGAAGGCAACCTGAAAAGGCCACCCCACTTATTTAACCTTGCTAGTGCTGTTCTCCAACAGGTATTAGACTTTTTTTCTAGCCTTTGCCTGGAATTAGTCACAGTGGATAAAAACAAATTAGGGACACCTGGTCACTAAGGGAAAAAGAGACCTAGAAAGCTCTTAATGAGATTTCAATTATAAAGTTATAAAAAGGAGAGGACGTGCTAATTATTTTTTATACGGTGATTTTTTCTCTCTCTCTCTCTCTCTCTCTCTCTCTCTCTCTCCAGAGTATTTTTAGGCAATCAGGATAACGGATGAAGAACTTGAAATTTTTAAAAATGTAGTAATTAAGTAAAATACAGGCTTCAGTGAAACATTTGATCCAAGTATTACATTGAGTAGTACATTGACAAAGGACCTATGTATATAAATTCAGAATGAGGAAGACGATTGCTTCTCCATGAAAAGAGCTGAAAAAGTATTGAATGACAGCCTCCCAGTCCCAGAATGAAAGGATTTGGGCACGCTCATTCCTTGAAATATAGTCCTGACCATTGTGAGTGACTTCCTATCTTATAATGATCATCTGATACCCAGTCTAACCCCACTTCAGACTGGAGGTTTCTTTACACAACCAAATAACTAGTTGAGGCCAGATATTAACAGGCCTGACGTTATTTCAATGATAATTGGACTCCTTTGGAAAAGTTGCTATTTGAGATGTGTGGATGTCAAATTCTTTAAACAACCTTTCAGAGCCCTCCCTTACCTACATATTTGGTAAACCTCTTTTCTTCTTACTTGATTCTTTCTAGCCTGGTATATTGGGCTAGTATGTCTCCAAACATAGTCGTACATTCTCACTTCTGTGAAATGCCTTCTTGCATTCATCTTGGGTACTTTTTTTCCCTGTACATTCCAGAAAATGTGATACCATCTTGTTACCTAAGTCAATAATTCTGTTGGAAGGTATCTATCCCTCCTCCCAACCACTTTTTCTTCCGCCTCTTCAAGGCTTAGTTCCAATTTTGCCCATGAAATAATGTCTAGTCCTTTAATATGGAATAAATCCATCCTTCTTCTGTGTTCTCATAGCACACACTGCCTTTATAATAGAGTTAGATGGGACTACTTCTGAATTTGATGGTCCATGCCGGGAGAGTGAGGACCATAGTTTATTCATGTTTTGTTCACTGCAGCATTTTACATAGAGCCCCTTTGTTGACTTGGATTTCATCATTTCCTTCTGAATCTGGCATAAATCAGTGCTTCCAAGAAGCCATCACTGATTAATTTGTCTCAATTTTGATCATTCTTTTATTTTTCCCATTAGTATAAATGTACTCAATTTGATTATATTAATGTTATTGATGTCATTTTACTTCTTACAGAGTTCTGTTGTGATTTCATGGATCATATTTTGTTGTTACAGATAATGAATTTTTTTTTTAAAGAATGGTGGATGTACCTCTCCGTAGCTTGCTTCTATTATATTATGCACAAGGGTGTTTAAAAATCTGATGAGTCACTATGTGCTCTATGAAGAAAAAAATTGTGAAATAACCATTAACGTGGAAAGAACACTATAAAATGTTAGATTCAGAGAACTAGGAGGGACTTCAAAACATTCAAAACATTAGCTGGCTCAGTCCTGGCTTAATAAATGCCATTCATGGAGACAGCTAAATATAGTCAATTCATATCATCTTCTATCTTGGAAATCTGTTCAAGGGTATTATGAGCAAAACATTTTCATTATTTCCCAAATCCTCCCATTTATTGATTCTCAGAGGTAGCTTCATTTTGGAATAACCTGGAAAGCTTTTCAAAAATGTCACTTCAGGCTAATCGAATCAAAATCTCTGGGGTTTGGCATCTAACCAATGTGTTTTAAACTTTCTGAGTGGGACTGTAATGTGTAGCCATACTTCAGAACTACTGTTACAATATTCAAACATTTACAAGAGTCTGCATGACACATCACAAAAACCATAAAGGCATCAAAATGCACATTCTTGACATTCAGAAGAGATGATAGTACCATGAGATGTAGCTTTCTAAAAGTAACACAAAGTTAATGCAGAAATAAAGCAACAATGGCTTATAGATTTTAAGTTTAAGAAATCAATCAATCTTTTAACTGTTGAAATAATTTCTATACCAAATAGTCCTAATTAGTGGTTTTTGTATGAAATATGAGTTTAAACACATTTTTTAAATTATATATTAATCATATTTCCTATTTAGAAAATTTCATATTGTGATACAATTAAATGGATACAAAATTAGTTTACTTAAGTTAGCCAGATACAAAGTTCTATAATGTGTAAGTTAGATGTAAAATTCCAGAGGGAAAAAATAAGAAATTCAGTGGTTGCACTTCCATATAAGCTTTTTATGAAGGCTATCTATTAGTCTAATTAAGGCTACTTAGCTTTAATTCAAGTATTACCATATGGAAATGGCTGATACATCTGGCTTGATGCACTGAAATTCAAAACTTTGGCATTCTAAAGTATTTTTGTGCGTGTGAAAAAAAGCTTCCAATCATGAAAATGTTATCCCAATGATTAATTTTTGGAATAAAAATGTAAAAGAACCATGAGTCATGAATTTACTGTATGTGGAGACTGTTGATTCAGTTCAGGCATGAGTTGTGTTATATGATAATACCCCCTTATCCATAGTTTTACTTTTCACAGTTTCAATTACCCACAGTAATCATGGTCTAGAAGCTTATGATCATCCTTTTGTAACATCAAAAGATCAACGGCAGCCTTATGCTTTGTCACAATGTTAATGTCATTCACGTCACCTCCTCTCATCACAGAGGCATCTTATCACACTATGTCATCATTAGTAAAAGGGTGAGTACAGTACAATAAGGTATTTTGAGAGAGAGAGGGAGAGACCCTATTCATATACCTTTCATTACAGTAGTTTGTTATATTAGTTCTATTTTATTATTCCTGTTGCTAATCTCGCACTGTGCCTAATTTATCAACTAAGCTTTATCATAGGTATGCATGTATAGCAATAAACCTAGGATATATAAGGTTCAGTACTAGCCATGGTTTCAGGCATCCACTGTGGCTTCAAATACACCCACTGTAAATAAGAGAAACTACCGCAATTTAAAGAAGTGATAGATAATCTAAGCAGCTTTAAGATGTAAAAACTATGGTTAGTTTCTATGGAAGAACAGAATTTGGGAGGACCATTAATTTGCATTTTTGGAGGGGATATGCAGGCTCCTTTAATCATGTACTATGTACTGTGTGTAAAGAAAGCAGTATACTGGAAATCCCTATAATATATAATTCTTTCATTTTTACATTAAACAAATACTAAGAATACCAGTGTCCAAACTTTAAAAATAAGGTGCTCACTGAATGTCCCAATGGTAGTAATTCAACGTATATAAGTCAGTTTTTAAAAACTTCAGTAATAGTGACTCAAGAGATGTATTTAGTTTTGGTATAAAACTGTAAATTTATGGGACAGCTTACTTAAAAATTAGGGTAAAAACAGCTTTAAAAAGAATATCAGAGAAAAAAATATAATGCATTTTCATCTTTGTTTTCTAATTTGCTACAATTGTATCATCAGTATTATAAATACGATTAGCCACACAAATGATTCTAAGTATATTGCAAGTTTAATTAATATGAATATGAAAGGAAAACTATGAGCTGGCAATGACTGACTACCTGCATATGCAGGCAAAACAAATTATGGCTATAAATTTATAATTGAGACGTTCGGTTGGAGAAGTTAAGACCAAATTTTGTTTGAGCGGCTGAAATGGCAACTTTTATACTTAGCAGATCAAAGAAGTTCAAAGCTCAATGGGACTTTAGGTCCTTTCTTATTCAATGCTTGATTTTCTAGAAAAGAACAGAAAGTTGAATCACAGACATTGTACTGATAACTGTTGAAAGATTCAAACCTAGAAAACACATCTTTTGACTTTTAAATATGCCTCAAGAAAATCATTAAATCACATATTTAATGTAACATATTCACATTGGTTATTCCATGTTCCTTTTTATGGGGAGGAGAAGGGTCAACCTTGCAGTGGCCTACCACTTTCTACTCTGTCAAACTATGTTTCTGTGAGACTAGTGCAAATCTTATTCTTGATAACAAGTGATCCCTCCTCCCTTCTTTCCTTCCTTCTTTCCTTCTTTCCACATTAAGTTCTTAATCCCTTCCTCTCTTTCAACACTTTCCCTAAATCCGGAAGGCTGCCCTGTCAGGGCAATATCATGTTTTCTTCTTGTTCGACGAGATATACATCCCAACCAAATTCTGCAAATAGATTGCTGATAAGGGGTTTTTTTTTGCATTAATATTAGAAGTTTACCAAACTTTTCTATTATTAAAGTTAATTTAAGTCAAAACTTTGGATTTCAAAATTTTTCCACTATCCATACACTAGCCATGATATTAAAATTTTTATTGTTTTTAATTTTTAATTCCAGTATAGTTAACATATAGTTTTATATTAGTTCAGGTGTGCAATATAGTGTAGTGATTCGACAATTCTACACAATACTCAGTGCTCTTCATGATTAAGTGTACTCTTTATTCCCCATCACTTATATCACCCTGAACTTTTAAGAGCAAAAATTAGTTATATATTACAGGGCACCTCTTTTAGTTTAGATTTCTTATCTCTTCTGTCTGGTGTTGATGTGGAATTTTAAGTAGAATATTAATTAAAATCAAGCAAAGGTGGAGAGAGGTAACCCAACAGGCGCACTTTATTTTGAGATTGGCCCCTCACTACATTATATCCTGTCCCCACAAGATGGCAGCCATGCTTGATGTAGATTTGATCAGCTTACTTTTTGAATGTCTCAATACTTAACAGTTTACCAAGGTATTATTAACCCATGTTAGTGAAATGACTACATTTAAGAAACCTGATATTTTAAGTAATTTTTCAGGTAAGTTAATTTTCTGAATTTTTCTTCTAAAACTTACACATAGAAATAATAAATATTATTATATTTTTATATCTGCTTTATTCCCATCTTCACTGATTTCATCATTAACTTAAGGTTTAAATATCAGTAGAACAATCTTTAGTAATATGCCTCTCAATCTTATGATAATGATATTGTGGTATTATGTGACTCAAATACTGGATTAAATACTAAAGTTTCAAAACAAAGATCAATTTAATTATTTTCTTTTCCTAAAGAAAAAAATTTATTTTATATATCTTATATTCTAGAATTGCACTTGGCCATGGAATTTAGAAATTTTCTACTAATTTATGATTAATTCTCCAGGTGTGGCATACCACTTCAGGCAAAGTTCTAATAAATAGGTCAAAAGTACAAAGAAATGCATGATACAAACTACAGTGAGTATCAATTATCATTTGACCTTTAAGAATAAGATATTGTTATCTTCCCATGGTTAACCATTTAGTTCTGAAATTAACTTTTTGTTTTGAAACATATTTCTCTAGGCAAATAAGTAACAAAGATCAAAGTGCACCTCTGTGTGCAATATGCTGCAAAATAAACTATACATTTTAGTTTAAAATATTGTTTTTGTAGCAGCAGATATCATGGGAAAAAGTTAAAAACAAAAACAAAAACTCTGTTAACACTCAATCATCTACACACACAGACACATACTCATTGGCTTTAGAGTTTTCAAAGTAGTAATGAAACTCTACAAACATTTAAGTCCACTTCTTAGTTGATAAGAAGATATATAATCAGTATAGATCCAAATAAATTAATTCCTTATCCCTCATTGGTCCTGCAAATTGATGGTAAACTTAAGTCCAAATAATTATGAGTAAATGAATTAACTAGTGAGTGAATGAAAGAGCAAATTAAAAAATATATTGTAGAATATTACTCATGCAGTGTAAGTCAATACCATCTTGGCACATTCCAAAATAAATAGATTACTGAGGTATCAAAGTGGTCTGTTCATAAAATCATTTCACCTATTTATGAGTCTCATTGTTTACAACACAGATAAGGATTATATGATGTAGAAAAGACTGAAGGTGTTTTGAAAGAGTTCTTTGGAAGATGACAATAAAAATTATCTCGGCAACAAAAGCCCAAATAGGAATCTCTGCCCAAATTTAACTTGACTTATTTGCAGTATGCTTTATATGACTAAAAAGAATTCAGGGAGGAAAAGAACCCCTGAAGTTTGTATTCGAACTCATAGAATTTATCTAAAGTTGGGCAACATGGGGATCCCTGGATGGCGCAGCGGTTTAGTGCCTGCCTTTGGCTCAGGGCGCGATCCTGGAGACCCGGGATCGAGTCCCACATTGGGCTCCTGGTGCATGGAGCCTGCTTCTCCCTCTACCTGTGTCTCTGCCTCTCTCTCCCTCTGTGTGACTATCATAAATAAATAAAAATTTAAAAAAAAACTGTGAAAACTGTTTGAAAAAAATAAAGTTGGGCAACATAAAATTAATCATATTATAAGTGCTTTGTTTCCTACCTTTTTTTACATTTTGCTGCTTTATCACATTTTAAAAGTTTCATCAAGTTACAGTCGAACCATAAAATACTAGACACGACAACATCAAAGTTGTAAAAATGAGACAATATTAAAATGTTTTAAATTTTCTATGCCGTTAGAAATATCTAAACCAGCATTTCTTACATTGTGCTCTGTGGAATATTTTGCTTTGTTCTGTTAAAAAAAAATACAAGATTTAGTGGCCACATCAGATTGCAAAATGCTAGATAGACTTTTCCTCTCTAAAAAATCCACAGTGTACATTGACATATTAAAAACATGCCCTCTAGAGCACGAATTATTAATCCAAAATATCCCAAATTTATATAAGCATCAATATCCTTTTTTATATGTAGAAAGAGCAACATTTGTTACATTATTGCAATCCATTTTCTATTTCCTTTTTTGTTGTTGTTGTTGTTTTCTCTTCTACCTGCAGATGCTTATATTAGCCAAATTGAAAATCAGCAGATTGGTATGTCATATCTGGGGAAAGATCCTGTTTTGTCCTGTAATAGGAATTTCTTGTATCTGTTTTGAACTTCAATGATGAAGGAAAATATATCACCCAACTATAAGCATGTTTTCTTTTAAAAATGCTTTGGGGGCTCCTGGGTGGCTCAGTTGGTAAGCTGTCTAACTCTTAATTTCAGGGTCATGAGTTCAAGCACTGTGTTGGGCTGCACACTGGGTGTGGAGCCTAGTTAAAAAATAAAAATAAAAATGTTTTATAGTTTTTCATTTCTTCTTAGGGAGAATATTACTCTGATCCTGACAATAAGAAAATACTGTATGATCTATAAAAATATAACTTTCCTTGACCCATCAGCGAGCTGAGGTGGTGAGACAAAAAGTAAACTAAGTTCAAAAGACTGGCAAGCACCTCTAACAGGAGACAGGACACAAAACTGCTTCACTTTCACGGAGCACAGAGGAAGAACTGGCTGCCAAAGAAAGAAAATTAGCAAAAAAATTAATACATTCCTAAAGGTTGAATGTGGGATAGCATTAGAGTTTAAAATAACTCCAAGTCAAGACACAAGGAGCATTTGCACTCCCCCAAACTCTTTTTTTATGAGTCTGCTTAGGGTGCTCATGGGAAAGAATGAGAACAGAGCAGGACACCAGATCTACCATGTGATTGTAACAGGCCTGGAGGAAGGTGGGACAATTTCAAAATGTAGCCTACTCCCTTCGACCTTTCTCATTTGCCTTAAGCTGCTGAGGGAAGGGCAGAAGACTGTCTTGTGACTTGGGACCAGGCAAAGATTTAATAGTTCTTTAGAAGCAGAACTCAACTTCTGGGGAAGTGCCAATAAATTCTCCTTCTTGACAAGAACTGAGAAAAGATGAACTGAGAAAAGATGACTGCTTCTGGGAGAGTGATAGATCAGGATTGTATGACCCTGTGGGAGGGACCAAAAAAAAAAACCTTTATGGGTCACAATCCTGTGCCTGTGTAAAGCAGAGATGTCTTATTTCTGGGAGTAAGAAGGAGCAAAAAGTATCTCTCCTATTTAAGAACCTCCAGATAGAAGTCTGAATATGCTGTCATTGAGATGAGAAGGTCAAGAATAATAACAAAGCCCCCTTCCTGATGCTCAGGCACACAGGTATTGTCTAAGGCCAGGCTTACACAAGAAGAAGCACAAATTCACTCCCTACTCTCACCATGAACCTAGCATTAATAAGCAATAGAAGGCTACCACTAGTAGAGAGAAAGGAGTGTGGAGAGAGACCTGCTATTTGACTGTTGTGCCAGAGATTCTAAAAACTGAGAGTAAAGCAGAAAAACTGAGAAAACTATCTAGCACCACAGGCCCACCCTAATCACATAGTTCATACACCCCACCACTGAAGAAATTCAAAGGACAATATCAATAACAAAACCCAAACCCAATTGTATTATTCACTACCATTGTAATAGAAGAGCTGTATTCATTTCTAGCTATAAAAACCCTTCACCTCTCTCTACTGTTCTTCAAATGACAGTGCTCAAAGACAAAATAGCAAGAAAGAAAAAAGCCATTGTCCAACAAAGCAGGTTGAGTAATCACACAAATGTTGAAACTATCCTTCAGGGACTTTATAATTACAATGACTACAATTTAATGTGTTAAAGGATGTGTAGTAGAAGAACACACATGGAGTAGATGAGGAAATTCAACAGAAAGATGGAAACTGGGCAGCCCCGGTGGTGCAGCGGTTTGGCGCCGCCCGCAGCCTGGGGCGTGATCCTGGAGACCCTGGATCGAATCCTGCGTCAGGCTCTCTGCATGGAGCCTGCTTCTCCCTCTGCCTGTGTCTCTGCCTCTCATTCTCTCTCTGTGTCTCTATAAATAAATAAACAAAATCTTAAAAAAAAAAAAGATGGAAACTAATAAAATGAGTGAAGTAAAATCTCACTCACTCCCCGCAAAACCCATGATATCTAAGATGAAGAATTACTATGATAATCTTAACATATCTGAGGAAGAAATTTGCGAATTTAAAAGTAGTTTGATACAAAATATTCTAAATGAAACATAAAGAGAAAAAGAAAAAAACTGAGAGAGTATCTAGGAGCTATGGGACAATATCAAATGGTCTACCATGTGTGCTTTGATATATAGAGGAAAATAAATAGAAAGAGGAGGAAGTAATACTAGAAAAGATAATAAAGGATAAATTTCCAAATATAATGAAAGACAATAAACCAAAGATAATAAAATCTCAGAGAATTCCAAGCTGCGTATTTAAAAATTAAAAGCACAAACAAGGGATCCCTGGGTGGCGCAGCGGTTTGGCGCCTGCCTTTGGCCCAGGGCGTGATCCTGGAGACCTGGGATCGAATCCCACATCGGGCTCCCGGTGCATGGAGCCTGCTTCTCCCTCTGCCTGTGTCTCTGCCTCTCTCTCTTTCTCTCTGTGTGACTATCATAAATAAATAAAAAATAAAAAAAAAAATAAAAAAAAAAATAAAAGCACAAACAAAAAGGACCTAAACATAATTAAACTCCTGAAAAAAAAATATATATATACAGACCCAATCTTGAAAGCAAACAGAGCAAAAAGGAAACACTGCATGCAAAGGAATAAAGAATTAAGGTATCCTTCCCATCAAAAAATTATCCAAGTGAGAAGATAACAGAGTAACATCTGAAAAGTACTTAAAAAAAAAAAAAAAGAAGTAATCAATTAAAGCATTAAGCCCAGCAAAGTCTTTCAAAAGTATAGATGAAATAAAGACTTCAGACAAACAGAAGTAACTACAATCTATTTCCATATAAGAGGAGTACCTGGGTAGCTCATTCTGTTAAGCATCAAACTCTTGGTTCTTGCTCAGGTCATGACATTAAACCCCACTTTGAGCTCTATGCTCAGCAAGGATTCTACATGAAAATTCTCTCTCATTGCCCCTCCCCCACTTGTATATGCATGTGTGCACTCTGTCTTTAAAATAAACAGGATCCCTGGGTGGCGCAGCGGTTTGGCGCCTGCCTTTGGCCCAGGGCGCGATCCTGGAGACCCGGGATCGAATCCCACGTCAGGCTCCCGGTGCATGGAGCCTGTTTCTCTCTCTGCCTGTGTCTCTGCCTCTCTCTCTCTGTGTGTGTGACTATCATAAATAAATAAAAATTAAAAAAAAATAAACAAATCTTTTTTAAAAATTAAGTAAAAGATCTCCATTACAAGAAATCCTAAGAGTAGATCATTAGGATAATTATGTATGATACAAATTGAAATTTGATTTATAGAAAGAAAGAAAAGCACCAGAAATAGTAAAATGAAGTAAATATAAATGTTACATTTTTCTCCTTTGTAATCTCTTTAAAGACAACTGACTATTTCAATAGTTAATTGAAATGATAGCAAGTTATTGTAAAATTCATGACCAATGTAGAAGTAAAATGTATGACCAACATTGCAGAAAAGATAGACGGGTGGAAATGAAAGCATAATATACAATATTTTTAAAGTTATACTGTGATAAGTTAAATGTGATATTATAAATGAAATAGCAATCATTAAAGCTAATTTAAAAGAGAGAAAACTAATAAGCTAAAATTGGAGATAAACCATAATAATAAAAAAATAATTTAAGCTACAAAAGGTAGGAAACTAGGAGAAAAAGGGAGCAATGAACCAAAAAGACAAAGAGAAAAATTGGTAAAATTAGAATTCCATCATATCAATAAATACATTAAACATAATTTATAAAACACAATGATTAAATTATGGATAAATGAAAATTGATAAAACATAATGACTAAATTAAATATAAATGCTTAAACAAAATGTTGAAATCGTTAGATTGGATAAGAAAGCAAGTTTTACTACATGCTACTGTCTATAGGAAATAGACTTTGAATATGTCTAGATAGATTAAAAGAAAAATATAGAAAAAGATATAACATAAAGCATTAATCAAAAGAAAGCTGAAGTGGTTATATTAATATCAGAAAACATAGACTTAAGAATAAGGACTATAAATTAGTGATAAGTAACTTTACATGATAACAAAGAATTTATTCTTTCAGGTGACACAACAAATGTAAATTTGTACAAATCTGCCAATATGACTTCAAAATACATGAAATAAAAACTGATAGAAAAAAAGAGAAACAGAAATCCATAATTACAGTTGTAGAATTCAACACAGCTTTCTCCATAATCAACAGAAGCAGTAAACAGAAATCAGTAAGAACATATACATGACATCACCCTCAACCAAACTGATTTAACCGACATTTTAAAACATTCCATTCAGAAACTGCAAAATACACATTCTTGTCAAGTGCCCAAGGAAGATTCATTAAGACAGAAAGTTTTCATGTTATGAAGCAAACTTCATACGAATTATGGTAAAAATCAATGAAATAATAATATTTGGAAATTTTAATATATTTTAAAATTAAACAAAAAACTTCTGGACAATTTATGAATCAAAGAAAATAGATGACAAAATATTTCAATTGAATAAAAATGAATATACAAGATATCAAAATTTGTGGGGCAAAACTAAAGCACTGCCTATGCAAAAACTTAGAGCATTAAAAAAGTGAGAATGGCAGAATGACATTAAATAAATAATCTAAGCTTTTATCTTAAAATACTAGGAAAAAAAAGAGCAAATTAAAACCATAGCAAACAGAAAGAAGGAAATAATTTAAATAAAACAAGGATGAAATCATTGTAATTAAAAAAAAAGGAAATCAATGAAACTAAAAGCTGATTCTATGCAAAAAAAAATCAATAAAATTGATAATCCTCTAATCATGTTAATAAAGAAAAAAAGCAAAGGCACACATTACAAATGTTCAGAATCTAAGAGGAGAATTACTAATGATCCAATAGACATTTAAAGGAAAATAAAAAGATTGTTATTTTTTAAGTTTTATGTCAATAAATTTAATTTGGAAATATATGCAATGGACAAATTCCTTAAAAGAAACAAATTTTGAAAACTCACTCAAGTATCTGCGAATCTCTGTAGATTATTTCTGTTACAGAGGCTGAACTCATAATTAACCTTTCCACAAAGAAAACCCCAGGAACAAATCATGAATTATATCAAAGATTTAGGAAATAAGACAAAATTCTCACAAATCTTTCAGAATACAGAAGAAGAAAGAACACTTCCTAAGCTGTCCCTTAGTAGGTGAATGGATAAACTGTTGTATATCTAGGTATTGGAATATTATTCATTGCTACAAAGAATGAGTCATCAAGTCATGAAAAGACTTAGAAGAAACTTAAATGTGTATTGCTAATAAAAGAAATCAACCTGAGAAGGCTACAAACTATATGATCCCAACTATATGACAGTCTAGAAAAGAGGAAACTATGGAAACAGCAAAATGTCAGTATTTGCTAGGGTTTACATCGGAGGGGCAGATGAATAAGGGAGCCCAGTGGACTTTTAGGACAATGAAACTCTGTATGACACTATAACAGCTGATAAATGCCATTGTACATTTGTCAAACCCATAGAAAGTACAACAGTAAAGGTGAACACTAACATAAACTATGTACTTTGGGTGATTATTATGTGTCAATATAAGTCCGTGTTTTGTCAGCGACATAAAACTGTGATATGGGTGTTGATAATGGAGGAGGCTGTATATGTATGAAGTCAGAAATATATGGGAATTCTCTGTACTTTCTACTCAATTTTTCTATAAGCCCAAAACTATTCTAAAAAATAAGTTCTCATAATTTAAAAAATGGACAAACTATTTAAAGAGACACTTTACCACAGAACTTAGAGGTAAATAAGCACTTAAAATATGCTCAATATTATTAGTTATTAAGGAAATGTAAATTAAAACAATAATTAGATATTTCTATATACCTATGAGAAAGGCTAACTTTCAACAAAGAAGAAGATAGCAAAGACAATGTTGACAAGGATGTGGAGTAATTGAAAATACTATATATTGCTGGTAGGAAAGTAGAGTGGTACAGTTACTTTGCAAGTTTAGCAGTTTCTCATAAAGTTAAACATACAATTTCCATTAGGCAAAGTATTCTCACTAAGTAACTATACAAGAGAAATAAAAACACAAGTCCAAAACCAGATCTGTATATGAATACGTACAGCTACATTACATATAACTGGTCAAAACTGGAAATAGCCCAGATATCCCCGAACCAGTGAATACATAAATTATTGTACATCCATACAATAAATGGAAACAAATTCTTGATACATGCAATAGTATAGATGAATCTCAAAAGCATATGCAGAGGGAAAAAGCTAGACACAGAAGGCTATATCCTGTATGATCTATTGATATTCAGGGAAATACTAAACTATAAAGACAAAAATCAAAGTTTCTGGGAATGATCAGCGACTGGAAATGTAGGAAGAGATTATCTACAAAGGGGCATGAGGAACCTTTTGAGGGTGATATAAATATTCTTTCTTAATGGGATATAGTTGTTTTGGTACCAATCCCAATACGAGGAATGGTCCCCCATACCAACAAGCAATTCTCAGAACATCTGCTGGGACCCCTACAATCCAATTCAATTTTGATACTAACTGCTTGGAGATAGCATTGGATTCCACAGGTTAAGGTCTCAGTCCTACAAGACTGCCCTCCAAACCCCTGTGCATTACACTTCAGGTGCAAGTCTCAAGCCTAGGTTGTTACCTGTACTTCTAACCAACTCGTTATAAATCAGAAATTCCCAAGACTGCCTCCTGAGGTTTGATTAATATTCTTGAGTAGCAAACAGAAATCAGAGAAACATTCTACTTATGAGGTTACTGGGTTATTACAATGGCATATAACCCACTAACAGCCAGATTGAAAAGATGCCTAGGGCAAGGTGAAAGGAAAGGTCTTGGAACTTCTGTGCCACTCTCCCTAAATCTTCATATGTCACCAACGTGGAAGTTCTCTGAACCCTGTCCTTTTAGGTTTTTATGGAGACTTCATTACAGGGTCATGATTAAATACATCAATTACATCATTGGTTGTTGGTGACTGAATCAACCTTCAGCCCCTCTCCCCTCTCTGAAGTTTCAGGGGGTACTGAAAGTTCTAACCTTCTAAATCACTTGGTTGGTTCCCCCTGGCAATCAGCCCCGTAAATTATTCATTAACATAACAAAACAACCTTTCCTCTTACTACAGAAAATACCAAGAATTCTAGGAGCTCTTTGCCAGGAATGGGGTGTAAGACCAAATTTATATTTCTTATTATAAATCACAGTATCACAAGGGGATTACAGGATTATATTTATTTGTAAAAACTCATCAAACTGTATACCTAGAAAGGGGGAGTTTATCTACAAGCAAATTATGCCTTAATAAACTTGACTTTGAAAATGAAATATAGTATGCAAAACTCATTCTTTATTATAATATCCAAAAATTTGAGCATGAATAAAATGCCAAGTTAATCCAACAAGCAACTGGCACATTCCAACTAGACCAACAAACACTGTTTCTAATGTAAGTTTGATTGATTTTTTCCTTCAATAATCTTGATGTAACTTCCATATTTAGTTAATATGACCTAATTTTCTACTTTTAATTTACTAGAAAGCCACCTATATAGAGGCTATTGATTTTTTTAAAAAAATCTACGTTTTATAGAAAAAATTACTGTTCTCCTCACTATCCCCAATGTATTCCATAGCAAAAAGAAACTAAACATTTAGTAAAACCTTTCATTATTTAAATAGGTCTAAAAACTATCACAACCTTACTGCATATATTAATGTATTTTCACAATACTTTACATTTCTTCTTCTATTTTAATTTAGCACCAGTGTCCAGAGTCATTAGAAAAAAGAATAGCTAGCCATCTTCCAATTGTATTTCACTTCAAATCATCAATCTTCCACACTCATTTTGAAATAATAAACTTGGGCAATGATATCAAGCCTATGGAAGTAAGTGTTGAGTTAAACACTTTATGCCCTATTCACAATGACCACATACAGACTTTAGTGAGTTTCCGAAAAGGCAAATTGAAAATGTCTTAATATATGCTTATTATTAACAAATGAATACACATTTTCTATTATGATCATGCATTCCTTTCTTCATAGTTGTGTAGGCTTAAGTTCTTTTCAGGTTTCTGTTGTCAAGAACCAAACTGTGCTTTGAAGTCAAAATATAAGGCAGAGACAGAGTCTGGGATAAAGTGGAACAATGTCTTTATTGCTTTGCTGGACAAAGGAGGCCGCAGAAGCCTAAGGTCTTCAAAACTACAAGCCCAGCCAGAGGAGGAGACTGAGAATTTTACAGGGAAATATAGGATCTAGCTGGTTTTACTGGAATTGTGTACTGGCTGTCAGCCTTGTTCATCATGTCTTTAGGGTGGTATTGGGTTCCTGAAACAAAACGCTAAGAAAGGAGAAGGGGAGATTTGCAGGATTGAGAAAGAAGTTTACTTTAAAATAAAGTTTCACTAAAGCATTACTGTAGCCATTTTAATTTTTGTTCAACTTTATGCTTTTAAGCAGTTTCACTTCAGTTGAAAAACTCCTATCCCATCAAAACATATAATGAGTAAAAATATTATAATCTGGTTGAAATATTCTTTGATGCATTAAACATAATTTCTTCTTCTTAGAATTTGGATCCATATTTGACCATGACAAATAGTATTGTTACAGTAGATATTTTCCTTTTTGTACAGTGTTTCTATCAGAAGTTAAGAAAGACTCATGGTTCTTATGATATGACAACTAACATGATAAATTATTTGGTTACTGATGAAATAATATCTTCCTTATTAAATTTATTTTTATACTATTACATAGTAAAATAGCAATTCCTTCCCCACCATGGTAATGATTAAATATCCACACAAACTTTTTCAAATCCCTCAGAAACATGTCTCCATAGCCCTTACTTTTTTTTAATTTATTCATTAGAGAGACAGAGAGCAAGACAGAGACACAGGTAAAGAGAGAAGCAGTCTCCCTGCAAGGAGCCCGATGTGGGATTCGATCCCAGGACTCCGGGATCATGACCTGAGCCAAAGGCAGACACTCAACCACTGAGCCACCCAGGTGTCCCCTCCAAAGCCCTTATAAAATAAAATATTTTAATCACTTGTACTAACTTGTATGAAATAAGCTAAATGTACTTTTAAATATGGGCTAAAAAACATTTTTCAGATTGAAAAATGATCTTTTTTTAAGATTTAATTCATTTATTTGAGAGAGAGAGAGCACGTGAGCACACAAGCTGGGATAGAGGCAGAGGGAGAGGGAGAAGTAGGCTCCCCACTGAGCAGGGAGCCTGATGCAGGCTGGATCACAGGACCTGAGGACCATGACCTAAGCCAAAGGCAGATGCTTAACTGTCTGAGCCACCCAGGTGCCCCAAAAAATGATCTCTTACATGATATTCCAAATATGTCCTTTACATGTGTTGTGCTTATAAAGTTTTTTTTTAGTAAAATTCAAATCTTTTTCCTTTTGACTCAAATGGTTTAGAATTGAGGTATTTATTCAATAAGGAAGGAATATTTCTTGAATGATTGCAGATATGTCTATTTAGGTTATATTATTGATATTTCTTCTGGTTTATTTAAGTCAGTGAGTAATAGCTACCAAAAACTATAGGAATAACTGTAAGTGTATTTTTTTTTAATATTTTATTTTTTATTTATTCATGAGAGACAGAGCAAGAGAGAGAGGCAGAGACATAGGCAGAGGAGAAGCAGGCTCCATGCAGGGAGCCTGATGTGGGACTCGATCCTGGGTCTCCAGCATCACACCCTGGGCTGCAGGCGGAGCTAAACCGCTGCCCCACCGGGCTGCCCTGTAAGTGTATTTTTGATCAGTTACTATATATATCAAAGAATTGGTATCCACAGTTGAGACTGATAATCAAAGTAAATTCGGTATGTAACAAATGGAGTCCTTATTATGGGGTATATATTTTTCTTCTATCTCTTCCAAGTGAAGCAAGAGTCTGTTATGTGGTGTTTCTCAGCATACAAGGGCAAAATCAAAAAATCTTTAAAATAGATTTAATGAATAAGTATGTCTGTACAGAATAGCAATTGGGTCATAAAATCAACCTTTTAAAATATAAAAGAAGATTAAAGTTATTAATAAGGTGATGAATAATTAAATTCCTAATTACATAGTGTGATTACCAAAAATAAAGACAGTATAATAATGCTGTTACCTATCTAAAATAAAAATGACAAATAAAATGCTGTTACTTATCTGGACAAAGAAAATATCTTTCCAATTTAAGTATAGTAGAATGCTCACAAAACTGTTTTAAAAAATAGAGCTTTGCTTTAGGGCAACAAATTCTCCTAAAGTTTTGCAAAATTTTCTCTTAAATGAGTAATATTGATGATATTTAACTACTTTATCTCTTTATTAATGTTAAGACTTAAATATTTGTTGAAAAATATACATATATCAAGATTTTTACTTCATACTAAAAATAAATTGAATCATCTGCGTTTCCAAGGAGGGAAAGAGCTTTCCCAATTATATTTGTGAAAGAATCAGTGACAAAATATCAGAGATTTACATTTCCTACCTGAAAGCTGTAGGGTAAAGAAAGTCTGAAAGGGGGTTCATTATTATATCTTTGGGAAGAAACCTTAGATGTAACCTGGACAGTTTCCATTTGTCTTTATCTTCTTTCTGTATAGAGTGATCATTAGGATCCCACAGAATAGCTAAGACAGCATTATTAATTATGTTTTTTAATCTATGAAATGCAGTGCTTATTTTTTTATTTGGAGAATTTGGGAATAAAGTATTATGTCAGAAGTCAGAATTTCTGTTACACTTCTTTTATGCTGCTTCATATAATGGGATAGGATAATTTCTAAATGTTACATCCACACAAACTATCTCTTCGTCTCTCTCTCTCTCTCTCTCTCTCTCTCTCTCGAGCACACACACACACACACACACACACTTGCTTACTTCGCCTATAAAATCTTGTTTTTCTTATGCTTCCTTTTTCTTTTGAACTGTCTTTGGTCCTACCTCAAATTTTAATTAGGCTTTAGAATTTTTAGTTTTCTTTTTTTGAAAATGAAAGTCATGATACTATGTAAATATTTTAGAGAAATTTAAAAACTAATAAAAATGTACACACAAAAAGAAATGTTGTATTTGAATTTTCATAAAACATAGCAATCCTCTTTGATCTTGAGGTAGTATAGTCACAATAGTTATTTTCTTAAAGCATAAAAATATTTTTCTGTATTAAGGTTATTCAAGACAAAGGTTAGAGTTATTTTATTAGCAAGCTAAAGCTCTGTATTAATTACAAATGAATATGTACAGAAAAAGAAAAATACTGATCAAGTTTTCTCTGATAAGGAAATTTGTACTAAAATATTAATTATAAAAATTCTTTGTATTTGCAGCTTTAGGTATTTTTTAAAAAGATTTTATTTATTTATTCATGAGAGACACACAGAGATAGGCAGAGACACAGGCAGAGGGAGAAGCAGGCTCCATACAGAGAGCCCGACGCGGGACTCGATCCTCGGTCCCCAAGATCACGCCCTGGGCTGACGGCGGCGCTGAACTGCTGAGCACCCGGGCTGCCCTGCAGCTTTAGGTATTAAGAATGTTAATTGAATCTATTCAGTATTCTCAAATATGAGCTTCAATTTTATAAAAGTATCAATTTGCTATTAGGCACTTATACTCTGAACTTTAAGAATCAAAGCAACACAATATTTATTACTAAGAATATTATCTACACAATAATAATATCATAAAAAACACATTTCCAAATTTCATTAATACACTACTGGTGAGATAAAATGAATTCTATTTCTACATATCCGAATAACTTGAATCCTGATGCAATTCACAAAAGTGAAAAATAGTTGTTTACCTATACAATATTTCTCATGTCAGAGATAACTTATATAATGATCAAAACTTGAACCTTACTATTTAAACCACTTAGATTATTAGATGGGCATAACAGAAGAGGAATCATGCGTTTCTTTAAAAATTTCTACAGATAACTTAAATAAAGGCAGAATTTATTTTCTCCATCCTATTGGTAACAGAATAATGCCTCTTCATGGATTTGGGTTTTATTCTTTTTCAACAGCCAGAGTTAACTGTAAGCAGAATCAAAGTTGGCAAGCATTTGCCATCTCAAGGCCACTCCCTGAAGCTCTCTAATCAGCTGATTACTACAGCTGACATTCACTAAACTCAGCATCATTTTTCTTAAGTAATTATCTTCTACTAAAATGGAATCCAAACCTCCAGGAAAAGAGATATGAATTAGGTTTTTGATTATGTGATGACCAGTTGAAAACAACTCTTCAAAATTTAGAACTAGTAGATTTTGTTGTTGTTGTTGTTGTTAAGAAAATGATTTAAAAATATCTGGAGGCAGGAATGCAGACACAAATGGTCGGGAGAGTAACGTGCATGATGTTGGTGCTTAAAAGTATCAAACAAAATTCCTCTCTTTCTCAATTTTTCTAAGGCCAAAACTGATGAAAAGTTAGAGTGGATGTTTACACTGAGCTTGCAATCAAATCAGTATGAAAGTCCCTACATAATCCAGTCGGTAAATTAGAATGCTACATTGAGAAATGCATATTCAGACTTAGGTAGAAATCAGGAATCAAGGATTTTAGGAGTAAAACATCATGGTACTGCTGCCTGGAGCAACCTGAAAGCTTGGACTTCATGGAAAGCACAAAAATCACACTCATCCATAGAATAAATGAAGAAAAGTAAGCTTAATAAACATTGGTTCAGGAAAGGCAGAAATTATATCTTCATGGTATCATGGAGGTTAGTGTTACGATGTTAACAAGCATGAGCTAGGCTCCTGGATGATAAAAGTGATTCTGTAGCCACAGCTGACAACCAATCAATTAGCCTATTTGTCAATGTGTGAAAAACTATGCTTCATATTCTTGACCAGTTTTACAGTTTTTTTTCAAAGGAGGGCACGTTTAGTATCAGTTACTCTGTCATGGCCAAAAACAAGCAGAAACCATCATCTTAATTTTTTAACTATATCCCCCCAAAATGCTATAATTTAGGAGTTTGGAAGAAAGATCGAAGATTGTTAGGTATTTATAATATTAAAATTTAGGTACAATTCCTTTCCCTTCCCTATATCCCTATTTTTTCAAAGTGCCTTTGTGACTCCTCATATTAAGAAGTATAAGCTATGCTAGCTTTGCGATGTGATTTAATCACAGAATGTAAGAAAAAAAAGTGACATTATTCTAGATGTGAGACTAAGCTCAAGAGGCCTTGCACCACCCTGCTCTCTTTTGAAAATTGGCCAACATCGTGTTAACAATCATAAGATAGGCTTTTCGATAAGGAAAGTGAGCCTGCCATCATAGCTGATAGTTAACCAACAATACACATGTGAATAAGGTCTGAACTTGTCCAGCTCCCAGTTTTCCAGCAGACCAAAAAGCCATAAACAAACCCAAATGAAATCAAATGAGCCTGGACCAGATCACAAGAGCTGCCCAGCTGACCCATAAATATATGAACAATAATAACTAGCTACTGCTTTGAGCCATCATGTATTGAGATGGTTTGTTATGCAATAATAAATTAATAAAAGTTATCATTTTTATTCTCTTAGCTGATATACATAATTGCTTTTTAGGTATTGATTTACTATCAGACATCTTAGTTTGCTCTGGTTTCATTTTATGCGGACTTCTGACTCTGAAGGTGCTGGAATTTTCAAGGCTGGATACCAGAGAAGAGGAATAGCAAGTCTATGTGGAATTTCAGCACAGGACCTTAGAAAGAAGGCTGAATCTTCATATGGTCTGATAAGAGATTACTTATTACAGGGTATGTAGTGCTGGGAAATGTAGTATTTCAGTATAGCTGAAATACACAGACCATACAGAGCAAATCAGGTTTAGTAGAAGCCTCAGAATGGATATGCCTTAGGGGGTAACTATCATGTATAAATAGAGGGAAGTCCTAGGACTAATTTTAAAACTTAGAACCATTTTAGAACAGTACGAACTAAGCTTAATAATATCCAGAATAATCTATCAAAAGTTTAACAGTCTTCAAAATAAAATTCACATGTTTTAAGGAAAGGTGCTAACTCCAAAACCTTATAATTTATTACCCACATTATCTAACATACAAGCAGAAGTTTCTAAGCATATAAAGACACAGGAAAATATGAGGCATAGTTAAGACAAGAAGAAGCAGAAATACACATAGACACCCACTCACAGAGGCACAAAGACATCACCTAAATATTGAAATTAGCCAGACCAGTTCTCCAGACTTTAGAAGATACCACTGAAACATTACAAATATCTTGTATCAATATATTTATAAATTTTCATGAAATAGATTTATTGAAAAACCAACTTAACAAACTCACTCAAGAGGAAATATAAAATCTGAAAGGTTTACTACTATAAAAATGGAATTTATTATTAAAAACCTTTCCACAAAGTTATCTAAAGACCCATATGATTTTACTGGTAAGTTTCATCAAATATTTAATTTAGAAGTAATATTTAGAGACACCGGAATGGCTCAGTGATTGAGTGGCTGCCTTCGCCTCAGAGCATGATCCTGGGATCCGGGATCGAGTCCCACATCAGGCTTCTTGCAGGAAGCCTGCTTCTCCCTCTGCCTGTGTCTCTGCCTCTCTCTGTGTGTCTCTCATGAATAAATAAATAAAATCTTTAAAAAAAGAAGTAATATTTATTGTATGAACATACACATAAAAGCCTTTTAGAATATCAGCAATTGTAAGATACAAACATGTAAAAATATTACTATTACATGTTCATGTTATTTTATGATTTTAAAGTCAATATAATTCACCATATTAAAGTAATAATGGAGAAAAAATATTGTATCAATCAGACTAGTAATTGTCAAAAGAGCATTTGAGGTACTACACTCAGGACTCCAAGATGGTGTCAACTGAACCAGTGAAGGAGAAGAAACTCTTGGATGTCAAACTAGGAGAGCTGCCAAGCTGGATAGGATTTCACTGCTAAAGGCATTGCTGGAGTGTTTCAAAAGAGGTTATTACTAGTATCATAATAAGTATGCTCATATGAAGAAAGGGGTTGTTGCTGGGGTTTCTATAATGCTGACAGCTTATGTACTTTTCAAGCACTGTTGTTGCTACAAGGAATTCACACAGGAGGGACTTGGTAAATATCACTGAAGAGGGCCTAGTATGGAAGCACATTCTGCATTCCTGGCCATGAGCTTTACCTGGCAAACTTGAATCCTTTCATACCCTAATTGAGAACTAACTTTGAATAAAAAAAAATGACTGGTGCTTGGAGGAAAAAAGCGTTAGGCAAAATGCATCAGTTATTTTTGGTTTAAAAAATTCAGTAGACTGGAATAAGAGATAATTTCTTCAATCAGATAGAGTGTGCTGTTGTTTCCTTGGGCTGCCAAAACAAAGTATAGCAAACTGAGTGTCTTAAAACAATAGAAATCTATTGTTTCACAGTTTTAGAGGCTAGAGGTCTAAAACCAGTGAGTCACCAGGGGCATTCTCCCTCTGCAATTTATAAGGACAATCTTCCTTGCCTCTTACTAGTTTCTGGGAGTTTGTCAGCAATCTTTAATATTCCTTAACTTGCAATTGCGTAACTCCAATCTCTGCCTTTGTCATCACAAAGAGTTCACCCTGTATGTGACTGTCTTCATCTGGCTGTCTGTTAATAAGGACATCAGTCATATTGGATTAGAGGCTAACCCCATTGCACTATGACCTCATCCTAACTAATTGCACCAAAATGACCCTACTTCCAAATAAACTGACATTCTGAGATATGGGGTTTTAGAATTTCAACATATCCTTTTTGGTTTTTTTGTTTGTTTTTTTGTTTTTTGTTTTTTTTTGGTGGGGGTGTTGTTTTTGTTTGCAGCTTTTAAAAGCCTGATAGCTATTATCACAATTAACAGTAAAATATTAAAGATTTTCCCTGTAGGATGCAGAGTAAGGCAAGGCTAAATACTCCCTATAGTAAGTTTTAACATTCTAGTGAGGGTCCTAATTCACAGTTACTGTAAGAAAAAGAAGAAAAAAATATATATATATATAATTTGGAAAAGAAACGTCCTTCTTTACCGATGACCTGGTATTTATGCACAAAAGCCTAAGTAATCAAGAAAAATGACAAACTACTAGAAATATTAAAGAAGTTCATTGAGGTCTCAAAAGTCAAGGTCAGCTTTATAAATTCAATTATGTTTCTACATAGTAGAAACAAACAATTGGAAAAAAATTAAAACAATTTTGTTATAATAGTGTAAAATATAAAAATATTTAAGAATAACCTTAAACAATGTATAAATTTCTACAGTGAAACTATAAAATATGGTTGGGAAAAAAATAAAGATGTATATGAAAGCAAAGATAAACCATGTATAAATTTCTGCAGTGAAACTATAAAATATGGTTGAGAAAAAATAAAGATGTATATTAAAGCAAAGATAAACCATATTCATAGCTTGAAGATTAGATATTAAATATCCCATGAACTGATCTAAAATTTACCACAATTACAATCATAAATACAGAAAACTTTTCTTAGAGACAAAGATATATTTCTTCTAAAATGATATGTTTAAAATCTAGAATAGCCAAGACAACCTAGAAAAAGATAGCCTAGAATATGTAAATAAATTCCTAGAAATATAAAACCTACCAAAACTGAAAAGGGAAGAAACAGAAAATTTGAACAGACCAAATACTAGCAAGGATATTATTTCAGCAGTCCAAAAATTCCAACAAACAAAAGTCTAGGACCAGATGGCTTCACAGGCAAAGTCTAAGACACATTTAAAGAAGAGTTAATGCCTATTCTCCTCAAACTATTCAAAAAAATAGAAGAAAAAGGAAACCTGCCAAAATCATTTTATGAGGCAGCATTACCCTGATACCAAAACCAAATAAAGAGACCAAAAAAAAAAAAGAAAGAAAGAAAGAAAGAAAGACAAAGAAAGTACAAGCCATTATCTCTGATGAACATAGACGCAAAAATTCTCAACAAAATATTAGCAAAACATATCCAGCAATATATTTAAAACAATCATTCACCATGATCAGGTGGGATTTATTCCTGGGATGCAAGGGTGGTTCAATATTTGCAAATCAAACATGATACATCACAACAATAAGAGAAAAATTGAAAGCCATTTGATCATTTAAATAGGTGTAGAAAAAACATTTGACAAAATGCAACAACCATTTGATAAAAGCCATCCATAAAAAAAAAAAAAAGCCATCCATAAAATAGGCTTAAAAGGAACATACCTCAACATAATACAGAGGCCTAAATAAAACCCACAGTAAACCTCATACTCATTGGTGAAAAACAAAGTTTTTCTCTAAGTTTAGGAACAAGCAAGAATGTCTACTTTCATCACTTTTATTCAACATAGTACTGAAATTCCTAGTCACAGCAATCAGACAACAAAAAGATATAAACTAGGTCCAAATTAGCAAAAAGGAAGTAAAACGCTATTTGTAGATGACAGGATACTATATTTAGGAAACCTAAAAGATTCCACCAAAATACTAGAACTTATAATGAATTCAGTTATGTCACAGAATACAAAATCAATGTGCAGAAATCCGTTGCCTATACACTAATAACGAAGCAGAAGAAAGAGAAATTAAGAAAGCAATCCAATTTAAAATTGCACCAAAAATAATAAGATACCTAGGAGCAAATCTAGCCAAAGAGGTGAAAGACCCATACTATGAAAATAATAAAACTTTGATGAAGACTTTGAAGATGACACAAAGAAATGGGAAGATGTTCCATGCTCATAGACTAGAAGAACAAATATTGTTAAATGTCTATATAACCTAAAGCAATCTACACTTTTAATACAATCTCTATCAAGTACCAACAGCATTTTTCATAGAATGAGAACAAACAATTCTAAAATTTGTATGGAACCTCAAAAGACTCCAAATAGTCAAAGCAATTTTGAAAAGGCAAAGCAAAGCTGTTGGCATTATGACTCTGGACTTTAAGTGAAATTACAAAGCTGTAGTAAGCAATACAGTATGGTACTAGTGCAGAATAGATACATAGATCAATAGAACACAATAGAACACCTAGAAACAAACCCACAATTATATGGTCAATTAATTTTCAAAAAGCAGGAAAGAATATCCAGTGGGAAAAAGACAATCTCTTCAACAAATGGTGTTGGGAAAGCTGGTCAGCTACATGCAAAAGAATAAAACAGGACTACTTTTTAACACCATACACAAATATAAACTCAAAATGGATTAAAGATCTGGACACCTGGGTGGCTCAGTAATTGAATGTTTACCTTCCACTCAGGGCAGGATCAAGTCTTGAATTGGGCTCCCCCACTGGAGAGCCTGCTTCTCCCTCTGCCTATGTCTCTACCTCTCTCTCTGTGTCTCTCATTAGTACTTAAATAAAATCTTTAAAAAAAATGAATTAAAGATCTACATGGAGACCTGAAATCATAAAAATCCTAGAAGCAAAAACAGGAATGACATTGACTAAAGCAACATTTTTTTTTAAGCAACATTTTTCTAGTATGTCTCAAAAACAAACTATTGAGACTACATCAAAATAAAAAGCTTCTGCAGAGTGAAGGAAACAAACGATAAAACTAAAAAACAAGGAAGAGGAAAAATATTTTCAAATGACATATCTGATAAAGAATTAGTATCCAAAATTTATAAAGAACTTACCAAAACACCACACTCCAAAATGAATAATCCAATTAAAAAATGGGCATAAGACATGAAGTAGACATTTTTCCAAAGAGGACATACAGATTGCCAACAGAGACATGAAAAGATGCTCAACATTACTTATGATCAGGGAAATGAAAATCAAAACTACAATGAGATATCACCTCACACCTGTCAGAATGGCTAAAATCAACAATACAAGAAACACCAGATGTTGGTAGGATGTGGAGAAAGGTGAAAAGCTCTTGCACTGTTGATTGGAATGCAAACTGGTGCAGACACTATGGGAAACAATGTGGAGGTTCCTGAAAAAGTTAAAAATAGAACTACCCCAGGATCCATTAATCACACTATTGGGTATTTACCTCCAAAATACAAAACACTAATTCAAAGGGATACATGCACCCTGATGTTTATAGCATCATTATTTATAATAACCAGATTATGGAAGTAGTCCAAGTGTCCACAGATAGATGAATGGATAAAGAACATGTGATTTGTATACACACACACAAACATACATAATGTTAAATATATTATATTATTATATAATATTATATCACCAATATCATTATATATAATATATATGTTATATACATAATGGAATATTAATCAGCTGTAAAAAAGAATGCAACTACATGGATGTGGAGTTAGAGAATATAATGCTAAGCAAAATAAGTCAGAGAAATACAAATACCATATGATTTCATTCATATGTGATTTTAAGAAACAAAGCAAATGAGAAAAGGGAAAAAAGAGAGAGATACAAACCAAGAAACAGACTCAACTCCCGAGAACAAACAGATGGTTCCCAGAGGGGATATGTGTGAGGAGATGAGTGAAATAGGTGATGGGGATTAAATAGGGCACTTGTTGTGATGAGCACTCTGTGATGTATGGTATTGTTAAATCACTACATTAAACATCTGAAACTAATATAACACTGTATGTTAACTAACTGTATACTAGAATTAGAATTTTAAAAATTTGCGTCATGGTAAACCAATGAAGAATGGATAATATTTTCAAAAAATTGTGCCTGCATTATTGATATGTTAAAAAAGAACAAAAAAAGGGAAACTAATTTAATCTAATGCTATACACAACAATGAATTCATGGTGGATAATAACTCCAAATACAAAAGCCAAATTTAAAGATATCCTAGAATAAATCATCGCAATGTATTTTTGTGATTGATTGAGGGAGAAGTAATTATTTCTTAGTTGGAACACAGAAGTCAATTTTTTTAAATCAGTTAAAACTTTTTTGGGGTGCCTGCATGGCTCAGTTGGTTAAGGGTCTGCCTTTGGATCAGGTCATGATCCCAGGCTCTTTGCTCAGCAAGGAGCCTGCTTCTCCTTCTCCCTCCATCTGCTGCTTCCCTTGCTTGTGCTCTCTCTCTCTCTGTCAACTGAATAAACACATTTTTAAAAAAAAATCAGTTAAAACTTTTTAATAAAATGGACAACATTAAGAAAATGAATAAGTGAGCCAGAAACTAGGAAAAAAAAAACCCTGAGAAATTGGATCCAGAAATATACAGTTTCTGTGACTCAATAAGACAAATAAAAAATAGGCAGAAGACTTGAATATACCTTTTGAAAGGAAGATTTGAAAGTTGTAGGGCAAAGTCAACAAACTTACGAAAAAAATACTCAATTTGTATCTCTTCCATTAAATGCAAATCAAAGCCATAATAGAATATCACAAAACACCTACCAGCATAGCTAAAATTAGAAAGTCTCTTGACAAAAAATATTGATGAATATGTGGAGCGATGATGATCTTCATGCATTTCTGGAGGTAGTGCCAAGTGGTTTAATATTATAGAAAAATTAGACAGTTCTTATAATCGAACACACATACTTCCAAGACATAGCAATTGTAAGTATCAATAAATTCCCAAGAAAATGAAACCGAGATCTATAAAAAGACTTGTAAGATAACATTCATATCACTTTTACTCATATTAACCTCCAAACTGGAAACAACACAAATATCTATCAAAAATAGAATGAATTAACAAGTCATAGTCTATACCTACATGGGTTACTACCTAGCTATAAAAATGCAATGACTAATTGGCACATTTGATTATATGAAGGAAATTCACAATCGTTATAGCAAAAGAAGCTAGACAAAAAAGAATGTACATTTGTCTCCTCAAGTGATGGAAACTTTAGGTTCTTATATTGATCTTAGATCTTTATGTTTGTCTTGATAAATAATTATGGTGGAAGTGATACAAATTGATTTCTGAAACTAGATCATTAAAGTTCCTGAACTTTCACCTTACTCTCTTGGGATGCTTGTTCTTGGAATTTACCACCTATGTTGAGGAAATCATGTGGTCTATAGAGAGAAACTGAACTCTCAGCTCACATTACCAGTAGAGCTCACAAGTTATGGTAACACCTACTTGCTAGGTAGCGAATAGGTTGCTTTGAAAGTATCTCTTCAATATCTCAGTTAAGCTACCCTAACTGTTGCTTAGAACAAAGGTGGATGCCATTCCCATTGACCTATTTCTGATTTGCAAAGAAAATAAATGTCACTGTTTTAGGCTGCTAAGTTTTGGAGTGGGGTCTGATATGCATCAGTGATAATTGAAATACATTCTGGTACAGAAAGTAGGGTCCCAGTGTAACCCAAATCATAAAACATGTGGTTTTGGCTTTGGGGCAGTGGGGTAAGCCAAAGCTGGAAGGAATTTGGAAAGGGTAAAGGGACTAGGAAGTCTGCAGCTGAGGGAAAAAGAAGGAATGTAATATTGGAAACTGGAGGAAAGAATCTCTTGTATGAATTGGTAGAAAGTTTGACAACAGCATTTCCTTCAATAGTGTTTGGAATACGGATGATGTATGCTAAGAATATTTTCCAGAATAGTAATGAAAGTGTCACCTGGCTTCTTCTAATTTCCTATGACAAAATTTGAGAGGAAAAAGAAATATCGACAATAAACCGTTAAGTATACAGGAACCAAGAGTTTCTTAGTACAAAAATAAATCTATTTTTTATTTCTAGCCTTTTCTAGATGTTAGACAATTCTCAAATTAAATAAGGGTATCAGGCTAAATATCAAAGCCAGAGGGGGTCCTCTAATGATTTTAAGAGTGTGGTGCCACAGAAGTATCAAAGGGAAATTAAGGTAGAGTAAGGTTTATCTCTAAGAGAATTGTTGCTGTTGTTTTTCTCTAATTGAGTGTAGATAAATAGTTGCATAAGAAACCCACATGGTTTTTGTGAGAATTGTAGTAACTGGAACCAAAAGGAAAAGAGGTCATATAAATGAAAAGGCATTTGGATTCCCAACCTTTTTTTTTTTTTTTAAGATTTTATTTATTTATTCATGAGAGACACAGACAGAGAGACAAAGGCACAGGCAGAGGGAGAAGCAGGCTCCATGCGGAGAGTCCGATGTGGGACTCTATCCCAGAACTCCAGGATCACGTCCTAAGCCAAAGGCAGACGGTCAACCACTGAGCCACCCAGGTGTCCCGGATCCCCAGACTTTTTTAGCAGGGAATAAGCTAAGATCTCTACTCAGTTGTAAACATGGTGCACTTATTCAGGAAAAAGACAGATGTCTCAGAAAGCAGAATAAAGAGGCCAAAAAATGCCAGGAGCCACAGGGAACAATCTCTAAGGATATGATTGAGACTTAATCAAGAAAATGGCAATATGTGTCTGACTGGATTGAAAAATTGTTATGGACAAATGACTGCTATGAGTCCCCCTTTTCTCCTTTTAAATAAGGATAGATTATAGCATCTATCATGTGTTGCTACACCATTGTATTTTGCTATTTGGGTATCAGAGAACATCTCTAGCTCACAATTATTCATGTTGAAAGGATAACTCTCAAGAAGCTGAGTTGAATTGGTAAAGAGAAAGGGAGATGGGGGAGAGAGAGAGAGGCAAAATGTAGATAATGCACATAAATAGTGAGGTACAAGGTATACGAAAATACCCAGACCTTTCTTGCAACTTTTTGGTGAGTTTGAAATTGTATTTAAAAAAGAAACACTTAGGGGCAGCCCGGGGGGCTCAGTGGTTTAGCACCGCCTTCAGCCCAGGGCCTGATCCTGGGGCCTCGGGATCGAGTCCCACGTCGGGCTCCCTCCAGGAAGCCTGCTTCTCCCTCTGCCTGTGTCTCTGCCTCTCTCTCTCTCTCTTTCTGTGTGTGTGTGTGTGTGTGTGTGTGTCTCTCATGAATAAATAAATAAAATCTTTTTTAAAAAAGCAATTTTTGTAATATAATCAAAAACAATTCAGTAAACCCTGATTTCAACTGGTCTCCTACAAAGACATTTTGTTGTCTTTAGCTCATTAGTTACTATCTTCAATCTTCCTAATAACATGTCCTTGTTGCCTTTATATTATCCAATTTGGGGTGGAAAAGCTCTTTATTAACCCCACTGAAACACTTAGATACAATTATATATTTGTCCTTTTCACTGCCAAGAATCCATATATATGACATCCATTGCTTCATTATTCATACTCTACTTAATTCTTTGTAGTCTGACTTTCGTCTCCCAGAAACTATGAAAAATGCTTTTTTGAAGGGTTTTCCTATGTCATATTTAACATAATTCTTAAGTCATGAAACTGTTATAGGTAGAGTTTGAATTATAGCTTGTAGAAGTATTTTTTTGACTTTCACATGCCTCTGAATGACTTGGGAAGTTAATTAAGAATTCTGATTCATGAAACGCTAACCTCAGAGATTCTGATTCATTGGTACTGGGATGGGTCCAGAAGTCTGAATTCCTCACAAAAATGCAAGGTGGTTTTGAAGCATTGAGTTCTACTCTTTGAGGAGATACCCCCTAATAAAGTAGAGGAAAAATGAGAGCTTTTCTATCTCAAAAAAAAAAAAAAAAAAAATCTCCTCTTTGCTTTTTTGATGCTACTAATTTTCTCTCCTTTATTTCTATTGTCTTGATTCTATTTCTTGATTATAAACTTGTGTTAAGGAATAGTCCTGCACCCTTCCATATACTTTTTCTTCAGATATCTTTCACATCCAAAGATTTAACTATAATATTTATGTAAAAAATTTAAATATCTGTGTCTCTTATCTATTTCTAACTCATCCATATCTTTAAGTACCCATTGGCTACTTACACATTCCACGTTAATAAAATTAGTTTGCTTATTTCTAAAAATGGGACTAGTTTTATATGCTTCCCCCTTTTTCCTGCTTAGTTCCTCATTTTTTAGTTACCAAATGCAGTTCCTGTTCTCTTCAAAATGTCACTGACTAGCTTTAATTGGGTTTTATTTTCTATAGAGAGAGTCTGAGGAAACCCAGAGTTCTGAGAATAGAGTTAAAGGGACATGGCCAACGATTAAGAGAAATCTGGAAACGAGGAAATATGTATCAGATATTTGTTTCCTGTAGGGATTTGGACAATAGTAGGGTTGGGCGTTGGGGATTCAAATCTCTAAGAAGACTTGGAAGATGCTAAGAACTTATACTCACTGGCAAATAAATAAAAATATGAACCCAGATTCTAGAGGGGACAAAGATCCAATATTTACAACTATAATAGAGAGTTTATCAAAATGAAAGAAGGAAATGTTTACCTAAACTGTGATTTGTTCAATCATTCATTCCGTTATTCAGCAAATATTGAAGATCCCCTTCACATTAGACATTGCCCAAGGGCTAGGAATATAACAATGAACAATAGAGTCTCAGCTTTTACGAAGTTTAAATTCTTTTCTTAAAAAATATATATTATTTATTTATTCATGAGAGACACACAGAGAGAAACAGAGACATAGGCAGAGAGAGAAGAAGGATTCCTGTGGGGAGCCTGACATGGGACTTGTTCCCAGGACCCCAGGATCACAACCTGAGCCAAAGGCTGATGCTCAACCACTGAGTCACCCAAGTGCCCCAAGAAGTTTAAATTCTTAAGAAGAAAGGAATTAAAACAAAAATGGTCAAGATAAGTTGGTGATAGTGCTGTGAAGACAATAAAAGGGAGTGTGTTGTAGAGTGATTGGGATTGGAGGTTGAGGGGAAAAAAGGGGCTACTTTAAGCAAAATGCGCAGGCAAGGCTTATCTGATGAGTATTTGAACTGAGATATGATTGGCAAGAATTCTCCAATTGGGAGTCATTTGAAAACCTAGAAGCAGAGTGTTTGATGCCAAAGGAAAAAGAGATGAATAAGTAGAAAGGCACGGTCAGCCCAAATAAGATTTAGAAATGTGAAGAATCTAAAGAAAACTGCTAAGGATGGAGCTTAATGAACAATGGCAAGGAGATGGCAGTAAATGAAGTCAAAGAAGTGCTTGGAAGTGCTTTGAGGCCACATAGGTTTTGGGATTTTACTCCAATTGTACTGAAAAGACATAGAAAAATTTAGCAAAAAAAATGACAAATATATTTCTAAAAGTTAACTGTGAATTCTTCATGGAGAATGAACTGTAGAAACACAAGAGTGGATGCAGGCAAAATGGAAAACTATTGTAGAAGTCTAGAGGAGAAATAGTTATGGCTTTATCTTGGATGACAGCAATGAGATTGAAGAAAAGTGGAGATACAGATGATATATTTTGGAATTAAAGCTGATAAGATATGATAGATCAGCCTCAGGAGGGGTTCAGATAGAGAACAATACAGAAGATTCTAGTTTTTCCAACTTGAGTGAATGGTGGTACCACACAATGAAATGGAAACCTGTGTAGAGATATTTCAAAGAAAATAAATATTTCTCCTTTTCTTTTTTTAAAGATTTTTATTTATTTATTTATTTGAGAGAGAGAGAAAGGGAGAGAAAGTGTGGGTGGGGGGAGGGGAAGAAAAAGAGGGAGAGAGAGAGAATCCCAAGCAGACTCCCTGCTGAGCTCTGAGCCTGACTCAGGGCTCTTACTCAGGGCTCCACTTGGGGCTCCACTAAGGGGTTCCTTCCCATGCCCCCTGAGATTGTGACCTGAGCTGAAACCAAGAGTCAAACGCTTAACTCACTGAGCCATTCAGTTACCCCTATTTCTGCTTTTTCTATGTTGAGTTAGAGAAGCCTAATAAATAGCCCAGGGTAGATGTCAGAGAAGTGGGACTATAAATCTGGAATTAAGTGCAGAGATATACACTAGAGAATTATTTCAAAATTATCCATATTTTGGAGGAGTCTAGCAAACAAAAGAAGCTGAGAAGAAATAGGAAATGAGTCAGGACTGTAATGTTGCTTCAACCAGGAGAAAAAGAGTATTTTAGGAAAAAAGGAATAATTTATTGTGTCAAAGCTGATTTAAATTCCAGGGAGGTATAAAATTCAAAGAAACAATTGGGTTTAACAAGATAAAGGTTTATTGAAGGCCTTTGTAAGAAGTGTTTCAGAAATTTTGTGTAAATGAAGGTGGAAACCCAATTAGAGTAGACTGAGAGGAGAAGGGGAAATGAGGAAATGGAGATGTTAATTTTAAAAAGGTTCTTTGAAAACAACCTTTTCAAGGGTTTTTTGATGACAAATAAGAATGTAATAATACATACAATGTTGAGATTGTAGCTCACGAGATACGAGTTTTTAAATTTTCTCCACACTAAGCCAAAGATACCTGAGTCTAGGATGTAATTGGATATCTAAACAGAGATAACAAGATTCCTGTTAGGATACTTGCAGAGCTATAGGGCAAGCACCGAGTTCAGATTATAACTCAATATTAATAATTACAATTAAGTCTTTGCTGTGTTATCAAGCTTTCAAGTATTGAATATTGGTTTCCCTATTTTGAATCTCAATTCTTCATACAACTCTGAGATCAGTATACCTAAGCCATAATTTCCCTACTTAAAAGATATTCTAGCACTAGAAATCATAACCCAATTATCCATGTTTCAATCTACAAAATGACTCCTGATATGCCCTTCACCTTGATTTCTCAGTTCTTTGATCTTTGTCTCTAGAAAAGTAATTCATTTATTGCCTGCTAAGCACATCTTAGACCTGTTTTGGGGACATATCTTTTGAAAGTAGTGAATAGTAGTTAACAACATGGATTCTGGCCTGGCCACCTGGATTCAGTCTACCATTTACTATCTGTGTGATCCTGTACAAATTTGTTAACTTTTTTATTCCAGTTTCCCCATCCATAAAATTAGTATCTTTCTTATGGGAGTTGTGAGGAATAAATGACTGATTCATGGAAACTAGTTTATGCATGATAGCAATTATCATTATTAATTCCTAAAATACCCTCCTCTTCTTCCCTTCTTAGAGTCTCTAAAGAATAATCCCATTTGATATTTTTTAATGAAACTTTGCTGATTTGTTCACTATGACTCTTACCTTTTCTCACTATAAAGTACTTGCTTGATTATGCCGTTTATTTGGCAATTTTTCATTTAGTAATTTATGAATTCTTAGTATGTATATTTGAGATTATCTTTTTAATAATTATTTTCAAATATGTAGTAAACTCCTTAAGATCTAGATCATATTTTTAATTTTCTCTATTGGATTCAGCATCATTTTTCACATTTTAGTTTAATAGAGATCAATTTATACAACTTCCTAATGTATATTTTATTATTTGTTTCTCCCAGTTGTTATATATAGTTACATAAAACTAGACTTATTTTAAGTAATCCATTAATATATTTGATTAATTTTGCTTTCATCTATACTGTTTAGGCCCTCTTTCCTTGAATTAGAAAGAATTACTGAAGTTTAGAATTATCCAAAAATCTTTATGCCCAGATCAGAGAAATCAAAGTACATATGGGTCACTGAATGCAGGAGGGCAGAACAGAGGAGGAAGGTCAAACTTAGAAGCACTATAACAAGCAATAAGGGCAGCCCCAGTGGCCCAGAGGTTTAGTGCCACCTTCAGCGCAGGGTGTGATCCTGGGGACCCAGGATCCAGTCCCATGTCAGGATCGCTGCATGGAGCCTGCTTCTCCCTCTGCCTGTGTCTCTGCCTCTCTCTCTCTCTCTGTGTCTCTCATGAATAAATAAATAAAATCTTTTTAAAAAGCAATAAAAAAATCACAATCAAATAATGAACAGAAAAGGGAAAGACAATTGGCATATAAACATTGCCTAACATAATTTCATTTGTAGTCAAATATAATGAAAATAAAAATCCAATTTTAATCCAGGAAATTTTAAAAGATATGATATATACAACACTTAGAAGGTGTACAATATTATAAAACAACAATAACATGTAACAATAAATAACTTTTATTGGTGGGCAGTACATACCAAGTTCAAGTTCAAACTTAGATTTTGCTGGTAATGTATAAAATAGTATTAGGTGGTGCTATTTTAGAAAATATTTTAACAATACCTATTAAGACTTAAAATCACAACAAGGTTAGAACCATTAATTTCAATGCTGGAAATCTCTGAAGAAAACTCTCCAAAAAAAAAAAAAAAGTAAGTTATAATAACAAATAACATGTACATGTTTATCCACCTGGCATGTACTTTTTTTTAATTCTTTTTTTTAAGATTTTATTTATTCATGAGAGACACACAGAGAGAGAGAGAGAGAGAGAGGCAGAGACCCAGGCAGAGGGAGAAGCAGGCTCCATGCAGGGAGCCCGAAGTGGGACTCGATCCCGGGTCTCCAGGATCACACCCTGGACAGAAGGTGGTGCTAAACCGCTGGGCCACCGGGGCTGCCCCTGGCATGTACTTTTCTAAAGGCTTATGTACATTATTAATACATTATACACTTACTTCTTGCAACAGATCTATGAAGCAGATGCCAATCTTATTTTTTCACATTTTTATTTAAATTCCAGTTAGTTAACATATATTGTAACATTGATTTCAGGTATAGAATTTAGTGATTTACCACTTACATATAACACCCAGTGCTCATCACAAGTGCCCTCCTTAATACCCATTACCCATTTAGCCCATCTCCCATCTGCCTCCCTCCATCACCCCTCAGTTTGTTCTCTATAGTTAAAGAGAAGCTATTCTTATATTCTTAGAACTATATTCTTATAGTTAAAGAGAAACTTTGCAGTTGACATAGTTGAGACACATAAATTAATGACTTGCTTTTTAATGAAACTAGGAAGTGCTAGGGCTGCAATTTGAATTTAGGAAGTTGGGTTCCAGAGTCGGTACTTTTTTTTTTAAGATTCTATTTATTTATTCATAAGAGACACACAGAAAATATGCAGAGACACAAGCAGAGGGAGAAGCAGGCTCCATGCAGGGAGCCTGATGCAGGACTCGATCCAGGCACTCCAGGATCACGCTCTGAGCCGAAGGCAGATGCCCAACTGCTGAACCACCCAGGTGTCCCCAGAGTCTGTACTCTTAATCACAATCATGAGTGACAATATTTATTGCAATATTATTTAAACAAGCAAAATTTTAAAGCAGTCCAGATTTTTTCAATAAGTTTAGACAACAGAAAATGCTTATTTTATGTATAAAAGATAGTTTATTACTAAACTCAATATCAATTTTCCTTCCATCACACACACCTATGCATAGAATACACAGAGAAAAAGAAAGAATATTAAGAGTGTTAAGAATATGGGGTACCTGGATGGCTCAGTTGCTTAAGCTTCTGATTCTTGATATCAACTCAGGCCTTGATCTAGGGTTGTGAGTTCAAGCCTTGCTTTGGGCTTGAGCTCCAAGCAGGGCATGGAGCTTACTCTAAAAAAAAAAAAAAAAAAAAAAAGGAATGTTAAGAATATTAAAGAATATTATTTTGCTTAGGATGTCACCACTGGTTTCTGTGAATTTTTGAATTTCTCTTTATTGTTTCCATGTTTTCTTTTTTTAAAAATATTTTATTTATTTATTCGAGAGAGAGAGAGAGAGAGAGAGAGATAGAGAGGCACAGACACAGGCAGAGAGAGAAGCAGGCTCTGTGCAGGGAACCTGACATGGGACTTGATCCTGGATCTCCAGGATCATGCCCTGGGCCGAAGGCAGATGCTAAACTGCTGAGCCACCCAGGGATCCCCAGTTTTCCTTAATTAATACATATTAATGTATCATAAATAGTAACTTAGAGCAACATCACATGAGAACTTTTTACTCTATTATTACCACCTACAGTAGGAGTTAGAAAGGGAAAATAATGTGAACCTGGGAATCAACAAATAAGCAAGGACAAAATTATGTTCCTCTTTTTTATATTTTATAAATGTTTTATAAATATTTATAAATTATATAAATATATTTAAAATATTTATAATATAATATTTTATAAATATTATCCACTGAATGAGATCATACTAACAGTCATTGAGGCTTAAAATAGCCTATGAGTAAAAATATGCAGAAAAATCAATCAATGTTAAGTAGGATATATTTTCATATGGCTACCTTCAAAGGCATCACTAATGCTCAGTTCTCCCTTGGAATAATGCAGGTTATTTATAATCCTATTGATTTGAATTCAAATGCTCTATTAAAAAATTAACAGAATATTTCACACATGAAAATTTGAGTCAAAAATGTTATTCAACTGAACTACAAAAGGTTTGGAAGGCTATTTGTGTCAATCAGCATTCTGAGTAAAAGCATACCCTTATTGACTGTATGAAAGCCCAGACATCACCTTCACCTTAAATCTATCCAGCTGAAATGTAGTCATTTAACAAGGCAATAATATAAGTTTAAATTCTGGACTTTTAAGCAGAAGTTACATCCCCTATTTCCTGCTCCTTGTTTCAATGATGGGGAAATTGATGTATTTCTAAGAAACAAATATGATACATTAAAAAACATACACCTTGGAATTTCAGGTAGCGTGGAGATTTAGTCTATCAGTGGCAGACACTCTAGTCTTCAGCAAATCACTTAATATTTCTGAATTATAGTTCACTCATATTCATCTATAAAACACATACTTCCAACAGATGATCTCTAGGGCCTTTCCTTACTGCATTCTTAGAAACTCTGAAAAATTAAGGTTTTTTGGCATGTTATTATGCTTTAGAATTTTATGATTTATGGAAAACAATATTTGAAGCATATGCAAAGAAACAAAAAACTGGCATTCTTAGACCATATCACTGGTCTATACTTTCTTCTCCCCTGAATTTACTGGAAAGAACTAGTGAGAATCACTGCCCAAATTAAATGATTAACAAACTAAGAAAAACTAAGAATAACTAACATTAGTGTTGAGTGATAATCAATATTTAATGTTTTTTTCTTTTGCTTTATCATTATTAAATACCATTTCAATTAAGTTTAAAACAAATACACATACTCAGTAGAGCCGACCTAAAATCTGTTTGAAAGCTTTAGGAGAGCCAAATAAGAAGGTTTTTTTTAAAAAATGAAAGTCGTTTTTTTTTTTTTTTTTTTTTTAAGTTAGAGTCATCTACCTTTAACTGTTGCACAGTCTCACAGACACCTTTAAATTTTAAGATGGGAATAACTCTCAGTGGAAGTAAACCTAAGAAAAAAAGAAAATCATATTAAATTGAGTTAGCATAGTATGAGTCTGGCCCTTATTTACATGTACGATACTTGAGAAGAGAAACTGTAGCCCAAGGTCTAATTGAATGTTCTATCCTACAGAGGCAGGTACTAAAAAATTAACTTGGGGGTACAGATAATTATGGTATTAATATTCTGCCTAGCAAAGAAGCATATTGGCTCTATCTACATAAATTAATCCCTCTCTTGCTTTTGTTCCTTTTCACTTCATAACCTCCATACTAACTGGGATGCGAAAGTATATTTAACTCAAGTAATATATTTAAACTGTCTTATTGAAAAATCAACTCAAAGTGAATACATAAGGCAGCTTTAGGTTCCCAGTGGCAGAACTGAATTGGAGGACCATTGAGTTTATGATTCCGCGTGTTTTCATAATACATTTTTCTGCTTCACTTATTTTCTTTGGAGGGGTGGGAGTTGGTTGGCAGAAGCATGTGGGGTGAAAGTGTACCTGTACAAGTTTGCTGTACTTTTTGTAGGTGATTTCTCATCAAGGGATCACTAGTTTCATGATAATTGTATCACAGCACTGTTGTTAAGAGCAATGAGGAAAAGCTGTACAAACACTTTAAGGAAGAGGTTAAAGAATCAATCCACAAATAGAACTCAGTAATGACTGTGAGCAAAGATATCTCCTTTAAAAAAAAAATAATGACACTGACTGTACAACGAGACGGTAAAGGCACATCTAAAATGTGCTCTTGATACTGAAGGAGAGTCATGCATTTCTTCCTTCTATTTGTACAGCTAATTTCATATTAGGCTCTTCATGGATTAGCTGTGTGAAACTGGACAAGGCACATATGTGAGCTTCTGTTTTTCCTGTACCCAGTTATAGGAATTGAGAATAATGATAGGATTAAATAATTATTTTAGAATTAAATAAACATATAAAGAACTAATAACTATGCATCATACATTAAGCAGGATGTATATGCTAACTCTACTTATTTTTCTTTGTATATGTAATTTATTATATTACCATATATTACCATATAGGATCTAATAGAATCATAGGATTTTTAAAGAGCTTTTTTTAAAAAGAGAATTCAAGATTCACAGGAAGATTGAGTGGAAAATATAGAGATCCCCCCATATACTCCTCCTTCACATAGCTTCTGCCACAATTACATCCCCCACCAAAATGGTACATTTTTTATAAGTGATAAACCTACATTCATAATTATAATCACCCAAAGTTCAAAGTTTACAACACAGTTCATTCTTAGTGTTTTATATTCTTCTGGTTTGGAAATGTATAACGACACACATCTACCATTATCCTATCACACAGAGTATTTTCATGGCCCTAAATATCCCCTGTGTTCTGGATATTCATCTCTCCTTCCCTACCAAACTCTTGGCAATCACTGATGTTTTTGCTGTCTCCATAGTTTTGTATTCTCCAGAATGTCATACAGTTGAGATCATAGTATGTAGCGTTTTTCAAATTGGCTTCTTTCACTTGGTAATATGCATTTAAGTTTCTTCTTTATATCTGAGATAAATTCCTCTTGGTCATGATATATAATTCTTTGTATATATTGTTTGATTTGATTTGCTAACATTTTATTAAGGAGTTTTATATATAAATTCATGAGAGATATTGGCCTGTAGTTTTTTTTTTCTTTTTCCTGTGCTCTCTTTACCTAGTGTTAGTATTAGGATAATGCTAGCTTCATAGAATGAGTTAAAAAGTATTCCCTCTACTCTTCTGAAAAAGATGCAGAGAATTCATAAAATTTTTTCTTTAAATGTTTTGTAGAATTTGTCCTTGAGCCCATCTGGCCCTGGAACTTCCAGTTGGGGAAGTTTGTTGACTATTGATTCAATTTCTTTAATAGATCGAGGCCTATACAAATGGTCTCTTTCTAGTGTGGGTTTTGCCATATTGTGTCATTCAAGGAATTGGTCCCTTTCATCAAGCTTATCAAACTTGTGGGCATAGAGTTATTTATAGGTTTCCTTTATTGTCCTTTGAAAATCCATGAGATCTGTAGTGATATCTCCTCTTTCATTTCTGGTATTGGTAGTTTGTGTCCTCTCTTTTTTTCTGAGTTAGCCTGGCTGGAGGCTTATTGATTTTATTGAACTTTTCAAAGAAGTAGCTTTTGCTTTCATTGATTTTCTCTGTTGATTTTCTGTTTTCAATTTTATTGTTTCCTGTTTTAATTATTATTGTTTCCTTGCTTCCACTTTCTTTTGACTTTATTTGCACTTTTTCTAGTTTCCTAAGTTAGAAATTTAGATTATTGATTTTAGATCTTTCTTCTTTGCTAATATATGCATTGCATGCTAATATAATGCGATGTAAATTTCTAAGTATAGTTTTTGCTATATCCCATAGATTTTGATAAGTTATGTTTTAATTTTTATTTAGTTCAAAATATTTAAAAATTCCCCTTGAGATTTTTTTCGTTGATCCACTTATTTATTTATTTATTTATTTATTTATTTATTTATAAAGAGTTTATTTACTTATTCATGAGAGACAAAGAGACACAGGCAGAGGGAGAACCAGGCGCTATGTAGGGAGCCCGATGTGGGACTCGATCCCAGGTCCCCCAGGATCAGGACCTGGGCTGATGGCGCTGCTAAACCACTGAGCCACCCGGGCTGCCCAATCTACTTGTTATTTAAAGGTATGTTTAACCTCTCTGTATTTTGGGTTTTTTCAGTTTTCTTTCTACTATTGGTTTCTAGTTTAATTCCTTTTTTTTTTTTCTAGTTTAATTCCATTGTGGTCTGAAAACACACATTGTGTAAATTTTATTTTAAACTTGCTAAGTTATATATTATGGCCCAGCATATGGTCTGTCTTGGTAAATATTCCTTGTGAGCTTGAGAAGAATGCTTATCCTTTTGTTGGATGAAGTAGTCTATAGAGGTGAATTATACCCAGTTGATTGGTATTGTGGAGTTCAACCAGTTTTTATTGATTTTCTGCCTGTTTGATCTATCCATGAGCGGGGGTTGCGGAAGTTTCCAGCTATGATAGTGAATTCATCTATTTCTCTGTAGTTCTTAGTTTTTGCCTCACATAGTTTGATGCTCTGTTGTTAGGTGCATATGCATGAAGGTTTGTTATATCTTCTTGCACAATTGACCCCCTTATCATCATGCAATGTCCTTCTTTATCCCTGCTGACTTTCTTTGCTTTGAAGTTGCTGAAATTAAAATAGGTAGTCCTGCTTTCTTTTGACTAATGTTAGCACAGTATATTTTTTTGCAACCATTCTTAATTTGTATGTGTCTTACTATTTAAAGTGGGTTACTTGTAGACAACATATAATTGGGTCTTCTTTTTGATACATTCTGATAATTTCTGTCTTAATTGGTGCATTTAGATCATTGACCTTCGAAGTGATTGATGATTTAGTTGGATTAATATCTACCACATTTGTTACTGTTTTCTGTTCGTTACACTTGTTCTTTCTTCCTGTTTTTGTCTTCCGTTCTTTGTTCTGTCTTTTGTGGTTTTGAATGAACATTTTATATGATTCTTATGCCTACTTGTTAGAATATTGAATATACTTTTTAAAAACAATTTTAATGGATTGTAATATATATTAAATATATACTGGAGTTTGTAATATATATTTACAGCTAATCCAAGTCCACTTTCAAAATTGCTTCATGGGTAGTGTGAGTACCTTATAATAATAACAAAACAATCCTAATTCTTCCCTACCGTTTTCTGTATCATCATTATCATTATTTCGATTAAAAATAAGTATATAGAAGCATATATAAGTGCATGAGCATGTATGATTCAATAAAACTTGGCATTTTGGACATATTATGATCTGTTAGATCAATTTAAAATAAGTAAAATTGAAGTTTTAATATTACTTTCCCTTAATCTTTCTTTGATGCTTTTAATTTACTTACGTAGATCTGAGTTTCTGAGCTATATTTTTTTCCTGCTCTCTGAAAAGTTCTTTGAGCACTTCTTGCAAAGTAGATCTCCTGGTAACAAAGTCTTTCAAATTTTGTGTGTCTGAAAAAGCCTTTTTTTTTCTCCTTCACTTTTGAAGGATAATTTAATAAAATATAGAATCCTAGATTATCAGTTATTTTTCTCTTAACATTTTGATATTTCATTCCACTCTCTTGTATGCATGATTTTTGAGAGATCAGATATGATTCTTAATGTTTTTCTTCTATAGTTAAGGTGTTTTTACCTCGCTTCTTTCAGGATTTTTCTTCATCTTTGATATTCTGTAGTTTGACAATGATATTCATAGGTATAATTTTTTGTTGTTGTAGTTTTTTTGTCTTGTTTGTCTTAACAATTATCCTGCTTGATATTTTCTGAGTTTCCTAGATGTATGGCTTGGTGTCTGACATTACCTTAGAGAAATTTTCAGTCATCTTAATCATTATTGTTTAAAGATTTCTTCTGTTCTCCTTTCTCTTTCTTCTTCTTCTTCTGGTAACCCCATTACATGTATGTTACACTTTTTGTAGTTGTTCTGCAGTGCTTGGTTACTTTTTTTGTTTGTTTGTTTTTGTCTTTGTTCTCTTTGCATTTTTGTTTTTGAGGATTCTGTTGTCGTATCCCCTAGATCTGAGATTCTTTCCTCAACCATGTTCAGTCTACTAATAAATTCATTAAAAGCGTTCCTCATTTCTGTTAAAGTGGGGGCTTTTTTAGGGTTTTGTTTTGTTTTTGTTTTTGTCTCAAGCATTTTCTTTTTGGTTCTTTCTTAGGATTTTCACCTCTCTTGTTCCATTGTCCATCTGTTTTTGTATGCTATCTCCTTTACCTCTTAGATACAGTCCCTAGTATATTAATCATGGTTATTTTATATCACCAGTCTAATAAACTCCAACATCCTTGTGTGCTCTTTCTGATGCTTACCTGTCTCTTCAGTTGTGTTTGTTACCATTGGGTATCCCTTGAAATTTTTTCTTAAAAGCTGGACATGTCCTGCTATGTAAGAGGAATTGCTGCAAGTAGGCTTTACTAATGTGGTGGTGAAGCATAGGGGGAAGGTAGGCATTCTACAGTCATTTGATTAGGTTGTAGTCTTTTAGTGAGGTATACCGTGTACTGTAAACTTCATAAAGTTTCTCAGAACTTTTTTCCCCCCTCAGGTTAGACAGAAAGGCTAGAGTAGGCTGAGTTGCATATTTCCCTTCCCCATATCATTAGGCTCTGATAATACCACAGCATGCTATGCTTTGGATAACTAGTTTCCCCTGATGCCAGCCAGGATTTCTTAACAAAAACATGGTGTGGATATTTCAAATCATTCCTTCCTCTTCCACCACTCACTGCTCCCCGGCCCGCAAAAGCAGATGATATTTCTCTGATATTTATTATGAGAACATGGTCAAGCTTTTATAGGTAAATCTCACAGTATTTTGGGGTCCCACTATAACTAGGTCTCCCTAGAGTTTTTAATACTCAGTGTTTTGCACATTGAGCCTCCAGTAATTCAAAAATTACAGTTTAGTTTTTACTACCTGACACTGGTTCCCTTGGTGGCTTTTGTGATGTCTCCTCTGGTGAGCCATCCAACAGGCATTTGCTTGTGTCATTTCCTTTCTTATGGATCCAAGAGCTGTTTTCAGTGTACTCAATATTTTATTTGTTTTTCGGAGGGAGTGGTGACCTCCAAACTTCATACAATGGAACTGGAAGGTGAAAGTCCAGAATTTTTTTATGATTGAAATGTAAACATGATAAGCACTTAGAATAGGGCATACATTAAACATGATGTGTATTAGCTATAGTATTTTAATGTGTTATTTTATAATTTATCATGTTACTATATAGTCTTACTGTATTATGTAATGTATTTTTATTTATTTATTATTTTAAAAAAGATTTTATTTATTTATTCCTGAAAGACATGAGAGAGAGAGGCAGAGACACAGGCAGAGGGAGAAGCAGGCTCCATGCAGGGAGCCCAACGCGGACTTGATCCCCGGTCTCCAGGATCACGCCCTTGGCCGAAGGTGGCGCTAAACTGCTAAGTCACCCAGGCTGCCCTGTAATGTATTTTTAAAAAATATTTTATTTATTTGAGAGATAAAAAGAGAGAGAACATGAACAGAGGGACAGGCAGAAGAACCTGATGTGAGGCCCAATCCCACTACCCCAAGATTGTGAATGAGTGGAAGTCAGATGCTTAACTGACTGAGGTACCCAGGTGCCCCATGTACTGTATTTTTTGATATATACCATTACTGTATTGCTATATTAAATATAAATATATCACAAAATATTATATAATATTGCTACTTTACATACTTACTATTTGTATAGTAGCAAGCAGCAGATTCCTTTTGAATTATACATACAAAACAATACACAAATGATAACTAAATAAACGTGACAGCTATGTTCTAATAAAGTGAACCTAACTGTGTAAAGAGTATTAGCCGAACCCCAGAAGCTCTTTTGTGCCTGCTTGTAAGAAATAGTGGACCCTCTAATGGCAACACTTCTTTGACTTCTAATAGTCTATACTAGTCTTAACCTGTTCAAAAACTCATTCGAACTCTATATTAATGGAAACAATTTTCTTTTATCACTGGCTACATTTTGTTTGAAAGATTTATTAATGTATGTATCAGTAGCTCATTCATCTTCATTGCTGAATTGTGTAAATAAACTACATACTATTTATTTATCTTTATTATTCTTCTTTCATTGGAAAAGACTGCTAAGACAGTGTTCATTAAATATACTAATAGTGGGCATGCTTGTATCATATCTAATATTTCTATAATTCATCAATTCACCATAAGGATGATGTTTATTTGGGGATTTCATAGATATTTACCAGATTAAAATTCCCGCATTCTTATCTTTCTAAAAATTTTTAAATGAATATTAACTGGTATCTGATGCTTTACTGCATCTATTGATCATATTAATAATTGATGATTTTCTTCTGTCTTTCTGTCAATGTGATGGATTTGATGACTATATAATTGAGACATTCAGGATAAAAATGAGAAAATATCTTTCCTTTGTGAAAATAACTGATATAGAAAATACGCTGTAACAAAATTTAAATTTTGATAATATTTAAGAAAAATGATTATTTGTATGCACTTTCAAAACAAGATCCACATGGTTTCCCGGCCTTTTGGCTAAGATCAAGTGCAAAACAAGATCCACTAGAAAATTAATATACTGATTAATAAAATTTATATATAAATAAAAGAATGGTTCCTAATAAGCCAAAAGAATGGTTCTGTGAAATTCAGTATTAGGCACTGTAAGAAAAAGATCAAATAATAGCTTCCATCCATAAACAAAAAGGATTGGTCTGTAAGGTACATAAAATATTATTTTTTTTCTGATCTGAGACCAACTACACCACAAAAGGAAAGTATATGCTACCAATAAAATACGCAGTTCAAAGTCATAATTTAAAGGCAGTTTTATTATGCTCACGTAAATTCAGAATGCAATATGATACTAAATTTGTGCTTTGGGATTACAAAAGCTGAAATAAATTAGAAAAAAGTATGAGCAACCTAGAATTCAGAGATTTCTTTGCAGAATATGAATGATGCTTTCGATGAGGAAATTTAAATTTACATTTTTTCCCTTTTGTTAACAGTTGTTCTTTACATTTCTTTCTTGGGTATATTGTTGCATAACCTCAGTAAGCTTCCTTCCACACTCAGCATCATAGTTTTTAAAAACCAGATAACAACTATTTTATGTATTTTATACATATTATTATTATTTTTAAAGATTTTATTTATTTATTTATTCATGAGAGACAGAGGCAGAGACACAGGCAGAGGGAGAAGCAGGCTCCATGCAGGGAGCCCGACATGGGACTCAATCCAGGGTCTCCAGGATCACGCCCCGGGCTGAAGGCAGCACTAAACCGCTGAGCCCCCCGGGCTGCCCTTCTATACATATTTTTTATGTGTCAACTATCATGCTGGGCATCATGGATATAGATTAGAAAACCCCTGACCTTCTGGAGCTTCCGTTCTAGTGTATGTCTCCTAATACTCAGAATCAGGGTTTTGTGAGGGGGGCAGTAGATGGGATGAACACTGGGGTGTTATACTGTATGTTGGCAAATCAAACTCCAATAAAAAAAAATACAAAAAAAATTCCTTCACAGAGAAGATGATTAGATTATTATACTAGCAGTTTCTCTGACCTTGTCCTGGCCCTGAAGTTTCTCACGGGGGACAGTCAGGGCCCCCGGCCCTGGGGAGGCCACCATGGGGGACAGTCCCGGTCACGGGAAGACCCTTGCACAGGGTAACTAAGATAGTCCACCCAGGGGCAGTTAGCACAAAGCTTAAACCCAGTATCACTGAGACTCTCCTAAGTGACACTGACCCACTGACCCCCGAACCAGCTAAACCTCAGCTGAGGAGCACCTGTTCCGCTGCAGTGTCCAGCCGCATGGACGCCGAAGCTCCGGGACAGCCCTTGCTTCATGCTCAGAGGCAGGGCTACTCTCCAGGCTTCGCTGAAACACCCTCTGAATCCAGTCGATTGGACCAGGGATCTAAAATCATATGCTCCAGGGCCACCCAGGTGGCTCAGTGGTTGAGCATCTGCCTTGGGCTCAGGGCATGATCTCAGAGTCCCAGGATCGAGTTCTGCATGGGGATCCCCAAAAGGAATCTGCTTCTCCCTCTGCCTGTATCTCTGCCTCTCTCTGTGTGTCTCTCATGAATAAACAAATAAATAAATCTTTAAAAAAATAAAATCATACGCTCCAGAATAAACAGGACCCTAAGGGGGGAGAATCAGGATTTAGCTGCAAAAAAAAAAAAAAAAAAAAAAAAAAAAAGTTTTAATAGTAGTAACTATTCACAAACACAAAATTTAGTTTGAACCCTTACGCAGTTCTTTAGGTTAATTTTTGATATGACTTTCTTTTAGAAATAGAAAGGATAAATTCTGATGTGATAGCCAAAGGCTGAATTTGAAATGATGTTACATAACATTTGGAAGGGATACATCTGGTGACAGCTTACTGGGTTTGAAAACATAGGTCTTACAAAAGTAACAATTAAATGCTTTCTAGATTTTGAAAATCAGTTCCAAAAAGTTGGGGTGAAAGTTCTAAAAACCCTATATATATATATATATATATGACTGGCAGATATAAAAGAAAACTCTCTCAAACTGATTCTTTTGGCTTTTTGTGTTATCCACTAATCAGGAAATAAAACCCTATTATGAAACATATATATTGCTATTTTTATGACATATATTGTTCATTTCTTTGGCAAGATAGACGCATTGCCAAGTTTATATTTGGCTTAATATTTTTAAAAAAGCATTTGAGGAAAATAAACATAAAACTTGATTCCCAGACTGTACATTTTTTTGGCTATCTGTCATCGTAGGAATGGTAGATATCCTCCTGGTAAAAGTGAAAAAAGACAAAAATGCTTTTAAATATAAAAATAGCTTTGGTAAATTCAAGATACATTTGGCAGTTCGTTTTACAGAAATGAAGACCCATCCACCTATGAAAATATGTTATCAAATATTTTGTTTATACAAATATAATAGATGAGTTTTTAAAGTTACTTTTGTATTTCAATCAGGGAGTCTCAGTTATGAATTCCCTAAGCTTTTCCTTAATTCTAATGGCTTGGCAAAGAAATATACTGTTGTGGTGTGCTATTTTAATTCAGAGTGCTCAAGTTTCTGGTTTATGAGGTATACAAAATTCTGACAAATCTTTCATTTTTTGTCTAGCATTTTTTATAACATATAATATGGAATAAAAATATCTTCTTAAGCCTCAATAGAGTGTATTTCTAAACCATAATTTTTCTCTAATTCAAACATGTCTATAATATTTCATTTTAAAAGAACTCGTCAGTCATCAGAGAGATATTATTGAAATGTAACTATTTTAATGTTTTACTGCCTTGAATCTTATTTTGCCTAGATTTCCCTGAAGTGAGTGGGCCTCATCTGTAAGATTTCTTAGATAGCTTGAATTTATATTCTAGCCCTGGGAACTCTGTCTACTTTAACAGGGCACACAACTATCCTGTAGAAGTAGTGTTCAGAGATTTGTACCTTCTTTGAATATTTATTTCACATAGTTGCTGATTCTTAGGAATGTGGCATGAATAGAATTTTTTTTTTTTTTTGAAAAATGTGCCTTCAAAAAAATCTGCTTCAGGACTGCATAATTACCATAGGAATATAATGCCAATGTTTTCTTTTAAGAGAAAACAAAATATGTAAATTAACACTTTGTTTAGTCCCACCATGCAGTTGAATGAATTAAATTAATGAGAAACAATACAAGTATTATTTTCTTATCATGTTTATTTAAAATTATAAAATATAATTCCTGATCTTGTTACATTAAAGAAGTCAGTAGAATATTTGAGTTTTGAACTTTTGAACTGTGAAAACTTTGATATTTGCTTTCTTTGAAAGAAAATTGGAATTTTTAAGGCATGCCTTTAGTTTAGTTAATTTATTTCAGGGGATCATATTTATAATTTGTCTTTTGGTAATGTTGTCCTTCTGGGTACAATAAACTGTAAATAGGTTCTTCCTTCATGTCTGGCCAATTGGGTCTCAGAGAATGCATTTTCATACTATCTCATGGTACTAATTAACTTACTATGAAAATAATGAGATTCTTTAATCAATGCTAATTTTCAAGTGATTATGAGACACAGAAATACATTACAGAAAAAAGAAGGTTGTTAAAGTTTCATTATGTTCCAAACTTTAATGATTACTGATTGTATTTAATGAAATATAGAATTTTGAACTCATAAAGTTGACATTTGTTGGTTGTGAAACTTTGGGATTCATTCAGACTTCAATTCTCCATTGCCTTCAAAACAAAACAAAGCAAAACTTGTCTGTTTTATCAGAAATAAGCACCAGCATAATGGCTTTAGGAATGGCTTTATGAAGAGGCCTTGGAGCAAAGGTCTTTTCTTTTTTAGCTACAATTCTCCTTACTAAAGTTTTCTATATAATAAACCATATTTCAATATCTTATTTTCAATTTCTATTATACAACAGAGAAAAGGAAGAAATATTATACTCTTTTCTCCTTCACTTAAGACTTTATGGTAACTTCTTTCTAGTTAGCATATGAACAACTGAATATCCTACTGAGATAATTTATTTTATAAAATTATTCCTTTTATAATGTCTATCAAGTTTCATAAAGATATTTCAGCATGTTTATTATAGGAGGATTTTTTTTTAATTAAAGAACCAAATCTACATGTTCTTTTTAATCTATTTAATTTGTTATGACCAGAAGAGAATAGATTCAAATGGTTTGGGTTTTTTGGAGCCAAGTCTTTTCACAACTACCAAAATAATTACTAAATTTAGAATGAAAAATAATGTACTTTCTGTTTCCAACTATAATAAAATCATGAGGTTCAATTTTTATGTGCCCTTTGGGAGATGAGTTTGTTATTAATATTCTGAGACCATCAGAATATTAAACAATTATAGTTTTCCAGCTACATTTCTGAAACGTTACAAAAAAATTTCTAGGACTAAAATAGTAAATGCTATTTAAAGAATTTTCTGGTATCTATGAACAAGTTTCATGTTCTTCTAAAAGCAATCATGAGATAAAAACTTGGATTCAGGTACTGCATTTAGTAAAATTATTTGAAAAAATAAAAATGAGGGAATAGGGAAAATAATATTAGAGGAAAGAAAAAGCCAATACAGAGCATGTTAATGAGTTATTGAGATGTAATTCTGCGGGCACCCTCTGCAAAACTGTGTTGGATGTGCCTCAAGATCAACTCATTGAGGAATAGGGAAACAATATTTTGTCTCCACAGTTTCAGGTGAACTCAGAAGTTAGTCAAGGGAATGTGGAGTGCTTTATCACATAGAATCCACTGATATCTATATCTTGCATTATTCAGAATACTGATTCCACTGTGTCACTGGCATTTCAAAGTGGTGGCTGTCTTCAATGTCAAAAATAAAAGCGTGAAATGAGAGGGTTGGTGACATCTATCTGCTGCCATAAATAGAAGCCTTAATTAGTATTTAACACCTTATCTACCTCCATTTTAGAGACTCATTATCTTAGTGTTTCTATTGTTCTATTTCCTTTGCCTCCTAGAGTAACATATATTCCAGAGCTTCCAGTTACATTGTCATTATCAGGTCATGATTGCTGCAAGAGCTACAAGATACACTAGGAGATATTTCAGTGAGTCTCCTACACTCCAGAAATGTTCCTTCATGCCTCCCTTTTTGTAGCAGCAACTCTAGTATTCGTTATGCCAGTTATAAGAATATGCCTCTCAGATCTCTGACTGCAGGGATACTTCGTTTTCTGAGCTCTGAAATTAAACTCATGCTTTCCTTGGTCTATCCCCAGCCAATGACTGAGCATGTAATGAATCCTAAGGTAGACTCATTCCTGAGAAATGCAGGTCTCTGCTGACAAGCAGCTTTGGGTTAAGGACTCCCTGGCACCTTTGCCAAAGTGTAGAATTGTACTGTGTCTGAGATGCTTCTTCCTTGTCTTCTCTCTTCTTTACCTGGGATTGAATCTTCATCACAGCCTGATAGTTCTCTCTACTGCCTTTACAACTTTCCACTTTTTTTTTCCCTACAGCAATTGCCATATTAAATATCTTTCATGGCTAATCCCATCTTAATGTCTGCATCCTGGGAGACTTCACCACACAAGTGATACCAGGACAAAAACATTATAAAGTTTCCAGAGCAGAGATAGGGAAGGATGACTGTTTAAGGCAGGGGTACAGATGTCTCCCTCCAATTATGGACATCTCCATAGGGCTATCTCAACTTCAGAACTCCCATTGCCTCAATTGTTTGAGGTCTTTTTGGCAACATAATCATCACAGTTCAACCTCTTCCTCTTTCCAGTTCTGCTCTGTCACTGGCTTTCTGGTGTGGTTCTTGAGAACACTCTCCAATAAACCCTTTGCTTACAAATCTCCATTTTGGGGAACCCAACCTATGGCTGTGTGATGCAAGCATCTTTCATTGTCTCTACTATGGAGTCTTCTACAAAGTTTACATTGTTCATTAATGCTATTGTTTAAATAGTTTTTTTTTTTTGTTTTTTGTTTTTTTGGTAAGACTTTTTAGGAAAAATTGAGCTCTAGATTTGGGTTTATATGACACAGAGATGCCCTAAAGATAAAGAGATATTTGGAGAAACTTTGTGAATTTGCACAAAAGTTGATGAAGGATTCCCCCAGGCGTGAGATTGGGAAGGGATTGAGGGAAGAATACCAAGCAAAGGGAGACTCCAATTGACATCAGATACTAATTTGATAATAATAAATCTATGATATTAAACTGTTAGATAATCTCTGCAAAGATTGTAATGTACTTGGAACCAGAACATCAGTGAGAAATAAGGCTGAAAATTAGACTTGAGTGTCTTTCCACTTGAAGATAACACTTGAAGCCATAAAATTACTCTGACACTCCCTGCTTTTATTTCCTGCTTTGCTATTCTTCATAGCTTTTTGTTTTTTATATTTAACATACTATATATTTTAGATATTAATCTTGTTTATTGTTTTCCTACCCTATCTGTGAGGTAATTTCTATGAAGGCAAGTTTTTCTTTTCTTATCACAATGGAATTCCCAGAACCGAGAATAACTGCTGCAAAATTGCCTGGATCATCATAGATTCTTAGTGATTATTTGAGCATAAATGAATATGAAAGGATCAATGAATGAATTTCAAAAGAGCTTAGATAGGGAGTTCTATGACAGAAGCTGATTTTTTTTCACTGAAGTATAAGGCAATTTATGTGCCTCTCCAAAAAAGAATAGTGTACTAGATCTGAAATTGAAGTAAGAAAGGTAAAGTTTCACTTTATCTTATATAAAATTTGTTGATAATGTTTTTTTAAGCTTGACTCCACTTAGAAGTCACTAACAATTCTGTTAAACTTAAATTCTGTTTCAGTTATTTTAGAGTGTGACCTGAGATTCATCATTCTAAAAAATGAACAAATGATGAGGATGCTGCTGAGCAGAGGCCATGCTTAAGAGCTGCAAGGTACTAAGGAATCAACATGTGGTGTATGTAGATAGATAGTGGTGCTTATTGAGAAAAACTTTGGGGTTTAATCAACAGATTCGGCTTGTGAACAAATGATGACATGAACTAGCTCAATATTTTGTGGATCATAGTGCATGAAATTGTATTCATTTAATTGTCACCCCTTCAATTTAAATATATTTCAAATTTTTGAGGCAAATGTAGTCAGCAATATATTCAATGGTATGCCACAAACTGAGACAAAAATAATAGCAATGTCTCAGATTCTAGGTTGATGTGCCAAGTTAAAAAAAAAAAAAAGAATGAGGACCAGTTAAATAGGAGAAAAATATTAAGTAAGACATGGCTATAAACTGAATGTAAAACATTGTTAGAAAAATTTATTTTTCTGAATATAAAGTTATTTTAATTCTAATCAAATTAAATGGCTGTAATTGGTTTAAAAACAGAAGCATGAAAAAAAAAAAAACAGAAGCATGAATTTTCTCTTGTGAATTCCATTACAAGTCTATCATGGCAGTCCTTCTGGTGTACCCAAAGACTCGGCTACAGGGAGATTTACTCAGGTAATTATTTGAATAACATATTTTAATAACAAATGCAAATTACTTATTTTTCAAGATATTCTTCATGACTCCTTAATAGTCCTTAATACTCCTTAATACTTGTTAGAATTTATCAAAAAGTGTGTTTCACTTTTATTTTTTAGTTGACACTTTGACATGTTTCAGTGATTTTACATATGATTTAAGACTAATTATTTTAATAAATTTATTATTATGATTTTGTTATTCACAAATTATTTCTTCTTTCTTTTTTTTAGATTTTAAAAATTGTTTAATGGAACATAAACTCTTACTTCTTTCTTAACTTGTTACCTATATCATACAAATTGGTGAAGGAGTAAAATAGATGTAATTTCAGTGTAACTATGCAGATGCTTTACTACTTTTGCTTTATGGCTCTGAATTTGGAGACTTGTCAAAATTTGAGCTCATTCTTCTGGTTTCATAATCCAGAATAGAAGGAAGAATAAACATTCCTAGATAATTTTGTTATTTTTCTTTCCTTTTTAAACCAATTGCATTTAATAGGATGATGTCAAGAAAGAATTGAAACTTCAAAGTCCTCAGGCAAACATATACCAATAACATAATTATGAGGTTTTCTTTTTTAGTTTAATTTAAATATTGTTCACTTTCTCTCCTTTGACATTATAAAATAATTGTATTTTGAACACTATGAAATGTTAAATATGAAAAATGCAGATTCTGGTATTTAAAATCATATAGCTTTCAAGGACTATTTTGACATGATTGCAAAATAAAAGTTTGTTTCAAAGTTTGATTACCTATAATAGAAAGAAGAAAATTGAATTTCTATTGAAACAATTGAAACATTTTTATATATTTCAAATTTATTTTCTCACCAATGAATTTTGAAATTAAAGGGATAGAGAAATTAAAGCCATTTTTCATTATTAAAGGATTAGAAATTGAGAGGTAAATTATTTCTTTAGTGCACTTAACTGTATCAGGAGAAAAACTTCATGTGAGACATTTAACAGAAATATACAATGAAGTAATCATAAGAAAATATTTTTAAAATATTTTATCCAGAGAAACTCCATGACACTGAAGAAATGGCAAATAGTTTAATTTTATTTCTTTGGCAATTCTATTTCTTTTTTTCTTTTTTCTGCTTTTAACTACTGTTTCAGTGGACTAGGTTAATATCTCAGAAACTAATTTATAGTTAAAATATGATTATTCATATTATTTCTTAGTTTCATTTATTTAATTATTTAAATGAAATTATTTAATTCATTTATTTAAGGCATGTGCAGAGAGAGATGGTAGAGAGAGGGTAGAGAGAGAATATCCAGCAGACTCTGTGCTGAGGATGGAGCCAGACATGGAGGTTGATCCCACAACCCTGAGACCATGACCTGAGCCAAGATCATGACCTGAGCTGAGATCATGACCGGAGCTGAAATCAAGGGTCAGACACTCAACTGACTGAGCCACCCAGCCAATTACATTGATTCTAAAAGATTTAAGGCATGTGGCAAAGATGAACGTCATTACCAGTAATTTTCTTTATTTTACTTTCCAATATCAAGGCATAATTGTCAAAAACTTGCAACATGACTCTCATACAAATATAGAATGATCACATTTCAAAGACTTTATTCAGCACATAAAGGAGGAAACCAGAATGTTAAAAAAGCTCTCCAAATTAGAATTAGTAGAATAAAGATTATATAGTACAGAACTGAAATAAATTTAATGAGATAGTTGACATCCTCCAGGCCAATAAAACCATTACCTTTTGGGTGGTATTTGCCAGGAAAAAAATCTTCAACAGACAAGGTCAAGTTAACATTAAACTTCAAAGAGCCTGAGATCTCAAATTCTTTTTTTTTTTTATAAATTTATTTTTTATTGGTGTTCAATTTGCCAACATATAGAATAGCACCCAGTGCTCATCCCATCAAGTGCCCCCCTCAGTGCCTGTCACCCAGTCACCCCCACCCCCCGCCCACCTCCCCTTCCAGCACCCCTAGTTCGTTTCCCAGAGTTAGGAGTCTCTCATGTTCTGTCTGAGATCTCAATTTCATAATAAATGGTAGGATAAAACAAAAGTACATTCTTCCGGAAATTAAATATTTTGGGGGTAATCCTGTTAAACAATGTACCAGTATGATATTGAAATAATATGCTGAGATCCCTTATGACAATTTCTGAGTTTTAGATACTTTTTCCTGACACTAACTACTAAATCAAAGCTTAAAATATTTTAAAGATATTTATTTATTTATTTTTTCATTCATTCATTCATTCATGAAAGATAGAGAGAAGCAGAAACATAGGCAGAGGGAGAAGCAGACTCCATGCAGAGCCCGATATGGGACTCGATCCTGGGACTCTGCTCAACCACTGAGCCACCCAGGCATCCCCAAAGTTTAAAATCTGATTAAAAATAAATTTGATGTGTGTGTTTGTATGTGTATATTTAAGTGATAGTATGAAGAAAGAGAAAATACTTAATTCTCAACATTCTAATTTGAGGGAAACAGTGATTTCGAGTAAATTCATTTGTAGAAAAGTAAAGACTTGCTTAAACATGACATAATCCTTTTATTGTTATGTTGAATTTGGCTTGCTAGTATTTTATTGAGTATTTTTGCCTCTCTGCTCCTCAGAGATATTCACCTATGGTTTCCTTTTCTTTGGCATTATCAGGGTGATGCTGGCCTCATAAAGTTAGTTAGGAATTGTTCGCTCTTCTAAGTTTTTGAAGAGTTAAAAAGGACTGCTATCGCTTCTTCTTTGAACATTTGGTAATGTTCACCAGTGAAGCCATTTGGTCCTGGGCTTTTCCCTCTTAAGAGGCTTTGATGACTAATTAGATCTCCTTATTTGTTATTTGCCTATTCATACTTTCTGGTTTTTTTATGGTATATTTATTTTATTGTATATTTATTTTATTTTATTTTATTTGAGAGAGAGAGAGTGAGAGAGAACAAGCAGGGGGAGGGGCAGAGACAGTGGGAGAAGCAGACTCCCTGCTGAGCAGGGAGGCTGATGTGGGGCTGGATCCCAGGACTCCAGGATCACAACCCAGGCCAACGGCAGATGCTTAACTGACTGAGTCACGGAGGTGCTCCATTAAAAAAAAAATCTAAGGCATCTGTTATAATGTATCCTCTTTTATTTCTGATTTTGAGTCTTCTTTTTTCTGAGTCTAGTTAAGAGTTTAAGTTCGTTTATCCTTTCAAAAAAAACCACAACTCTTAATTTGGTTGATTTTTTTTCTGTTTTCTATTCTGTTATCGAGAATACAAAAGATAAGTGTTGGTAAAGATCTGGAGAAAAGACACCCTTATGCACTGTTGGTGGGAATTTGCAGTGATGCAGCTACTATGAAAGACAGTATGAAGGTTCCCCAAAATGTTAAAAGCAGAATTACATGCTTCTATTTTTTTTAGTATTTTTCATAACAGCTAAGATATGGAAACAACTTGAGGGACCACTGATGGATGAATGGATAAAGAAAATGTAGTGTATACATATACAGTGGGATGTTATTCAGCCTTAAAAAAGAAGAAATATAATTTGTAACAATTTGCATGAACCTGGAGGCCATTATGTTAAGTAAAAGACAGACAGAAAGACAAATACTACATGACTCATTTATTGCCCATCTGTTCTTTCATACTGTCTATCCATTAGCATCCTTAATATATTAATCATAGTTATTATTTTTTAATCATGGTTACTTTAAATATCAGGTCTGATAATTCCAACATCCCTATCATGTCTGTTCCTGATGCTTGCACTGTTTCTTCAAATTGTGTTGTCATTTGGTATGCCTTGAATGTTTTTCTTGAGAGCTGTACAAGTTGTACTGGGCAAAAGGAACTGCTACACATAGGCCTCAGTAATGAGTTGGTGGGGTATTGGGGGAAGGTAGGCATTCCTCAGTTCTATGATTAGGTCTCAGTCTTTTAGTGAGCCAGTGTCCTTGTACATAAACTTTATAAGGTTTCTTAGTTTATTTTTCCCCTAGGTGGGACAGAATGGCTAGGGCGGACCACTTTGGGGTATTTCCCTTCCCCCATATTAAATAAGTTCTGATAATACAGCAACATGTTAGGCTTTGAATAACTGTTTCCCCTCATGCCAGACCTTGTTAAGAAGAACAATGTGCTCTGAATTATTTTTAAATTTCTCCCCCTCCCCATCCTTCTGGAAGCCAAAGAGGCTTTTTCTCTGCTTTTTATTCTGGGAACCTGGTCAAGTTCTTGAAAGTAAACACAGAATTTTGTGGGAGCTCCCAATGATTGGGTATCCCTGTTATGTTGAACTCTTATAGTTGTACACACTAAGACTCCAGCAATTCTTTAGTTACATTTAAATTTTTCTTCTCCATGCACTGGTTCCTGAGTCACTTTCCACTCCTCAGTCTGTTCTCCTGAGTGGAAGCTCCCTGTATTAGCTAGTCTCTCCAGGGTTGAGAGCAGTGATTTATTCTGTGTCCTCCTCTCTTATAGATCCAAAAAGAGTTTTTAATTTTTAACTTTGCTCAGGCTTTTACTTGTTAGAGTGGAGTGGCAACTTCTAAGCTCCTTAGATCTGGAAACCCAAGTCCTTCCCACTGCTTCTTGTTAATGATTGCTTTATGGACAGCCAATGAGATGTGCAGTGGGAGTTGTTTGTGTGTTCTCTAAGAAATTTTAGAGGAAAATGCTGTTTTTGTCTTTCAATATGACTGTATACTTGTATGCCTTCGATTGTCGTCCTTTAGTCATGGGCAGAAAAACCTCAGATTAAATGCCCGGTTACTGGGGGATCCCTGGGTGGCGCAGCGGTTTGGCGCCTGCCTTTGGCCCAGGGCGCTATCCTGGAGACCCGGGATCGAATCCCACGTCGGGCTTCCGGTGCATGGAGTCCCTCTGCCTGTGTCTCTGCCTTTTCTCTCTCTCTCTGTGTGACTATCATAAATAAATTAAAAAAAAAATTTAAAAAAAAAATGCCCAGTTACTTAGGTTGGCAGATTAGAAAAATGTAAGGATCTGAGTTCCTGATGAAGTCGTGTTCTAACCTGCTGACTTTGTATTATGAAAATAATAATTCTTGTCAAGTAATAATCCTGTGTCAAGTCAGTGTCTGTTACTTATAAGTACAGATACTTAAATTGATCCATGAACTAAAAAAATACAAGTGTAATAGCACATTTATAAATAAAATATGAGATTGTTACTTTTTTACAATAATTATCTTATTAAATAATAAGCATAGGGAAAATAAATGTAAATAGGTCAAAATAAGAATTTTAACTCCACTTGTTTTTTTTTCCCCCCAAAAGAAAGACAGTTGTTTGGCCAGGTGTACTAAGTAAGAGAAATACAGATGGAAGAGTCATTATTTGGAGTTACAATCAATTAATCCAGATAAATCATGTGAATAAATCTCATTCATTATTTAATTAAATGTTGGCAGATCATTCGTCTTGCATGAAACAGATAATTGTTCAATGTTTTACTTATTTTTGTTGCATTTTCCTCTCTAAGCAGTTGGGAAACTTCAGACCTTAGCTTATGTTCCAGTTCTTTATTTCTCTTTGTTAAGTGGAGACTTGACCTTAACCTCTGTTTCTAAATGCAGCATTGTGTTTTTTCCCCCCATGGCTACTGAACATAATTTTACTAACTGGTGGAAAATACAAGCCTAGGAGAAGAGGAAGGGGCAAAATGAGACTGAGCAAGTTCTAAAGCATTGATGTACTAGAATGGCTTGTAATAAGTATGGTTGCTGTGATTTCTGAATACTTATTCAGTGTTTTCTTATCAAAATAATTCCTTCATTCTTAGTTTCTACAATGTGATAAGGTTGCAGCATTTTATTCTAGAGGAAGGGAAATCTTTCTACTCTCTACACAGAAGTATGCTATTTAAAATGTTTCCAACTTCAGTGAAATTTGTACCACGTGATTCATCTATAGTCATAAGCATCCAGTATTTTGATTACCAAAGCAATTTCTTCTGAAATTTTAGTTATACTTTCCTCTATGAGGCTGTTTAGTTTTTTTTTTTCCATTATGTGAAGTATATTTCAATTTATATTTGGTAGAAGGTAGCTGCAAGAACATTATTTTAATTGTAGTGTATTATAAAATAATATTATATTATTGTAGACTCACTAAGTTCTACTGGAGAGCATTGGGGTGGTTTGTTATTTTAGAGATGTTTAATTTCTAGTATTGGAGAAAGACTTCAGGAGACATGAGATTGTAATACATTTGTCTGCATGTATCTTCTTGTTAGCTGTGATGAAATATTAGAACAACAGGACTCAAGTAATTATTTAAATGTATGATCATAAATCATTCAAAATAGAGCAGTATCCAGCAGGCTAAGCATCAAGTCAGGAATTATTCTTATTTGGGAGTGATTCAGTTTAACAAGAAGGTAAATTAGAAGCTACTCCAGGGAACAGTAGGGTTATCTGCTCAGCTATGGAAGGATACAATATTCTCTCAGGAGGGAATCTGCAGATATATAGGTCTAAATGTGAGAATTTCACAGGACAAATATAAATCTTTCATGGCTCCAGATTTATTTTGCTAATTTGATATTTAGTAATTATATCATTTTAGCCCTTATAAGATTTCTCCTAAAAAATATAGTTCATAGAGTTATTCTTAATTAACAATGTTAATTGTGTTAATAAGACACAAAATTTGCATGAATACCTAAATTCCAGAAAAATTACATTTTAGTTAATAAATAATATGTAACGCTTTAATAAATTTCTAAGCAGAAATGCTCATGGGTGCAAAACTTGTAGTGTTGAGCAGTAAACTTGTAGTGTTGAGCAGTATTTTTTAAAATTGTGTCAGAAAGTTAATAAAAATGTTCAAAAGGAAGACAGCAAAGTCAATGAATGAGTGGAGGCAGAGTTCCTCGTATGGATAAGCACCAATATTTATACTTATTATACCTATGAAGTAAAAGGATATTTTTTTCATAAAAAGGTCTGAGGCATGGAATAATTGACAATCTATTCTAGGTCACATAGTAAAATTGGTCTATCAACTCCAAAACTTTCTATTCTACCAGATGATTTATGATGTAGCTCCACAAGGAAGTGCCCAGTCATAAAAATAAGGCTTTTTCCTTAAACATCAATGAATTTTCCATTGCCCTTGTACTATCTATTGTTGTTAAAATAGTAGGCCACACAAAAATTCCTTGTTAAGTGTGTATTTACATTTGGAAAAATCAATGACTTGAATTTTTAGAAATTGATCATAGTATAACTATGCAAAAGATTGCAACATGTATGACAAGATCTATGCTATCGTTCAAAGTGAAGGGTTCAAGAACATCTGTAAAATATTACCAAATATAAAACACAAGTAAAAGAGAGGCCAAGAAACCAAGATCTTACTTTCTCATGGTAACACAATATATTTTTTTCTCCTCATGTATCATTTAAAATAATCTGTGTCTAAAGTATTTTCCTTTTCTTTTTTTTTCAAAATTTTATTTAAATTAGTTAGTTAACATACAGGATAATATTGGCTCCAGGAGTAGAATTTGTGATTCATCACTTACATATAAAACCCGGTGTTCATCACAAGTGTCCTCTTTAATACTCATCACCCGACTTAGCCCCCCTACCCACTCCCTCCATCAATCCTGTTTGTTCTTTATTGTTTAGAGTCTTCTCTCTCTCTCTCTCTCTCTCTCTCTCTCTTTATGGTTTAGAGTCTTTCTCTTTTTTTCCTTTTCCTATGCTCATCTGTTTTGTTTCTTAAATTCCACATGTGAGAGAAATCATGTGGTATTTGTCTTTGACTGACTTATTTTGCTTGGCATAATACACTCTAGCTCCCACCACAGCATTTCGAGTGGCAAAATTTCATTCCCTCTGATGGTAGAGTAATATTCCATTGTATATACACACCATTTCTTTATCCATTCATCAGTCAAAGGACATTGGGCTGTTTCCACAATATGGCTATTATTGATAAGGCTGCTATAAATATTGGAATGTATATGCCCCTTTGAATCATTATTTTTGTATCCTTTGGGTAAATACCTAGTAGTGAAATTGCTGGATCAATTCACTAATAGGGTAGTTTTATTTTTAACTTTTTGAGAAAAGTCCGTATTGTTTTCCAGAATGGCTGCACCAGTTTGCATTCCCACCAACAGTGTAGGAGGATCCTTGCCAATATCTGTTATTTATTTATTTTTTTCCAATATCTGTTATTTCCTGTGTTAATTTTAGTCATTCGACAGTTGTGAATCTGTATCCTTGTCATATCTGAAAAAGGGTTAGTATCCAGAATCTGCAAAGAACTTACCAAAGTCAACACCCCAAAACTAAATAATCCAGTTAAGAAATGGGCAGAAGATATGAATAGACATTTTTCCAAAGAAGATATACAGATGGCCAGCAGACACATGACAAAGATGTTCAATATCACTGATCACCAGGGAAATGCAGCATTTATTAATAAGAAATTCCTACTCTATTTCTTCCTACAGAGTGGGATTTAACTGTGTTTGCTCTGGAGCAATAGTAACTGTTAATGTCCAGAGGAACATCCACAAAACAATTCATGGGAATCTATTCATTGTAACAGAGACACACTTGGAGAAAAATGGTGAAATAGATGAAGATGTCCAGTCATTAACTGAAAGTTAAGAAACTGTGCAATGTTATTTTATCTGCAAACATAAAATATTGTGTGTAAGTAACTACATGTGCAAGTGTGTGTGGTTCCATAAGACAATGATGGAATTAAGAGATTTATAATTTAGAACTGGGCATGGGTGACAATGGGCACATACACAGCTGAATAAAGTCAGCTTTAACAATATTTTCCCATAGCTTAAATTACTTCAGCAATAATATTGGGCCAGTCAAAACAAATTTACCTAATTTTGAATTGATATTTTGTAACTTACTGGCTGTGTGGACAGCAGACTTAACTCTCTATAATTCATGTATAATTAATTAATGGAAATTAAATAAATAATATGGGAGTAAAACTACTTTCCATACAGTGCTTTTGATAGTTTTTAAATATAAATAATTCCTGGTGGTGTTAGGATATATTCTGCAACTGGATTGATATGTAGTGTTTGACAAACAGAGCAGGATATTTGAAATGGAAAAATGATTAATACAAAGCACAGAAAGGGAAAATTACCAGTTTGGTTGGAGTATGGAACTTATAAAGGGAACATAAGTATAAAAATGAGCTTTGGGGCAGATTGTGGAGTGCTTCATAGATATTAGTTCTCTATGGAAGTTTAACTGGTTGCTAGACTTGGGACATGGTGTGGCCAATTTACTGGAAGAAATATGCCTGGTTTAAAGGAGGAGAAAATTCTGAAGGAGGTGCAGCTCCAAATACAAGGCTGTTGCAGCTGTGCATATAGTATTGGACTGCAAGTGTTAGTTCTTAATGTATTTTGGACAGAAATTAGTCTCTCAAGACTTCAGTTTCTCTATCTATAAAGGAAGACTTTGGATTAGATGGATCATCATTCCTTATGATTTCTAAAACACTGGGAATATGATTTTCATAGATATGGATTTAAATTTGAATAGTGGCCATCTAAAGAGAATGGAAGATAAGAATACAAACAAAAAACAAAGCAAGCAAGCAAGCACACCACAGTGCAACAAAAGATATGGAACTTAGTTACTTATTGAATATGTTTTTGTCATTTCACAAGAAAAGAATTAGTAAACTTTTGCAATTACTAAATATATTTCTGATATTTCACCTTTTCTTTTTTCTATTTCTTATTTTTAAATTTCATACTTCTTCCCTAAATTTGCTCTGAACTAAAAACCAATTTTGAAAAAATCTGAAAGTTTGCCTTTGGGCTGCGACTAGTAATACAGGAGATTTTTTCAGAAGTTTATGAGAGAGTAAAAAACCCTTACCTTGCACCCCTAGAGATTTCAAACAATATAAAATAATACTATAAAGGAAAAGCATAAGAATTTTTAGAAAAGTTAGTGGATATTATCTTCGAAGAAGGATGATTCATAATCTTACTACAGTTTTCTTTTAAAAATGAATTCTTTCTTATTATAAATTTACATAACCTAAAGATGATTGTATGCTTCTGTATAATAGCTTTAAATATAAACTCAGCCAAGGAAAATTCACACCCCTTTTCTTAAGTGTAGCATTTCTTATACCTAGAATATTTTCCATGAAGGGATGGCAGGTTACAAGTAAACAGAATTTCCTTTCTGGACTGGAGAATTCAGAGACCAAATGAAGGAAGTATGTAATGCTTGAGTGAATGGAAGATGAAGATTCATCTTTAAAAATGCAGAACAGTTTTATCTTCTACCTATACTCAGAGAGAAAAATATAAAGAGAGGTGCCTGAGTGGAAGAATGGTAGTTTCTCTTGTCATCACCAGCGCTGTATCAAGGAACTATAGCATATGTAGTTGTTCTTTTAAGACTCTTGTCTTTAGAAACAAATAATTTGTAAAAATATTCAATGTTCACTCATTTCTCAATTTTTAATTTAAGATATTCTAAAACTTAAAAAAAAAAATAACTCAGGGAGCCGGGCTCAGCGGTTTGGCACCGCCTTCAGCCCAGAGGTGATCCTGGAGACCCCGGATCGAGTCCCACGTCGGGCTCCCTGCATGGAGCCTGCTTCTCCCTCTGCCTGTGTCTCTGCCTCTCTCTCTGTCTTTCATGAATAAATAAATAAAATATTTAAAAAAACCTAGCTGAATAAAGCTCTTTGGTGAAGAGCTCTATACACCTGACTTTTTGTCTTATTTTGAGAGTACTGTCTTATTTTATTTTTCCTCCTCCTTCCCTTTCCTGCATTAGCTTACTCTGGTATTATTGACCTTAGATATGTCTATTTGTCTTATAATTGGGACATTTTGTAATATTGTGGAATTCAGTGTTATTCAATTTTTTCATTAGCAGATATTTGAACTTCTGCTATGTACCAAAAACACTGTCCAAGTATTTTTTTTTTTTATGACTTTGAAAGATTGGTAAGAATACCAACATGCACAATCAGGAAAGGAGAGATTCCTCAATAAGTGATGTGGGGAAACTGGATATCCACAAGCAAAATAATGTAACTGGACCACACAACTTATAAAACTTAATTCAAAATGGATCAAAGACTTAAATTTAATGTCTAAAGGTGTAAAATTCACAGGAAAAACCATAGAAAAAATATCCTTGACATTGGTCTTGACAATGATTTCTTGGATAAGATACCAAAAACACAGGCAATAAGAGCTAGAATAAACGATCGAGTAAAATCAAAGAGCTTCTGAATAGCAAAGGAAATAATAAATTGAAAAGGCAAACTACAGAATGAGAGAAAATATTTACAAAACATGTATCTGAGGGCAGCCCCGGTGGCTCAGCGGTTTAGCGCTGCCTTTGGCCCAGGGTGTGATCCTGGAGACCCGGAATCGAGTCCCACGTCGGGCTCCCTGCATGGAGCCTGCTTCTCCCTCTGCCTGTGCCTCTGCCCCGCCCTCCCCCGTCGCTCATAAATAAATAAATAAATAAATAAATCTTAAAAAAAAACATATATCTGATAAAGGGTTAATATCCAAGGGCAGTTTTTAATTAAAAGTGACATCTGCAGAGCTATGAGAAGCTAAGCAACGACTAGCTTTTAAGCAGAGAAGCTGGAATCTCATTGGACTGGGAAAACAAAACTGAAAAGTCTACCAATGCAAATATTTTAGGACTCATATCCTGATGAGTAGCACAAACTAGTCACAGCAGACTAATTCATTGTTTCCCTTTAAGACATTTACCCTTCTATAGGCAGAGCAGCTGGGATGTGGAGAAAGCAAACGGAAAGCTGTTGATAAAATTCTGAATAGCTAAGCAGCATTATCGATGGTTCATGGTTCATGGAACTAGGAGAGAAAAATGTGTGTTTAGAATCCGGTAGAGGTTAATCCTGCTAAATAGCCCATTAATTTATTCAGGGCCCTGAGAGTTTAAATTTTAAAAGTAAGGGATAATTGGAGATTGGAGTTTTATTTAGTCTTCTAACTCATAGAAGACTAAATAAAACTCATCTGTAAACCAGTTCAGTTTCTGATTGTCTACCAGAACCTCACCTCTCCTATCACACGCAAAACTGTTCTGAAGATCATACAGAGAAACTCTATATCTTTTCATACACAATTTCTGTCATTTAATTAAGAGCAACCAGATAAGCCTTTTGTGTTACACCATGATGCTATAAATACAAACAATTTTACCCTCCCACTATAAACAACTAGAAAACAGGGTTAAGTATGTGGGTGGCTGTATTTAGATATTGGGCAAAGACAGAACAGGACTTAAATCCTTCAAAGAAGTGAAACAAATTTAGATGTATAGAGAAAATAACAATGAGAATTACTATAGACTTCTCATTAGAAAAACTCTGAAGAAAGATACAGGGAAAGATACAGAGGGTTCAAGGAAACAAAACAAAACAAGTATCCTCTATAATTCTATATCTAGATTTACTAAAACCTTTTTTCTGACAAACAAAATTTGATACAATTTGTTGCCAACAGACCTGCATGACAGGAAATATTAAAAGTTCCTCAGAATGAAGAAAAATGAGACCAGATGGAATACTGAGTTTACACAAGGAATGAAAATGCCTAGAATGGTAAATATATACATAAATATAAAACGAACTTTAATTTTAGTTTTTAATATCTTTATAATATATTTAAGTAAAAATAATTTCGGGGGGTTTAGAACATTGATGTAAGTAAATATATATAACAATAAGGCATAAAGATCAAAAGAGGAGAAATAGAATGAAGTGTTGTCAGGTCCTTATGTTTTATGTGAAGCAGAATAACATCATTTGAAGATAGACTGAAAAGCATAGAAGTATAACCACTAGTGGAAAACACTTATATTTCACCAGAGAATTTAAATCTATAAAAATAATCAAATTTAATTCTACAACTGAAAAATGAGAATGTGATAAATGATTTTTAGTGTACATTAAACACAGTTGTAGAAAGGACATTTGATCTGGATTGTATATCAGTAGAACCATATAGACATATTTCTGTGGTGCAGAAAGAAAAAAATAAAAATTTCAGATATGCATGTATGTATGAATATAAATTATGTTTGAAAAGGAGAAAAGCTAAAACATCAATGGCCAGGTAGAAAATGAACAGTAACATAAACTTAAAGAAAGTAGAAGGAAGGAAATAATAAAGATAAAATCAGAAATAAATTAATAAAAAAGAAACTTAGAATTGAGAGAAGCAGCAAAGCCATAAACTTCTTCTTTAAGAAAATGCATTAAATTAACAAACCACCTAAGACTGATGTGTGTGTGCATGTGTGTGTGTGTGTGTGAGAGAGAGAGAGAGAGAGAGAGAGAGAGAGACCAAGAGACAGAAAGACAGAGGTAGAGGGAGAAAGAGGCAGAGAAAGTGAGATAAAGAGAAACACACAGAGAGAAACATATTACCAAGATCAGGAATAAGAAAGAACAAATTTCTACTGATTCTGTAGGCAATCAATAGGCAATTCTAGCATATTATGAAGAACTTGATGCAAATACGTTTGAAAATTTAGGTGAAATGGATAAATTTACAGAAAAACACAGCATACCAAGACTTGACAAGTAGAAAATTTATGCAATTCTTTATCTATTAAATAAGCTGAATCTTGAATTAAAATTTTTCCACAATGTAAACTCTAGATCAAATGACTTCAGCAAAGACTTGTTTTGTATCTCTAAGAAATAACCCTAATTCTAAACAAACTTCCAGAGAATATAAAAACAATCTAAATTGTTGAATGAAGCCAGTATAACTTTGCTAATAAAATCTCAAGAAGATATTAAAGAAAAAGAAACTATGGGCCAGTTATCACTCTCATAAATATTATATATAAGAATTCCTTTAAAAAAGTAACAAATTTAGTCTAGAGACCTACACAAGGAGAATACATTATCCCTGATTTGGGCTTATATGAGGAAACCAAGGATATATAAAGGTTCAAAAATCAATTTGTTTTATCATATTAAAAGATTAAAGAGAACAATATTTTTTTCATTTCAACAAATGCAGATAAAGCTTTTGATCAATTCAATTCTCTTCTTGATAAAAATTCTTACCATGCTATAAATAGTAGGAACCTTCTTTAATTTGCCAAGGTTTATGTTAAACACAAAAACAGAAGTGACAGCAGCTTTGTAGATATTTTGAAAATATTGAAATTCTATACAATGTGGTTAAAAATGAGGCTAAAATAACTGCTATCACTCCTCTTCAACACTGCATTGAGTCTCCTACTATGAGCAATATGTCAAGAAGACATTTCTCCAAAGAAGGTATATGAATGGCCAGAAGGTGTATGAAAAAGATGCTCTACATCACTAGTGATTAGAGAAATGCAAATCAAAATTACAGTGAGATATCTCTTCATGCCTGTTAGAATGGCCATAGTAAAAAAGACAATAGATAACAAAAGCCGATAGATATGGATGTGGAGAAAAGAGAACCTTTGTGCACTGTTGATAGTAATGTAAGTGGTACAACCTACATGGAAAACAGTATGGAGGATCTTCAAAAAATTAAAAATAGAAATATATGAGCCAGCAAGTCCATTTTCAGGAGTATATCCAAAGGAAATGAAAATGCTAACTCAAAAAGATATCTGCTCACCCATATTTGTGGCAGTATTTACCATAGCCAAGATGTAGAAACAACCTGTGTCCATTGATGCATAAATAAATAAAGAAGTCATGGTATATACATACAATGGAATATCGTTCAGCCATAAGAAACAAGGAAAGCCTACCATTTGTGACAATATGGATGGAACTGGAAGGCATGATGCTGAGTGAAATAAGCCAGACAGAGAAAGACATACACTTAGGATTTAATTTACATGTGGAATCTAAACAACAGCAACAACAAACAATCTAACTCATAGAAAAAGAGATCAGGCATGTGGTTACCAGAAGTGCAGAGGAGGGAAGGGGAAATTGGAGGAAGGTGGTCAAAAGGTACAAACTTTCAATTGTAAGATAAATAAGTACCCGGAGTACCAGGCATGTAATGTATATCATGATGACTATAGCTGCTGCTGCTGTATGATGTGTAGGAAAGTTATTAAGAGAGTTAACCCTAAGAGTTCTCATCACAAGGAGATATGTTTTCTTCTTTCTTTACTTTTTATTGTATCTAGACAAGAAAATGGATGTTAGCTGTATCTTTTGTGGTAATCATTTTACAATGTATGTAAATCAGTCATGCTATACAGTAATGTATGTCAAATCTTTCTCAGTAAAACTGAAAAAAAAGAAACTGCAGTAGAAGATATATGTTTAGAAACCGAGGAAATGCAATCACCATTATTCACAGAAAATAAATCTATGTATTTGAAAAATCCTAAAGAATGAATCTATAGATGAAAACATTTAGAATTAATAAGTTAATTTAGCAAGGTCATCTGATAACAGGTCAACATGTATATAATGATTAATTGTAAAAATAATTAGAAAATTAATTTTAAAAATACGTCATTTTCATTAGCCTCATAAATCATTAACATCCTAGGATTAAGTCTAACAATAGATTTTTAAGTCCTTTAGACAGAACACATTACTGAGAATAACGAATTAACCAAATAAGTTGGAGGGAGTGATTCTATGCTCTTTGCAGAAGATTCAGTATGGTTAATGCTTTCAGTTCTTTCCATATAATTTATATATTAAATTTATTCCCAATGAGAACCTTAACAGGTATTTGAAACTTGAAAAGTTGACTTTAAAATATACATGGAAATGCAAATGGCCCAAAAGAATGAGTTGAGGGGATTTTTATTACTACATATCAAGGGAGAGTAATTCTGATGATGTTCTGGTGGTACAAGAATAACAAAAAATTCTTGGAACAAAATAAAGAGTTTAAATAATGACAAAGGAGACATAGAAGTGCTATAAGGAAGGATGTTCCTTTTAATATATTGTGCTGAGTCAATAGGATATCCAAGTGGTATAAAATAAATTTTTTGGCTCCTGTTTCATAACATATACAAAAATGAGTTATAAGTGGATTGTTGATTGAAATGTTGAATGTAAAACAGTCTATCTTCTAGAAAGTGCTGTCTAACAGAAATAAATATGAGCCACATATGTAATTGATTTTATCATATAGTTTATTTAAAACCATCTATCCACGATATTATCATTTTAACATATAATCAATGTAGAAAATTAATGAAACACATTACATTCTTGTTTTCAAAATTCTTCAAAATCTGGTATAAGTTTTAGATTTATAGCACATCTTAATTTTGACTAGCCATATTTCAAATGCTCACTACCCATTCATGGGTAGTAGCTTCTGTACTGGCAGGGCAGTCCTAGAAGATAACTGAGTATAATATCTGTATGATCTTTGGGTAGGCAAAGATCTTTTCATAATCACGGAGTCTTAACTATAAACAAATGTAGAACTTCAAATTTAAGAACTTGTATCCATCACAAACAATTAAAAGTAAGAAAAGCAAGCCTCAGAGTGGAAGATGGTATATATTATATTAAATATAATGTAGCATATATATTTTAATTATACATACACATATTTCAGGATTTCTCAACCTTGGAACTATTGATGTTTTGGAACAGATATTCTTTGTAGTTGGTGGGCTATCCTCTTTGTTTAAGATGTTTAGTATTATCCCTGGACTTTTCCCATTGGATGATCTTAGCAGCCCTCCAGTTGTGACAAAAATGTCTCCAGACATTGCTATCTAGCAATGTTTTATCCCTAGGGAGATAAAATAACCCACAACTAAGAACAACTGATACAGAAAGTACATAAAAATCAATTAAAAATGACAGATACAATTCAATAGAAAGCAAAGGGGAAATATTTGAATATGCATTTTTCTTTTAGGGAGAGAAAGGGAGAGCAGGCTCCATGCTCAGTGCAGAGCCTGACACGGGGCTCTATCTCACAACCCTGAGATCATGACCCAAGCCAAAATCAAGAGCCAGGTGCTTAACTGACTGAGCCACCCAGGTACCCCTAGAATAAACATTTCTTAAAAGATTTTCAATTATCTAAAAAGATATAAAAAACATTCTTAGTCTCATCATTTATTTAGGAAATGTAGAAAACATTCTTAGTCTCATCATTCATTTAGGAAATGCAAATTAAAACTACAATGTGATATGACTATACTGCCACCAGAAGGGCTAATTTATACACAATAACTTATACATGATACAAGTAGAGCAAATGGAAGTCTGGGACAGCTGGAAGCCTTATAAACTGCTGGTGGGAGCTTATATTTGCACAATCACTTTGGAAAACTAGCAATATCTACTGAAATTGAGCATATCAGACTCTCACCCAATAGTTCTATATACTTAAGTAGAGTCTTCTACAGATATATATATATATGACTACAAAGATGTTTGTAATAGCATTGTTAATAATAGCCTACACCTGAAAATGATTCCAATGTATAAAAATGTTGGATAGAATACGATATACCAATGAAAATAAATGCAGTACTTCTATTTGCAATCATATGGATCAATTTCACAATCATAATGTTGAGCAAACAAACCAGACATAATAAAATATGAACTCTATAATTCTATTAATAAAAGTTCAGATGCAGGTAAATCCAATCTATGGTGATAGTAAAGACAATTCCTTATGGAGAAGGGAGAAAATAGCATCTGGGATGGATGGGACACTTGGAACAATTAACAGGGCTGGTAATTCATCTCAGAGATGGTTATGCTGGTGTGTTTACTTTGTGAAAATTTATCATTGGTCCATTATTTTTGTTTAAAAAAAAGTCTACATTGAGCCTTCTAAATATTATCATTTAAGACTGAATGCCTTTTTTAAAAAGATTTTATTCACTTTTTTGAGAGAGGATGAGATAGCAAGAGAAAACAGGAGCAGGAGGTGGGGGATAGAGGGAGAAGCCGGCACCTGGCTGAGCCGGGAGCCTGAGATGCAGGGCTTGATCCCAGGACCTGGGGACCATGACCTGAGCTGAAGGCAGACACTCAACCTACCAAGCCTAGGTGCCACCTAGGTGCCCCAAGACAGAATCCTTTTTAATAAATTATGAACTAGTATGTCTCATCTTGATCACTCTAAGTATTTATTAAAATATGTTTTAGGGCAGCCGGGGTGGCTCAGCGGTTTTAGCGCCGCCTTCAGCCTGTGTCTCTGCCTCTCTCTCTCTCTCTCTCTCTCTCTCTCTCTCTCTTTCTCTCTCTGTGTGTCTCATGAATAAATATGTAAAATCTTAAAAAAAAAGAAAATATGTTTTAAAAGACACATAGATAAATATCTAGAAAATAAACAAATATCTTTTTTAAGGAGTAGATGGCAGAAGCCTAAAAGAATATTGCAGAAATAATATTTCAGAAATGATAAATGTAGGCTTGACATTTTTGTACCTACCATCCTTGGAGTTTTTGGGTGGATGTGGCCCAAGGCCTGAACCACTTACTATCCTGCTTCTATAATGGGCTGCAGGCGCCTTTTTCCTCGGAACATGGTTTAGATCTCTGTGTGCTCAAGGGGCGTATGTAAGAGAAGTGTGTTCCTAAGCATGAACATACAAATCAGTAGTATTTATTTTTAAAAATAAATAGAGAAAACAGTGATTAATCTCACTCTTTAATAAATTCATATGAATTATTTGAACAGTGTTATTTCCATGAAGCAACATATTGTTATTAATAAATGCCAAATATAGGACAAATTTTATGAAAATCTTTTAGATCACTTTTGTCTTCGGAAACCCAGAGCTTATGGGAAAAGATTAATGCAAGTTCAGTTGGAAAATTAAACATTTTATGAAATATAACAGAAAATGTTTTAATTAATTATTTTAATGTTATATATGAAGGGCCAGTAGTATATTTAGCACATTCACAATAAATATATATTGAATGGCAGAATGAATGAATAAATTATACATGACTACCAAAATCTAAATCTGACCTTGGGAAGACTCCAGGGCAATAGTTCATTATCCTTGCAGGAAGCAGTCCAATTTTCTAAAAAGCAGCTTCTCCTAGTTATAGATATTTATATGATATCAATCACTTCTTTTCATTTTTGGTTTATTAGATAATTGACCAAACACAAAACAAAGCATAATGAAGCTCTTTGTCATATTAAGATGGAAAAAGGAAGCTAGGGTAAGAATTGAAACACTAAGATTATGTTTTCAACTGTGAAATCACCAAAATACTCCTGCAAAGGAAAGCTGGTAACTTTGAAATGGAAATGATTACTGAAATGCACTTCTAAAACCAAAGTTGAAAGAAAATCCCTCTTCAGCTTAACTAATTAGCACCTCCTCCCTTGAGTAATGTATTTGGTGGCTTCTTTAAACTTCAATGTCACCATTTTAAGGTGACATAAATGATAATATATAAACACTTTATCACACATCAGCCCTTGTGTTAGCAATCAGCATCCAAAAGAACAAACCACAAACGTTGGCATGAGTGTAAGAGTAAAAATTTTTTGAAAGAAATGGTTTTAATAAAGGTATGTCATATTTGTGTAGCTGTTTGCATTTTAAGCACTTTTATTTTTTATGATTCTCTTAACCACTACGTTTAGTGACTAGGATTATTATTTCTAATTTTTAGGTAAAGATATGAAGTGTCAGATAAACTTGGTGATATTCTCATGGTGTCTCTTACAGTTTCTCAGAGAACCAGCACTATGAATTGGTGTTGCATTTCTAGTCCAAAACTTTTATTTTTCCCCAATGCAACGTCAGTTCTTCTTGTTTTAATGACATAGTAGCAAGCTAATATTTATATATTTCATTTAAAAATAATATCAGTTTATATTAATACACTGGACTTTAAATGAATGATCATATACACATGATCCAAATCATTGAGTACTGGAAGTATTATCTAGTAGATTTAGGTAGATAAGACTGATAAATACATTTTGAAATCTACACAATTTTAAATTATTCAGAATTATTAAATTGATAAAAACTTAATATTTATTCATTGAACAAACAATTTGATTGAGGTAAAGTGAAATTCTACCAGTAGGTAGAGTGAAATTCCACCTCCTATAAATGGGGAAATTCTGAACTTGCAGTGGTCAGAGGCAAACAGGCAGGTATGGGAAAGGGACAGGTTATTTTGATGGGTCAAGAATCCTTCCAAACACATCCTTCTACATGGAGTCATGAGGACTGACTGCTTCTGCTTGCTCCTTGACAATTAACCTGAGTTGATAGGTCCTTCATTTATTGACCTACATTTTCTGAGTACTTGCTATGAGCTAGGCACTCTGCTTAGTGCTAGGGACATAAAAGATATGGTACAGTATGGCCCTTAATTAGCTCATAATCTCCAGGTGGAAACAAACATGTAAAGTCCAATATTTACAGTTCAATATAACAAGTGTTCTAATAGAGGTTTATAAAAATGCCATGGGAACCCAGGGTATTAAATTTGCAGCTAAGAAGTAGAGATGTGCAAATCTTAACAAGTAGGCAGCATTAGAGCAAAGCCTGTAGGATGAATATATCTCTAGGCATAGAGACAAAAGAAGCTATTCTAGACAGGGGAAAATTGCTTATATATTGGTATAGCTTGGAGTATTATTGGAAAGAGGGGAATTGCGTATGGCTGGTGCTGGTGCTTAACTTATGCTCTGGAGACAATAGTAGTAGGATATGAACATGGATATATAGGTTGCTGTAAAGATCCCTATTTGTAATGGTGAAGAATGAAGACTTTGTAGGTGAAGGCAAACATTAGATTTGGGGAGAGTTGCTAGATAGGAATTATCATTTAGAAAAACAACTAGAGGCAAAATGCCAGATGCACTGCAAAGTCAGATGGAATTTTACTGTTTGGCATGTCAAATTATATCATATGAAGTTACAATATCTTAAATGTTTTAAAAATTTCATATCAGAATTAAAATGCTGACTATTCATCTCAAGATCACCAAGGGCTATAAGGCTTAATGAGAATGGTGAGTGCTGACACAATGTGATAGAGCTAAGAGGAACAGAGTGCAGTAAGAGCATTGCTCTAGATTACATATATATCTAGATCAACTTCTTTGTATTCATGTGACTTGTGCAAGTGACGTAAACTCTCTATACATGAATTCTTATCTGTAAAATGTGGAAAATGGTATTATCTTATTCATTTAGCTGTTTTGGTGATTAACTGTATTGTTGTATGTGAAGTATGTTAGCTGTAATTATTCCACAGTGGTTTTAAGCTAGGGGACTGTGGTGAGTTTTCCTCCCAGGGAGGAAGTGTCTGGAGACATTTTATTTCAGGTTGTCACAGCTGGGAGGATATGTGACTATCAGTAGAGGCTGGGGTACTTCTGAACAACCAACAATATACAGGATAGCCAGCCATGACAAAGAGTTATTTGTCTTATAATATCATTAGTGGCAAGATTGAGAAACTCTGCACTAGAAAATGCTAATTTTTCTGCCTGGGTTACTCAAAGGGAATTTTGGTCAGTCAGCTACGAAATAAAAGCTTAATTCACAGAATTTTTAGATCCAGATATGACACTGGGTAAAAAGATGGAAAAGTTCCCAATACAGTCTATCAGTCATAGTAATTTGCTAGAATCACAGAATTAAAAAAAAAAATCAGAATGTAGAAAGCTTGTAGAATTTCCAGGACAGCCAGAGACCTGGGCTTTATTGCCTTAGAGCCAAGAACAAAGCAGCAAGTTATGATGCATCCAGAAAAAAAAAACCCAAATCCAACAACACATAAAGTTGATACTGCTAACTGTTGCTTAGCCTGTTTGATACTAGGTACCAACATCCAGGTATTTCCCTGCAGACATCTCCAATGAACCAACTGCCTTTGCTGTGTGCCTGGCAGATCTGACTTTTCTCAGATGACCCCCACTTAAAAAGGCTCATTTCTTTCTTCTGGCCTTTTGTGAGTGCATCAGATCAACAGAGCAGAGGTAACATGAGAACTCTAGCTGCAAGGGAATCTTAAAAATTAGATTTTAAGCTAATCCAATTGATCTCTGGTCTATTTACTGTCTTACAGAAGGAAACAATCTCAAGTTACTTTAGTGCTCATTTAGTATCCTAAGTGTTCTTTACTTGTATTGTGATTCAAAATTTCCATCCTTAGGCATACGAGCTCCTACTGGTGCTGCCTGTACTCTTCCATTAGCTTTAATTATAAGATAAGGCATTTTTAGGACATACCTCAGATAACACACCCCTTTGCCTTAATGAACAGTTGATAAACAATATTTCAGTCATCAGACTAAACATCTGAATTTCCCATTCATCCAGAGACAGGAGGAGCTCATTTTTGAGTAAAGCATCTATGGGTGAATTGTGTCCCTCAAGAAAGATATGGTAAAGTATTAAATCTTGGTACCTCAGAATGTGACCTTACTTGGGGATAGCCTCTTTACAGAGATAATCAAGTTAGAATGTAGTTATTGGGTGGACCCTAAACCAATATGATTGGTGTCCTTATAAAAAAGGAGAAATTTAGATACAGAGGCAATTATGAACACACAGAAAATAATGTGAGGACACAAATGGAGAAGATGGGCATGAGACTATAGGGGCATCAACGAGCCAAGGAGTGCCAAAGATGGTTGACAAACTAGAAGTTAAGAAGCAAGGAAGATTCTCGCCTAAACTGTTACATAAAACATAGTTCTGCTTATACCTTGATTTCAGATTTCTAGCTTCCAGAACTGTAAGACAGTAAATTTCTGTTGTTTTAAGTTACCCATTTTTTTCATACTTTGTTATGGTAGCCCTAGGAAACTAATACAGCATCCTTCCCTCAGGTTCCAAGGCCACTGAACCAACAGAGCCTATAATCATGAAAATGCAAAGCATTTGTCTCAGACCTATAAATAAAAGTAGTGTCCTCCAGTAGAATGGTGGGGTAGGTCATCAATTACTGTGTTTAAGAAGTGAAAGGAAAGGAAGATGAGGCTCCTCTTGAGGAATCTACAAGCTCTATGAGGGCTGGAACCTGGTCTTATTTACTAGTAAATCTTTAGAGTTTATAACCTTACCTACACATATGAGATGCTCAAAACTTCTGGCGAATTAAAAGTTGGAAATGAGAAGATGATAAGTTGCAGGTTTTGTTTTAATTTTAGAAATATTTTAAAGTTGGGCATATTTATTCATGATGGGAAGGAGACTATTTAGAGGAAGAAATCATAGATACAAACAATAAAAGTTAATTAACAAACCAAAGTACCAGTGTAAAGTTAATTAACAAACCAAAGTACCAGTGTAGACCAAAAGAGCTAGAAACAAAAGCCAGATATAGAAAAGTTAGCTTTACAAATGTGTCAGGATATTTCTTTTTTTTTTTTTTTTTTTTTAGGATATTTCTTTTGGCAAATGAAGGAACAAATGAGCAGGTGAACTGTAGATATAATTCTAGAGGTGAAAATGTAGAAGTTGGAAGAGTTCATACAGGTTGGCTTCTAATTTCCTGGTAAAGTAGAGAGCTGGCAGCCTGCCAAGAATAAGTGGACAGGGTAGGGGCATAGGGCTATAAATATGGGCAGGATTTGGAATAGTCACTAAGAGAAATGAGAAAAGTTGTTGATTAGTATTAAGTAAAAGTAAAAGAATTGCCAAACAGAACTGAGGGGCCAACTGAGGTTGAAAATTAAATTTGTAATGGAGACAATCAGCTCAGTTATGTGATTTTCCCTAACAGCATTTGGCAACTTGGGAGCAAAAGCAGAGAAAATGGATGTTAGGGCTGGAGACTGGTGAGACAGGTGAGGCAGATGGTCAAGGGGATGATGGATGAGAAGTTGCTACCACAAGTGTATTCGAAATGATGGATCATGGGGTCCAGGGTGATTATGGAAGGAAGAGTTGCCAGGAGGGGCTGATGTAGTTATAGCATAAAAGGGAGTGACCAGACATAGGTTTCAGTGGGGTGAAACAGTAAGTTCATTGGGAGGAAGAGATTGAGAGGGGGGAAAGAGTCAGGGGTTGTGGTCAGTGTCCCAATTTCTTAGGGGTCACATTCATCATTATAAACAAATCTTTACTAAATGGGAAATAAGCACAGAGTCCCACATTTCTAGGCCAAAGATTGTATTCCTGTTGCTCATCTTCTTGAAGGAATAGAATTAGTGGCTATTATTTAGGTCATTATTTAGAACAGTTCAGTGAATAAAGTTTAAAAATTAGTGGAAAAGTAATTGCAAATTCCCTTCTGTGTGACTAAAAGCTGAGAACTTCGTATATTTACTGTCAAAAGTTTCCTCTTTTGTCCTAATTTCACCTTTCTAAAATACAAGCTTTTCTTTGGGCCTGCTAATTAATAATGAATTTGATTTCTACGGAAGGTCCATGTATTGCCAGAAAGAGGGTGTTTTTCTTCCTCTTAAAACAATTCAAAAAACTATTTCCTGCCCTTCGAACCTTTCTCAACTACTCACAGATAGGTTTTTTTGGACTGATTTCAGTTCCTAATGTAGATTTCTTAATCCTATAGTCTGAAATATGTTGTATCTTAGTGTTCTCAAGTAAATTGTATCTTTTGTAAATGACCATATTTCTAAAATCCAAAACTAACTGGTATAGTTGAACAAGTTAAAAACATAGTTTGTTTGGAAATTCTACTAAGTAAAAATTATTTTAAAAAACTGGAGTTACTTGTCCTAATAAGTAGCTTGGAAAATAATTAGGGTCATCAAAAATAGTAATTGTAACTTAAAGCTTCGGAGCTTATTGCCAAAAGGGTAAAAGGTTGATAGAATCAGATTCTAATAGAAACTTGCACCTTAAAGTATTGAAATGGACCAATAGAGACCAGCTGCATTTGCAGAATAAACTCATTTACCCAGTGGTGGCTAATGCCAGAAATAGTTAAATTCAATCTACATATCTCAGCTGAAGATGTAACATTGGAAAAAGAAAGGTAATTGTCTGCTCAGTTGAATCAATCTGAAACTGCTTCTTTAATCGTCTGTATATTTCTGCTCTGCAAAGTTTAGAAGGTATTTAGGATAATTTGAGAAAGCCCAAATGGAACAGAAAGGGAAACAAAAAAAGGAGGAAAAGATATATGAAACAGAACTGGAAGAACTTAACTTGTGTAATCGCCAAAAGAGAAAACTGAAGTGAGCCATGTTCACAATCTATAAATAATACCTCCTGGGTAACAATATAATGAAAGAAGGGAATTATTCATAGTCTCAGAAGACATGAGGACAAAGAGCAATGACTGGAAGCTAAAGAAAGCAAAATATAGGTTAAATATTAGGAACACAGTATGAAAGGTGACCTATTCCTGTTAGGCTAATGTGAATACAACACGTTTTGTCCTACAACATAATAATTACCTGAGAGATTATACAGTTTCCCAGAAAATTTCCTTTTCTTTTAATTGATAAAATTCTTCACCTTGATGTTAGAGCTTCATTAACCACTTAAAATTATTTATTTATTTGAGAGACAGAGAGAATAGGAGCGGGGGATGAGGGGTATGCGGCAGAGGGAGAGGGAGAAGAAGCAGGATCCCCGCTGAGTGAGGAGCCAGAGGTGGAGCTTGATCTCAGGACCCTGAAAGCAAATGAACAACAGACTGAGCTGCCCAGGTGCTCCCATTAACCACTTTAACCTGAAAATTAACCAGTAGAACAACTCCCATTTGCAACTGAAAACATAAGCCAATTATCCAAATAAATGGGGAAAAAAGTAATTTTGAGAGATATATGCAAAATTTTAACTCAAGTCAAAAATATGTCATCCGGGGCAGGCTCAGGGCATGATCCCAGGACCCGAAATCGAGTCCCACATCAGGCTCTCTGCATGGAGCCTGCTTCTCCCTCTGCCTATGTCTCTGCTTCTCTCTCTGTTTCTCATGAATAAATAAAATATTTTAAAAAAATTTCATCCATGTTGCAGATTTACTACTGCATGAAAGCTCATAGAACACCATTCAGAAGATACTCAAAGAAAATCACTGACTCAGCCATATACAGCTAGTTAAAGTATGAAAAATAGTTTATTTAATGGAAGGATTTTTTTTGAAAAAAGATCTGGGGAAGGTCTAGCAAATGGAGAGGATAACATTGAAGTTAATGGAGTAGATTTGGAATCAGAGAAATTTGGACTTGAATCTCTATTCCAGCATCAGCTGTGTGATCTTAGACATAACTTACCTCTATCTCAGTACCACTATTGTACAATGGTGATACGTAAATCAGAGAGTTGCTGTGACTACTAAATTCCATACTCTGCTGCGTGCAAAGTGCTCCACTTGGTAGATGATAGCACTCTATGAATTGTCATCTTTGGATTGAATGTGATGGAAAATGATTAGAGGGATAAGCAGTGGATAGTCTATGCAGTGAAGACATATAATATGACCAACTAGCAGAACAATCTCCCTTTTCTACCTCAACTCTTTCCATTCCCTCTTCCCTTAGCCATTCATTTGTATTATGTAGGCAAATCTAACTGTTAAGTGGGAACCATCTGTTTGGCAGAAAATCTCTGTCAATGCCAAATTCCATCATGATCCCTATCAAAATCTTTCTGCTCAGCAAAGCAAACAAAAAGTAAGATTTCACATAGGAGAATGTACTCTTGTTAATCACGTTCAGTTTTGGTAAATATGGCTTGATATTTTCTCTTAAGATCAATATTAAAGTTACTAATCAGTGAATTCCCTACAGGTAGGAAGTAAATAAAACTTTGATTATATGGAATATTTTATTCAGATAAAGCAGAGGGTAACTACAGACTTGTTTTCACAAAAATAAGAAGATATTGTAGCAAGTATCACTAAACGGAACTTTTGGTTGAAATGGGTGCCTAAGACTAGGAGTGACCATTGTCTTTATCTAAAATGATCTCTTGGAGTGCCTGGGTGGCTCAGTCAGTTAAGTGTCTGCTTTTGGCTCAGGTTATGATCCCAGGGTCCTAGGATGGAGCCCCACATCAGGCTTCCTGCTTCTCCCTCTCCCTCTGTGCTCTCCCTGCTTGTGCTCCCTCTCTCTCTGTCTGTTGAACAAATAAAAATCTTTAAAAAAAATGATCTGTTGATTTGGTTTTTGCTTGAACTATCTTTCTATAGTCATTATATGATCCTTCTTACTTATCAGAAACAAGCCCCATAGTTGCATGGACAAGAAATACAATGCTTCAATATTTTCTTAAAATGTGTTACTCCCACCAAAAAAAGAAGAATTTCAGGTCTAAAAAATTGTTTAGTAGACTGACATCAAACAGACATCAAAGAATGTGTTTAAATTTATCCTTAAAAAAAACTCATTTGAAATGTTGACACTGCTTCTGTTTAATTCTAAAAAGTATATGTCAAAAACTTAAAAATAAGCAAAAAAGAGTTAAATAAGGTAAGTAATAAAAAAGCCTATAACTTTATCTCTATGACTATGTCATTGGAAAGATCTACTTAAATAAGATGCAAGAATCACAAATAACAAGAATAAAAATAAATGATTTCAACACAACTAGTAATTTCTATTTAACAAAGAGACAAAAGATACCATTACCAGATACAAGGATCTCCGGCAAAGCAATAAAATAAGACCAGAAACTCATCATAAAAAATGAGTTTATTATATGACAAATAATTCACAAACTGTGAATCCAAATAGCTAAGAAGTACTCAGAGAAGTTCTAAATTAAAGCAACAAAGAAATCCCTTATTGGATAACAATTGAATAATGGTTAACATCAAGTGTTAGAGATGTGGAAGTACTAGTGGATGAGCCTCTGCACTAACATAGGCACTAGGGAGCTATCTGGCAGCACTCTGTGACATTAAGGGTATGAAGTCCCTATGACCACCAACTTGCACTTCTTAGAAAATATCCCAGAGATTTCCTCAGGTAATATCATGAGAGGACACTCTTGAAGACTTCATCACAGATTTGCTTGTGGTAGTAGGCAATTGTATATAACCTAGTTGTTCATTTTAGGAGGAATATTATGCAAGGAAGAAAAGTAAGTGACTGGTAAGATGCACAATAAAATGAGTAAATTATAAAAACAGTAATGCAGGGCAACAGGGTGGCTCAGTTGGTTGAGCAGGGTAGGTCTCTTGATTTTGGCTCAGGTCATGATCTGAGGATCCTGGGACTGAACCTCACACTGGGTTCCCCACTCAGCATGGATTCTGCTTGTCCCTTTCCCTCTACTCCTCACCCAGCTCATCTTCTCTCTTTCAAATAAATAAATAAAATATTTACAAAAAACAGAGTGATGAGTAGAAAAAGGAGAGAAAGAAATAGACAAAAGTTTATAGAGCAACAAAATGTACACAAATTAAAATACATGCATATAAAACAATTCTAGATGTGTTTCATCTGTACACCTGTATGGTAGTACAGATAAAGGATTTATGATAAAGACATTAGTTTGTGAGGAATAGGAGAAGAGAAAGATGGGAAAAAAAGAAAGGAGGAATGAAATGAAATAAATAAATGAGAGAATTTACATTGCCATTGACCGTTGTATTTAAGGAAGTGAAAGAAATTATTAATAATTATTAACTCAACTTTCAGTACCAGGGGTTAAAAAAAGAGCAAGAGAGATGTGGTAAATTGTATGTAATGTTTATTAAAATTTGTATCTGTACTTGATAATTATTCTATGTAGAGTTTCATTGTAATGGCCTTCAGATAGCACACTATGCAAAATTGGCAATAAAATAAAACAACAGAAATTTAGAAGATGAAAAATACTGAAGCTAGTTTAAAAAGTATACTGGGCACTTCTGGATATCTGCCCAATTCTCAATAACACTGTTTATCTGACAACTGCCACTTTCTTCTGCCCCTCCCCACTACCCCATTTGTCTCATTAACTGGAGTGAGATTCTGGCAGCCAAACCATAACCAGGAGGGTCAATAGGGACCTATCTCCCATGAATTTGGGAATTGGGATCCAGAGACAAGGACAGTATCTACATATCCAGGAGCTGAGGAGATGTGACCTGAGGAACATTTCAAGGGTTATATTCTGACTGCTTGTGTACAGTGAGGTGATAAAAAGCCAGCCTCTGCCCAGCACAGGGAGATGTGCAGAAGTACAGAGAGGGAAAGTAGGAAAAAGACTGTTGTTGGTTCCCTATTCTAGGTGGTGCTGCAACTAATTTCTCCTAAATATTCCACCCTTATTCCAATAAATTTTCCATTAAAAATTATTTAAGCTAGCTTGAGTTGGCTTCTGAAATCTTTAGCCTAATGAGATTGAGTAACCTATATCATATCTTATTTTCTCATATCTTTAACTTTCTCATCTCTCACCCTCAAGTCTAAAATGCCTAGGTCTGGAATCTTGCATGGGTTCTGGGTCTTATATTTTCATGTTTCCATGGCAGTGTTTTGAAGCACATGTTCATTTATTTAGGTGATAGAAAACAATAAAAGTGCCTTCTTCACAGGGAAAAATTTAAGAGCCGAGAGAACTTACTGACTCATACAACTGAAAGTTCAAGAGTAGTTGATTTTAAGAAAAGCTATCCAAGGATGAAATGCTTTTATCAGCAAGGTGACACTCTTTTCTGTGAGGTCTGCTTTCTTGTGTGTTGGTTTCTTTCTTTGCAGACTGCAATGGCAAAGACAATCAGAACAACTGTGTTATTATTATATTGTGATAGTGAACAAACACCAGTGAGTGCCTCTTCATAATTATTCCAGTGATTTCCAGTGGCCTGATTCGTGTCAAGCAGCTATTCCTGAACCAATTATAGTGACTTGGATTGACTTGTCTTGACCCAAAGCTCCTTCTGGATCCAGGGAGTGGTTGAGGATAGCTCTGTGCAAAACACATTGATTCAGAAGTGTAGGGGTATGGTTTCTCTAAGGAAAACAGTGTAATGCCAAAGGTAAAAGGGCAAAAGATGCTGGACAAAAACTAAAGTAACCAAAGTGATCATTTAAAGCTCTCATCTAATAAGTTTTTATAATTCCACATCAAGAAAACCTCCATTACCAGAGACAGAAAGAAAACCCAATTCAAACCTGAAATTTGTATTGGACTATATAAATATACCATACAAAATGCTCAAAGACCCATCAAATATGTATCTTATCAAGGGAAGGAGATTAAAAAAACATGAAGGGTAATAGTAGCAGTTCTTGTTAATTCCAAGAATTATGGGAAAAATCATAAAATCTTCTAAAATATCCTATTTTGGTCTCTACTATTTTTATATTGAACATTTAAACACTTGCGTAGGAGGCAAAAAATTAAAAAAAGAAAAAAAAAACCAAACAACTCCAAACACTAACATTTTAACTTTTTTTCATTGACTACAACATTTCTTAGCTTTAATACAGTTTAAAAAATTTATTTATTTATTTATTTATTTATTTATTTATTTATTTATTTGAAAGAGAGAACGAGTGGAGGCGCAGAGAGAGAGAATGAGCAGGGGACAGAGAGAAAAGGAGAAGCAGACTCCCTACTGAGTGGGGATCCTGAATGGGGCTCAATTCCAGGACCTTAAGATCATGACCTGACCTGAAGGCAGATGCTTAACCAACTGAGTCACCCAGGCATCCCTGTTCTCAAACAGTTTTTAAGTCAAAATATGTCTCAGAATCTCCTGACCAGTTTTTCCAGGTTGTTCGTGTTTAGGCTCCATCCTCACCAACATTCAAAGAGTTTTCTATTACATGTTTCAATAGTGTCAAAAAATTACCCAAGATTTGAAAGCAAACAAACAAGATTACTGGGTGTGTTTTCAATTCAGTGCTTAGCCTGACTTTCGATTGTCTGGTCTCTTTTATAATTTTGTTGGGACAGAAGTTAATTTGTAAACTTTTTTTTTTTTTTTACATAGAAATGTGAATATTTCTCTCCTATAGAAAAGATTAACTCCAAGATTTGCAAAGATTCATGTTCCTATGATGTTTCACGTCACCACGTTTTTTTTCTATCATTGCCTATACATACCCAGCCTTTCAAATGCTTTTTGGCTTTTACCACTTGCTTGTTCTTTCATTAATTAGTAGGTTAAATAAAACTTATGGCACATCCTCCTTTTATATCTATATGAGTTTATGATGACTTCACCCTTTTGAAAATTATAGTTTAAAATAGTTTACTTTGCCATTTACTTATTATTTTACAGATTTTCACTGATAATTTACAAATTAACAATAAGTTTTTATTTGTTGAATTTATTTTTAATCAATTGAGTACCCATATTCTTACTTCATAATTTAAGAACTAAAGGAAAACAAAATTGCACCATGGTTTTCTTTTTTTTTTCCCTTTTTAGTATAACAATGTTTTGGGTTCAACTTGGGTCATTTGGGCCAGGCATTTAAAAAACGTCTTCCTGCAAGTGAATACATAAGAGTGAAACACCTTGTTGGCTTCAAGTTGTTTTAGTAATACAGCAATTAAAGTACACATTCAAGATTTCCTCTGAAATATTTGAAGGAGATACGGAGGTCATGTTAACACATTTATATACCATTTGTGGATATGTTGACTTCCATGTATGTAAAAAAGCCAAATAGAAGAGCAAATATAATATGCCACCTGCACTTCTAGGTAAGAGAATGTTTCAATTTTAAAAGAAATGTACTTACATATGAGTGCATATAAACAAAGGTTGTTTTTAGACTTTCAAAGCCACAATATATAGATGATTTACTATCTTCTCAAAACATCACATTAATGACCCACTTGCCCCATCTGAGGGATTCCTTCCTTTCCATAGGCAGTTTCCCTTAGTCAAATATTGTTATCCACAGGTAAACAATCTGGTTGTACAAAAATATTTATAGGCATCTTTTAAGTTTTTAATTTTAAAATTGTCTCTCTGTACTTAACTTTTATTCTTATAATATCTTTTTGTCCTACTCTATTCTTTTATTCCATATTAGATGGACTTTACAAGAATTTTTAAAAATTTTTTATTTGCATTATGTAGTATACTTTGGGAGAATTATACAAAATAACTTATGCAATATATACTACATACATATATATCTATATGTATATACCATTTATCACATGGTGGTGACTCTTAAAACTGAAGCATAGAAGGTTGAAGCTGAACCACTCTCCATATAAATGTAAACAATCTCGGATAAAAGTTTTGAGGAAATGGGCAAGCTGGCAATTGAATATCTTGGTTATTGTATCAGCTCAGTTCTCTGTAGGATGCTTAAAACATCTTTGTTGAACTGAATCAAATAGAAACACAATATGGTATTAAGAAGAAAATATTTTTTCAAGTACTTTTCCTTAAGATTAGCGTACACAGAGCATACATCACTGTGCTTGCTTTTATTTGTAACTATTATATGATAAGGATAATTCAGATTTAAAAAAAAATCTTGATTCTTTTAGGAGCCTTGTAAGTGTATGAAGAGAGGGACTAAATTTGTTACCATTCAAGCTTCCACCCTGGAATTCTTTAGGACTTGCTTTATTTTAATTAGTGTCTAATAAATTAAAAGAGTTTATTCAATTGATATTGACTGTTATTCCTTATTATATAAGTGTTGGAACCAAAATGTGATTCATAAATAAATTGTATAAGCTGAATTATGGCTTTTATTTAATCTTTCATTTTTTTTCTATTTCTTTTTTGTAAAGATAGATTTATTTATTTATTTATTTATTTATTTATTTATTTATTTATTTATGATAGACACAGAGAGAGAGAGAGAGAGAGAGAGAGAGAGAGAGAGAGAGAGGCAGAGACACAGGCAGAGGGAGAAGCAGGCTCCATGCCGGATCCCGACGCAAGACTCGATCCCGGGACTCCACGATCGCACCCTGGGCCAAAGGCAGGCGCCAAATCGCTGAGCCACACGGGGATCCCCCATTTTTTTTCATTTCTTCACCTTCTCTTCACTATACTTTATCTCTTCTCCTTTTATTCTTCAGAATGACATTATCTTAATGCTGCTTAGCGTCTAATATAAAACTTAGGTGCAAATAGGGAATGGTCATTGTACATTTTTTAAAAATGCTAACTCAATACTGAGATTATGCATGAACAGGGCATTATGTCTTTCTTGCCTTTCTTTTTTATCAGGTGTGATTTTTAACAGTCCAACTTGGTAAGATATGGATGGGTTAACCTAAAGCGGACTGTACAGATCATATCTGGAAATAAATTAAAGCATATTCTTTATTATCACTGGGTTACAGAGATAGATGCATCTGCTAATTTAATAGCACTTAGATATGCAATAACTCTAAACAAATTTTAAAGATTTATTTATTTATTTATTATTTTTTATTTATTTATGAAGATTTCCTTACACCAATACAGTGAAAAGGATTCTTTATTGAGCAGAATTTGCTATAGTTGATATTAATGTATAGACTAGGCAGTCACCTAAATAGCAGAATTTGGATTCTGCTTTCAATAACAATTTCATCATCTCTCATCCCACAATTTTCACTTTATATTTTTGATTTGAGAAGCCATTTATTATCTTAAAAAGTTCCAAATTAAAAATTTCCTATATGATAGTTACATTAGAAAGTAAGCTTCATGAGCTACCACATTTGTACATATACTGTTCTAATGATTACTAACATCTAGCACACTTCCTGTCACATAAATGCACTCGATACCTGTATGAGGATTTTCTCTTTAAATAAGTGAATAAACGAACAACAAATAATGGAATAAACACATTTAAGTCTCATAATTACGAGTATGCTCTGGGCTTTGGATAAGCAACATTCTGAAAGGATAAAAGGCATCTTTAAAAAAGGCATCTTAAGCACACTTGTTTTATTTCACAAATTTGCAAAATGCAAGTTCTGAATATATGTAAGAAGAAAGCACTGGTACAAGATAAATAAGCAAGAGCTACTGGATTGAGAAGGCACATGCATTTTTTTTATCTGGCTCACAGATTTATCAGAAAGTAAGTCTGAAATGAGTTATGTTTATTACTAATAATTTTTGTTTTTAGCATATGTTTTAAAAATCTTAAAACAGTGATGTCAGGCTTGCATCCAACCTTAGCTGGCCCCTATTGCAAGAAATATCAGGTATTTGCGAAATAGCTGGCTAAGTTACACATTTTGGTTTCAATCATAATGGTTTCAATCACTACAAGAATAATGTTACAGATTTAGGGGATTCTGGGATTTTCTAGAATTTTTAATTTTTTAAATAAAATTTCTGAAGTTTTGGACATCCGTATCTGATAAGTGCTATTGATTCAATGCATTGTCCTTTGTAAGTCATTCCATAATTTATATTTTGTTATACTTCTGAGAATAATTTGGTATCAGATCTCTATTATAAATCATCAACATTTAAAAATTTTTCACAGCTCAGTCTTACTTTGTATTTATTTTATTATTTTAAATCCCTTTTGTGACATACCCTTAGGCAGGCATATAATTTATTTGTGCACATTTGCATGACAAAAAAGAACATTAGTTGTATGATATTAGTTCTTATCATTTTTCAAAATATAAAAATCATTTTAGCAATAATTTCATATGTTTGTATATATACAACATAGATGTGTTGTATGTGTTAAATAAATTCTATGTTATTTATATAATATATAATGAAGTATATTTTGGAAGGTATTAAGTTACAAATCAAAGTTCACTTCTTATATATTATTTGTGCAAAAGACCTTGTATGAACAACAAAAAAGGATCTCACATTTGTTGTTGAATCCTGAAGCTTATTTGTTACTTTATAACGTTTGTTTAATTATATTGGGTGGCTACCTTTATTGTAGGTAGATTTAATGTCAAATAATATGACATTGAGCATTAGACTTATGGGGCAATTTACATGTGAACTTTAAGAGGAAATCAAATAAACCATAAAATAAAACACTATGTATTTTGTCACTTGTAATTGTTAAAAAATTGAACAAGGAGAATGCAAATTGCTCATTGGTGTCAACTGCTGATTTGACAAAAAATAATAAAATATGAGTTAGAGGACAATTTTCCAAAGATCTAAATGTAAATGTAAAAATTTAGGCTGGAGAGGGAGTGCAGGTTTAAAAGACATGATGCTGTGTCTGCACAACACATTTCGGCAAGTAACATATTGATGCATAAGGCCACAAGCAGCAGTTGCTTGACAGCTGGCTTCCCACACTTATCGTATAGTAAAACTGCTGGTTGTATTTCAGTTTTTCACCTGTATATACACAAACACAAGTATTGATTGTCATCCAAAGCATCTTGGAAAAGATAGGTCACTGACTTCCCCCAAGGAAAGATTACATTAAAATACTTTTCTTTTAAACTCTTACTTTTGGACTTCATTTTGACATAACTGTCCTATACAGTTTGAATCAAAAGTCTATTTTGATATTCTTAGACTTCCAGCTAGACTCTGACATACTGATATAATTCATACCTTTCAACAATTGAATAGGAGAAAATCTTCTGGAACTCAACAGTATTAATGAAAGTGTAAATGGTTTACATATCATATCCTGCTCATAAAATTTCATCAGAACTAGTACTTTACATATAGTAGTAACAAAAATTTTAAATGAAATATAATAGTGAATAGAGGAACAAACTGTATGAACCAGTGATCATTATCTTTTGAACTCCTGTTGCCTGGCAATTCAAAGATGAAGCTTCCTCAGGGAACTTATGATATACATGTGAATTCAAGACAAACACAAAAAAATGCTAAATAGCAATATGATTGATACATAAAAATGGAATATGAAGGAAGAAATGTGAAATATAATGTGGATGTCCATGATTAATCAGCAAAAGAAAGAATCAGATCTTTAGCAATAAGAGTTCAGATTAGCCTAGGAGGTGTTACCTAAAGTTTTGTAATACAGAAAAAAATTGAGTTGACTCTAGAGAAAAGATTAGTTTGTTTGGGTAGAAAATAGATATCCTCTTAGGAGTCTAGAAAAATATTGCAACAAATGACTGATGAGCACTTGTGCACATGTACTTGTACACACACTTAGGGAAGCATGATGAGCTCTAGGAATGAGGCTAGACTTCCTTTTTCTCATTTTGCAGCAAATAATGAGCAAATCCCTGGTACCAGTAAAAAGTTGATGAGCATATTGCCTCTAAATCTAAGTAAATATATTTTATATAGTACAATATTTTTATATTGTAATTCAAGGTTGTGAAGGAGACAGATGTTCCAAACATGTTAGGTATCAGGAAAATAGATTCAGTCTTTTAGGCAATTTTTAGTATAAGTTGTGTTCTTTGAAAAAAAAAAAAAGATTTATTTATCTATTTGAGAGAGAGAGAAAGAGGGAGAGGGGACTGGGGAGAAGAGGGAGAGAGACACTGTAGCAGACTCCTGGCCTAGCAATTCCACATCCCTGAGATCATGACCTGAGCTGAAATCAAGAGTGAGATGCCCAACCAACTGAGCTGCCCAGGCGCCCCAGATGTGTGATATTAAAACATATTCAGTTGTAAGGAAAGAAAAAACGACATACAATAGCAAGCAATACCACAAGACTACGTGGTGTTCTTCCTGTTTAACTTCCTGGTCAATAGTGAAATGGAGAACTGCAAGAGGTGACCTGACCAGAGAAATGGTAAATCTGATTCTTCAGACAACTGTCCACATTTTTTTTTAAAGATTTTATTTATTTATTCATGATAGACATAGAAAGAGAGAGAGGCAGAGACACAGGCAGAGGGAGAAGCAGGCTCCATGCAGGGAGCCTGACGCGGAACTTCATCCCAGGACTCCAGGATCGCGCCCTGGGCCAAAGGCAGGCACTAAACCACTGAGCCACCCAGGGATCCCCAACTGTCCACATTTTTAAAAGTGACATACATTCATTCTATTGAGCAAAGATAAGAATTTCATTTTATTTTTTAATTTTTTAAAACATAAGTATTTTAGTGCTTGAATTACATTTATAAAGATTTATAAGGCAGCCCGGGTGGATCAGTGGTTTAGTGACACCTTCAGCCCAGGGCCTGATCCTGGAGACCAGGGATTGAGTTCCATGTTCAGGCTCTCTGAATGGAGCCTGCTTCTCCCTCTGCCTGTGTCTCTGCCTCTCTCTCTCTCTGTCTCTCTGTCTCTCATGAAAAAAATGAATAAAATCTTAAAAAAAGATTTATAAATACATAAAAAGTTTTGCTGTAAATTCAACTTTCATCTCAGAAATCTAGGATTTCACCTGAGTGAAATTCCTTTGTATCGACATAGCTATTGGCATATGAAATTTTCTTGGGTATCTGGGGCTACAGTTCATCAAATGGCCATGAAGCAGGAATGACCGTGTCCAAAACCAAAAGGCATACAGTTCCTCAGAGGGATAGAAGAAGTAAGAAAGCAAACAAGTAATAGTGGGGGTCCTGTTGGTTCCTGATTAGAACAGCCTCATCTAGCTAAATAATTTTGCCACTCAGAAAAGCCTCCTTGAATCCCTGTGTGACTTTGGTGGATTGAACATTGAATGCAAGCAGAAATCCAAAGTTAACACATACAAATACCCATCCATAACAAAATGAATAAACTCGGATAAATGAACAATTAGAAGAGGTAAAACTAGGGTGTTTCATTTGTTTGTTTTTGTTGTTTTGTTTTGCTTTTAATTAAGCATTTTGACTACTTGGGTAAAAATAGTCAATTTGAGATGACAAGAAATAAAGACAGAATTATATACTAAGGTACAGAAGACTTGTTAGATATGATTGAAATTCAGAACCAAATAATTATTTGCATCTGGCCAGTAAGTGAAAAGAAAAACTAATGATCTAAAGGTATCTGATTTTTAAAAAATATGAAAAGTTGTGTGATGACTCAAATTTCTATTTATCTATATCCAGAGCAAAAGAATACTGTATATTTTTGTTTCACTAAAATGGATTTTAAATGAAACATAATTTGTTCAAAATTTAAAATCTTCACAGAGAAAGATAATTTAAAAAATCTCTATAATTGTGGTATAGTAAGACTATTAAATTCATATTTTTACCATGGCCCAATTGAGTTATGGAAAGCTTTTTCATTTTTAGAATGATGAACTCAGAATTTTAAAGATGGCTTATTATAATTTTAAAAAAGGGTGTGTAGGGGCACCTTACTGGTTCAGTCAGTAGAACATGCAACTCTTGACCATGGGATTATGAGTTCGAGCCCCATGTTGGGTGTAGAGATTATTTAAAAATAAAATCTTTAAAAATGGGAAAAAAATAAAAAATAAGAAGGGAGGTGGGTATAACACCAATGAGGCAAAACCAAAAAGGAAAATGAGATCACTGAGGATAATTTTAAAGAAAAAGGAGATAGAGATTACTATATTAGAAACATAATTCATTGCTAAAAAAACCAAGAAGTCCCCCTATTTTTCCTTAAAAACAGGAAAAATAAAATTATAATTCCAACATATCTATTAAATATGTATACATATTATATATAGATTTTTTAAAAAGTATATGTAAGAAATAATCATAAAAAATTAAGAAGGGAATGAGATTCAAAATCAGAGCCATCACTGTGAAACTTTCTTTTTATATGTTATTTATTACACATTGTAGATTATATAACTTTCTTAAGAATTAGATCATGTAAGTTAATGATTATTTTAAATTGATCAGTTATTTGAAGTTTATTATGATGTCAGGGAAGACATCTGATTAGACCAAAATAGAAAACTATACTACACAATTTGTGAAATCTACCATATTTTTGTTTTTTCTGTCTTTTCATGCAGAATAATTACTGAACATCGCAGCAAGAGCTGTGACTTTTCCTAGTTACTAAACTAAATAAAGCACATTGGGCTTCCTGGGCTGTGATGAGAATGGGGTGGAATGAGGTTTGGAATTCAGTTAAGGATTTTTAAAGCCCAAAGAATAGATAATGTTCCCATTTAACCAAGCTTTGGATTTTAATCGATTTGGGGATAAGGACACAAACTCCTTTGTTTGCTGTTCCATGTCCTTAAATAGTCTCCTGGGAGGAAGTCATCAAAGTGTATTCTGTAAATGTGGAATTAACAAGGCAAAACTAAAGACACTTAGGTTTGCATCATAAATTGTGGCTATTGACTAAATTGTCTAGAGAGGTCTAATCTGTTTCTCTGATTATCTAAAAATTTAACCTTTTCCATTTCCCAGTTGGAAAATGTTGGTTTAGCTTTGTCAACATATCTAGTGCCAATCAAATAAAGGTGTAACTTCAGTTTAAAAAAATGAATTTTATGGAAGAAACAGTTCTCATTTATACAAAAATTGAGAATTGCATATGAAAGAAATTCCAATTTAAAAGAAAGCTGTTTGAGTATTTATGTCAGCTTTGTCTACACAGAGGTCTACTTTTTTATGTAAAAATAAGGTGATTATGGAAAATTATACCACTTTGGAGAGTTAAGAATTTGAAATTTGAAAAAAATACTTATAGAGCAGATTTTCTTCATAAGATGTCACTTCTTAAAAAGCATCAAAGCCTTAATCTTTCCTTATTTTTATTGAAATAAGAGTGGTTAATAGCACTTCATTGAGATTTGTGCAATTTCTACATTTATGTAATTTGACTGGTTTTTCTTATATGCAATTAACTTTTATGTTCCAGAATGATTTAGCAGTGATAGTAGTAAATACCAGAAGTTAACTGTCAATTGTAGTAAATACCAGAAGTTAACTGTCAATTGGTACTCAGAATCATATTCTAATTGATACTTCAGCGGGGTTGCCTATTATTTGACTCACACACAAAAAAAGCTTTTACATTTTGCTTTTGAATTGGTTCATGGTAAACAGCAAAAAGCATTTATGTCCTTACCTGTCTGTGAGTCTAACAGGAAAAACTATTTGTTTATATATAGAATTCCTGAATAGAATAGTTTTATAATATTAAAGTAAGAGTGTTAAAATGTCATATAGATTTTAGGAAAATGAATGATTGAAACTAATTTTAATATTTTAATTCTGTTATACCTATTTTAAGACGAAGAACAAACATTTCTTTGATTCATTCAAACGGTTTTTGATTCATTTTGTAAGTGGGATAACATGATTTATGAGATGAAGTTATAAGGTGGTATCTTTTGCAAAATTGGGTGAAAACACTCTTGAAATGGAAGGTGATTTAGTGGTTAAAATATTTCTATTTGGACTCCTGTGGTATCTGTATCTGGAGGATTGACTCAGATCCTGGTTTTACATATTTGGAAATTTTATTTTATCAGTTTGCTCAGAGATTATTAGGGTGAGTGAATGAGGCTAACCAAATCCCTCAAGACAATTTAGTCAATTTAGTGATCTTAATTCAGGAAAACACTTACTTTACATAATACATAAAATACGTTTTATACATAATTGCATATTATACATAGTATTTTTGTTTTTTAAATGTATCTTCAAAAGGGAATCAATTTGTTTAGAATCAGAGCAAAAGATTTGAATATTTTTATTCATCTTTAAACAGAAATGGGAAATCATTTCTGTTGCACAATGTGTCCACCGTGGCATGTTAAGACACAATTGAGTCTGATTAGAAGAATGCTGGATAAGCACCTTTGTTCTTGTTCTGTAACCTTTTTAATTCACAACGTATGTAGCTCAGCACCCCTCTGTTTGTAGTACAAGCTTCATGAACCTTATTTTTTTTAAAGATTTTATTTATTTACTTGAAAGAGAGAGCATGAGTGGGGGAGAGACAAACAGAGAGGGAGAAGCAGGCTTCCTGCTGAGCAAGGACTCAGGGATCCCAGAACCCCAGGACCGTGACCTAAGCCGAAGGCAGACTCTTAACCTAATGGACCACCCATGTGCCCCACCCCCCCCAGCTTCTTGAAGTTTAAAGCTCTAATATTATATCTTATTTTATTTTATTTTTTAAAGGTTTTTTTAAAAAAAACATTTATTCACAAAAGATACAGAGAGAGAGAGAGAGAGAAAGGCAGAGACATAGGCAGAGGGAGAAGCAGGCTCCCTGTGGGGAGCCCAATGTGGACTCAATCTCACGATTTGAGCCAAAGGCAAAATCTCAACCATTGAGCCACCTGGGTGCCCCTATATCGAATTTTAAGTGGAACACAATTTAGGATGGCTACTTTCTATTACATCATGTGAGGCATTTACCTATCAGTAATAAGCTATATATAAAAAATAATTAGGACCAGTTACTAGAGATTGTTATGCCATTTATCTCTTCTGTGTTGTTATTTTATAATTTCCATCTATATACATTGAGAGTTTCTAATCTCACCCATGAATTTTGTGGTACATCTCAGTTTTGAATTTATAGCTCTTTTCTCATTAAACCTATACAAGAAATTAGTTTTTTCCAAACTCTGGTCCAAAAACATTGGTTTTAACAAAGATTTCAGTAGTTTTTAGCAAGATGTAAAAGAGACTAAATTTTTTAAGGCTAAATATATTTTAATCTATTTTTGGCATTATAGCTCCTGTACTTTAATAAAAAGTTGTTTGTGATAAATATAAATTATAGTACATATATTTATTTTTTAGTGACCTTGGGAAAACAAAATACTAGCAATTATATATAGGAATAGCATCACTTCCTTTTTTCCTCCTCCCCTTCTTCCTCTAGGAACCGCTATTGAACTAAGAAAACTTTTCTGTTTTTTTAAAGGTTGGAAATAATCCTGTCCTAAGGTTTTAGGGATGGGTGCAAAGGGGTCACAAAAGCAGAGTGACACTTTTGAATGTCTAAGAATCATTCCCAGGAAGCAGATCTAGGAAATTTACCAGAGTTCCCAAATAGCTTAGTTGACTATTTTTCTATAAGAAGGACATTGTGGGAATGAGGAGATAATCTGGCAAGAAGTTTTTGAAATTTGGGGGAAGAAAATATAGCAAGGGCCTCAGCTTGGGTATATGAGAAATCCATACAGGAATCAATTTGTATAGCGGCTTTTTATTCCAAGGTCTCCAAATGCATATTTGCTTGGGGGACTTAGAAGCCTTGTGAGAAAAGAATTCATACTCCATCTCCCACTCATGGCAATATTGATTGGAACACTTGACAGAATTTAAGTGAATTTTTAAAGAACATTTTCCAAATGGGTGGTAGTAAGTGTCTATCACTACTTTTTATATTGTCTTTAACATTGTAGAAAAAAAACCCCAAATTTGTAAGCATTTTTGCCCTTATAATTTGGTGAAACATTTTCTGTGGCTTAAATATAGATTTCAATTTTCTTCAACATTATACTGTAAAATGTAATGTATTCTTTCTGGCATACAAGGCTTAGTGTCTATTTGTTAAAATCCATCTTTTATTTATACATACAGTATAAATTTTCATATAATAAATGATCTGATTTAGATCTGGCTTCAATCCTAGCTCTGCCATGTAAAGGCTGTATGATTGAGGGCAAGGCATGCAGTCTCCTGAACCTTTATTTCCTCCTGTGTGAAATCTGGTTTCAATAGTAAATACTACATAGGGTTCTAATTAAGATCATATGAGATCATCCACAAAGTTCTCACTTCAGAGTATGGTGCAGTTAGTCGCACTTAGTGTCAGTCTAATTTAGTTATTTTTGTTGATAGCTATAGCATATTGTATTGTAGAAAAATAGCTTATTTTGAGCTCTGTCTTTGGGTAGACAATATGTCAATTTTCCTTCTAGTTTGCTTGTTAAAACTTCATTTCAGGGTGCCTGGGTGGCTCAGTGGTTGAGCATCTGCCCTTGGCTCAGGTTGTGATCCTCGGGTCTTGGGATCAAGTCTCACATCAGACTCCTTGCAGCCTCCTTCTCCTCTGCCTATGTCTCTGCCTCTCTGTGTGTCTCTCATGAATAAACTTAAAAAAAAAAAAAAAACAACTTCATTTCACTTGACACCATTCTCAAGATGTATATTTCTCATTTTATTGATGTTTTATATATCACTTTACTTCCTTCCTAGATATAAGCTTGAGTTGCTTTCAATTTATAAAAGTTTAATTAATTTTGTCTTTGTCCTGTTACTGCTTCTGTTCTAAGGGTCTAGCTACTTTATCAAAACCTCTGTAACACTTCATCTACATCTCTACTTCTCCAAACATTTGTCTGTAATCAATATTTTTTCCTTTCCTTTTTTTTCTATTCTTCAGTAGAGTTCATATGCCTCCATTATGTGATGGGAATAAGAATACTGTTTTTTATCCCACTTCAATCACCCCTTCCTCACTTTTTGTAATGTGATTTATTTCCAAGCAGCCTTTCATCTATTATCACCTAGGGTAACAATAGCACTTAAGGATAAATATTTCTAGAAAAAGAAAAGTACATGATATAGGGAGAGTTTCTATCAGGCAGGGATATAAAGACCTTCCTATAAAAAGAAGACTACCTGGGCTTGAGAGAAAGTGTCTTGCCTTTGTGGCCTTTGTACTTTCCTATTTCCTTTAGGAAAAAAAAAAAAAAAAAAGATTTACCTTCCATACAAAATGAGAGAATATATTTGATGCCCTGACCCTTTGCTTCTCATGCACATGTTTTTCATTCTTGTTAATTCATGTCTATTTCATTTAGCTCTTTTTTGTATTATTGAATTAGATATGGGAAGGGCAAATGCCATTAGAAAAAGAGAAGTATAGAAGATGGGAGAAGTTCTTATCACAAGGGGCAGGAAAGCCCTTCTTCAGACATTGGAAAGAGGAGTCAGGCATGATAAAAGCATGTTACACTGAGAAGGATTCCTTTTGAGTTCCACACCACAAAAGACAGTGAGACCAGGAGCAGTACCTGGTTTGAAAAGAAAAAAACAGAGGAATCTTGCGCGTTGGGCCAAAAGAGGAGAAAAGATTGGATGGCACAGTTAGGGAGTAGATCTCTGGTTCTCCACAGCCAGCATGTGGCAAGCAAAAGTCACAGGTATACAGGAGGTCTTAAGGGCCCATCAGTCCAGAAGTACTGGAGGATAAAAAAGTGGACTGGTGAGCTCACCTTGGAGGCTTATTGCACGGAGGGTAAGAATCATTATTCACAGAGGGCTGCAGGGCTGACTGCTCACACTAGGGGTTAGAGTTTGAGTGGACATTGCAACCCCTCCTCAAGGGCTCTATGGTACAAAATGATTGAAGAAGCAGAGTTTGTAGTGCACAAAGAGGCAGTTGTGCATCCTTCTAAGACTACCTGAAATGGAACCAAAGTTGTACCAGCTATGTAAGTGACACCTCACAGAGCACCAAAGCACCTACATACTTATTCAAAAAAGTGCTTGTATTATGAACCAAAAGTCTTCAAGTAACCTTTATTTTCAGGAATAACAAGACTTATACAAAGTAAAATAAACTGCTTTTGGTTAGGGAATTGAATGATAGCATCTAAATTTTAGCCCATGGGGATTATAATCCTTCGCTTGCATTTTGTTTCCTCGTAGTGTTTTATGTTCACCCTATTTGCATATCTATTTCCATTTTATGACAGTTCTTCTGGATTGTGTGTGTGTGTGTGTGTGTGTGTGTGTGTGCGTGTGTGTGTGTCTTTTCAAGGAACCAGCCTTTTTTTCTCCTTTTATATTCTGGAGAGGATATCAAAGGTAAAAACGTTAGGCAGGTTAAATTATATTCAGTGGCATTACTTCTGTGGAGTCTTGAGGTTGTTTCCTTTCCTTTCTACCACAAAAATAATACCAGGTTCTCAATAAATGTTTTTGAATAAATATTTGAGGGACTATATAGAGTTTATTTATTGTTTTTCAAGAGTCTAGCTACTGCTAAAAATATGAGTCACAGGAGAAGATTGATCAAGAAGTGTGACAACAAGTCACAGAGGCCTAGTGAGCAGTTTCATTTGGGCTATCACCTAAATTGCATCAAACCAGCAACAGAAAGCCAGCAGACACATTAGACATTTTGCAAGCAGTTGTCTGACAGTCCCTGTTAGGTAAGCTGGACAGGTAGACAAGGCTGTGTGCCCACAAAGTAGTCACAAACAGAGCAGAGAGATCCAGAGAGGTCATCCCGTCTTAGCACAATTTCAAGGGTCTAATAAGGATGCTGAATCTAGCTATAGAAAAAAGTTAGTTGATGCGAACAGTAAGGAAAGGCTTAGTAGTCCAGGCTACCTAAAAATAAAGAAAAAAAATAAGAATGAATCAGTGAGGGATGGGATTGGTAGATATAAACAACTTGTTTTCCATTTTAATATAAGGTAATTTAGTAGGCCTGGGAGAGAATACAACTGCCTATAATTCTACATACGTGTAAAAATATGAATGCATATATACTCATATATATGTGTATATATTATATATGTATATATTATATGTATATATACACATGTATGTATGTATATATACATATAATATATAATGTATAAATATATTTATATGTATAAATATATAGTTTAGGTCAAATTGGACAAAATAAGGTTAATGACCTTATGAGAGCCAGAGTTAGGTATAATTGCAATGTTTCCTACTTATTTGAATAAAATAAATTTTAAAGTAGGTGATTGTAGTACTTATGTTCAGAGCTTTAAATAGACTTATTTTTTTAAATGATGCAATTATTGGCAACAAAAGAATGACAACTGGAGAATGTATTATTCCTATACTGTCATCATTTATTAACCTGCTCTCCTAATCACCATCTCAACATTCTACCACATAATGTAAATATAACAGTTCCCAGGAAATGCATAAAACATGACAACATCTTTAGTATCATTGTTTGTGTTTTGTTGTTGTTCCACTTATATGAAATATCTTTTTTCTAAACTATCTTAAATTGCATTCTCCCTTTGATTTGCTAACAATTATAGGACTTTGGGATGCCTGGGCAGGCTCAGCAGTTGAGTGTTGGCCTTTGGCCCAGGATGTGATCCTGGAGTCCCGGGATTGAGTCCCACATTGGGCTCCTTGGATGGAGCCTGCTTCTCCCTCTGCCTGTGTCTCTGCCTGTCTCTCTCTGTGTCTCTCATGAACAAATAAAGTCTTAAAAAAAAAAACAATTATATGACTGTAAGTAAAGGTAGAAGACTCCTCAGATAATATGAGATACAGGTGAGAATTTTAAGTGATTTTTAAATTAATTTCCAATTTAAAACTTTTGAAGCTTTCCCAAACATGTGCTTAAAATAAGTGAAAGGCCTTCTTCTTTCTGGGATTCTTGTGAGACTCTTTGCAATTTTCACTTTAATTTTGACTGAGAATACCACAATAATGTGATTTTTTTGGAGTATGACCTTTACAGTTTCAACTAAAAACTAGAGCAGAGGGTATCGCAATCAAATGAAATAAAAAGCTAACCTAAAACTATCATTTTTAAGAATATTTTGCTCAGGATAAAGTTTGGGTGAGGGACTTTTTTTGAAATGAGATTATTCATTCCTTTTTTTCTTGAAGTGTACAATCATCTAGCCAAGCAGGGAGATACCAAGGAATTATATATCTTCCCTTTTCTTTCCCTTGCTCTCATTTCTAGAAGTATAGCAGATAATGCTGCAGCTACCAAATGAAGTAAAGGGAGTCTTCTGAACCCAGTGCGTCCCCACTGCTTCCTATGTATCAGTTCAGTCATTTCCAAGGCAGGGTAGATGCTCTTAAAAAAAAAAAAAAGATTAAATGACAGTAGAGCAACTGTCAACTTCCATATAATCAGGTTCAATGAATCACACACAAAACAGCTCTCTTACTTTTCTCTTTTCATTGTTACCAAAACTCCTTCAGATTTCTTTCTGTAGTATCTTACCACTTGAGCATTGCATTTTAGTCATTCTTCCATCAGCACCGTCATTCATAATCAATAACGATTAAAGCTCAATATCCACTTCACATCGTGCTGAGTGGTAGATTATATATGTAGAGAAGGGGGCAAGAGACAGTCATTTGGTCAAAGAGCGTACTTTTTAAAGCTTAAAGTAGAAAGTCAAGGGCAAATAATCACAAAATAACTTGTTTTTACTATATTTGCTGTATTTTTCCCCCAAAGTAATGATGACAGTTGTTTTACTATGCTATATAAAACGTAATTAATAGCTATCTATTGTTTTTTTTTTAAGATTTTTATTCATTTATTTGGGAGAGAGAGAGTGTGTATAGGAAGAGTGGAAGGGGCAGAGGGAGAGGGAGAAACAGACTCCCCACCAAGCAGAGAGCCTGCTGCTCCCTGCTGATCGGGGCTCAATCCCAGGACCCTGGGATCATGATGTGAGCTCGAGGCAGATGCTTAACTGACTGAGCCACCCAGTTGCCCCACTATCTATTAGTTTTCAAAGTACAGTTGACTTATAAACATGGGTTTGAACCATGGGGGTCCTCACTTATACATGAGGCATTTTATTGTTGTTGTTGTTGTGTTTTTTTGGTCTTTTTTTTTTTTAATAAATGCAGTGGAGTACTATCTATAAATATATTTTCTCTTCCTTACAGTTTTCTTGATAACATTTTGTTTTCCTTAGCTTACTTTAAGCATATAGCATGCAATACATGTAACATGCAAAATATGTGTTGATCAACTGTGCTATCAGTATGGCTTCCAGTCAACTGTAGGCTACTTAGTTGTTAAGTTTTCAGGATGTTAAAAGTTATAGGTGGATTTTCAAGTGTGTGGGAAGCAGTGCCCCTAATCCATGTGTTGTTCAAAGGTTAATTGTAATTGGAATTCACTTTTTTTTCAGTAAAATCTATTAGTATGTATTCATTCCCTTGGACTACTCGGCTCATGTATTTTATAATAAATACTAATACATAGAGATAGTTAATTGCCTCATTTATCTCCATTTGTTTATATATGTTATTTACATGCTTTAGATCTTTCATGCTCACAAAAACCCTCAGGAGTTTACAGATGGATACAGCTGAAGTTCATAAATCTTAAGGTAACTTGCCCAAGGGCTCACAGCTTATAAGTGTTAGAACTGGGATTACAATCACAGCAACTAGAATCCACAGCAACTAGTATGGGTCAACCATGACAATACAAAACCTATTAATTAAATGACCTTTCCTTGGTTAAAGCAAAGCTTTTTTTTTCCTCCAAGAAATTGTGAGTAAATGATTCTTTAAAAATAGGTAGATATGGCAGATACTTGTGACTTCGTTTGAAAATGTTCTTTCTTCAATATATATTTAATATATATTTTTGTATAAGAACTGTGTTATATATATTAAATATGATATATTTATAATACGTATTTCTTATATATTGAAACCTAGAATTATTTTATTTTTATTTATTTGACAGAGAGAGAGAGAGCAGAAGCAGGTGGAGCAGCAGGCAGAGGGAGAGGGAGAAGCAGGCTCAATGAAGGGCTTGATGAGGGGTTTGATCCAGGACCTTGGGATCATGACCTGAGCTGAAGGCAGACACTCAGCCAATTGAGCCACCTAAGTGCCCTGAAACCTAGAATTATTAAGTGATTTTCTCAAAATTAGAATATTTACCATTACCTGATTTAAGACAAGAAAAGAGGTGTCAGAATCTTAGTTCACTTCTTTTGGTAGTACCTTGGACCACATTGTAAATAGTTTCTGTTAAGAAGAAGAAAACTTTACAAATGAAGTGCTACAGTGATTAGAGTTCATATGGTTATTTTCTTCCTTTTCCATATCCCTCTCCCTTTCTCTCCTCCTTTTCTTCCTCTTCTCCTTCTCTTCTTGCTTCTCTTTCTCATTTTAATCTTTGTCTTCTTCCTTCTAACCTATAGTTTGTGAGATAGAGAAATGTTAATGAGAGGAGAAATCCAGAGACCCTAAATAAACTGCCCAATGAACCCACTAAAATAGGATGTGATTTACATCCAAATACTACAAAGTTTTATTTTTAAAGATTGATTATTTATTTATTTATTGATTGATTGATTGATTGAGAGATAGAGCAATCAAGTGGGGGGAGGGACAGAGGACGAGATTCTCAAGCAGACTTTGTGCTGAGCACAAGCCTAACTCAGGCTGGATCTCACAACCCTGGGATCAATGACCTGAGCTGAAATCATGAGTTCACTGCTCATATGACTGTGCCACCCAGGTACTCCCAAGGTTTTATTTTTTAAGAATACAAATAAGACATTAAATAAATTACAACAGGAGGGGCTCCTGAATGGCTCAGTTGGTTAAGTATCTGCCTTCAGCTCAAGTCATGATCCCAGGGTCCTGGGATGGAGCCCCACACTGGGCTCCCTGCTCAGTGGTGAGCCTGCTTCTCCCTCTCCCTCTGCCCCCTTGGGCTTCCCGCTTTTCCCCTGCTTGTGTGCTCTCTCTCTCAAATAAATAATAAACAAAATCTTTTTTTTAATTACAACAGGATTAGAATTGATCACTTGCTCACCTTGGATTAACATGTTTATGCCTTTTCATTCACTAAGAAAAAACGCTTTTAAATGCTTTAAAATTACCAATTTTCTTGGATTGATTGAGTTGTAAAATGTGATTATTCCCTCTTAGAGGAGAGTTATTTCTCTTGATTGGAGTAGAATGTTCAGCGTGAGGCTCAAGATCTTCAGAAAACAATTCTTATATCCTAATCCATATATCTCAAGTGAAAACACATACACAATGTCTATCAATTCCTCTATTCCAACTTGATAGCTTCCAGTTACCAAAGTACTTGGTGCATGGCTCCTGGGTGGTAGGAAAAGCTTAACAAATCTTAATTCTATACAGAGAATGCCAACAAGTAGTTATAACTCTAGTTGAGTTACCAATGACTTTCCTTTTGTGGAGGCCAAGAAAATAAAAGCCATTCCACCCCAAGTTTAGCGTTAGCACAAGTACAGCCATCTCAGGCCCCTGTGAATAAGAGCTGAACTTTACAAGAAAAACCACAGAATGCCCTTGACAGAGAGTCCCATATCAGAATGAGCACAGAGCTTTAATGCCCTCGACAGAAAGTCCCATATCAGGATGAAAACAGAGCTCAGAATGCCCTTGACAGAGACAGAAAGTCCCGTATTGGAATGAAAACAGAGCTTAAGAAATTCCTCCACCCCTTCTGAAAATCCCCTAGACCAACCCATAAAAACCCAGCTGTAACCCCCCTTGGGGTCCAAGTCCCTGCTCCGCTGTGTTGGGTATACTTGGACCCAAGCTCAAGCTTGTTAATAAACCCTCATGTACTTGCATCGGTGTCCTCCTTGTTGGTTTTCTCGGATTCGCAATCTTGGGCACAACACCTTTCAGGATTGTTTCTTTTTTATCTCTGCATAGAAAAGTAAGCAACAATTATAAAATTGATTTGCTTATCTTGGATTTGTATTTTATGGAAAGGACAACATTTGAGATACAATTTTTGTGTAGATTTTCTTGAAGCACATAATTTTCTCCAATATTTTAAACTTTTCAATATCCTTTCAACAAGGAATCTCATCATAATTTAGATGAGTCTCAGAGGTATGAAATTCACAAAAACCAATCGACTTAAAAAGGGCTTTAATTTACTTCAGCCTTACAGTAACATGGATCATCTTATCATTGTGAACCTTCCCTCGTTTCTATACAAACATATAAGCTTAATAACTTATGAAACTAATCATTTCATTTATCTAAAGCAAAAACTTGCTAAAGGTAGAAAAAAGGATAAAAATCTCAATTAGATTTGAAAAGCAAAGTCTATTATTTAATTAATTGAATTTTTAAAGTACTTAACACAACCTATTTTTTATTCTCACCAATATATGAACATACTTTTAATAATTTAATTATACAATTAAAACCTTTTAATGCTTTTTATTTAAAATTAAAAATAGAGGCTCAAATTACGATAAACCTGAAATCAGTGTAATCCTTTTTAAAACTTTCAAGGCAGGATGTCATTTATACGTTCAAATTTATTTTTTATCTGTAATACTTTTAGGCAAGTTAACTTTTGTCTCTTTAAAAAAAGTTAAAATTTAAACACTGATGATGTTTTCTTTAAGTAAATAATTCCTGTTCATTGGCTGCCGGAGGAAACAATAGGGGGGATGAGTTGTGTTGTTACTTTAATATAAAAATATATACATAATAGTGAAAGTCTCTCCATTTCCAACCACTCATTCTCCTTGAGTAAATGTTAATAGCAGTTTGTTATGTATCTTTCTAGACATATATCTTTCAAAATTAAACATTAACATGTACATTTAACCATTGATAAGACACTATAATTTCTGCTCCGAAACAGGCATATTTTCTTTAATTGTTTTGATAGCTGTCTCCTTCACAACGTGCCCCAAGTTTGAATTCCAACTAGACTGCTTAATAGTTTTATGATTAAGGTAAGTTCCTTTGTCTCTCTAGACTTTGATTTCCTCATTTGTAAATGGGATAATAATTGCTGAGGAGAATCAATCAACCTGGGATGAGTTAGGGAAACTTATACTCTATAAGTAGAGTTACTATGCATCCTTGCTTTTCCTATTATCCCCAATTATTAATAGTGCCCCTTTTCACTCTCAGAAATGTTCTAGTTTGAATGTTAAATGATATAGCCATACTTACAGGGTTGTTGAGAGGATTGAATAGGATAATGTCTGGTGTATTGTAAGAGTTCTATGTATTGAACCTATGATAAATTATATATATAGGGTTAAATCAACATATACATAAATCGCTTTAATGTTTTTACCTTCATTTACATATTTGACTATTAAAAACAAATTAGATATATGTAGATACATCTACACAATATATATCGGACATATATCTGACACAAAGTCAGAATTATTTCAGATCCAATAGATTTTAAAATTGGAACACATACGACAGGATCAAAACCAACTCTATGGTATGATTAAAATAGATTTCATAATACTTATTGAACAAATTTCATTATCTAACTAAAATATTGCAATATATGAACAGAAGCCATTATTGAACTGACATGCAATGATTGCACTTTCCATTTTGTCTATATGTCTTATATAAAAAAAGAAGGAATCTTTATTAGTTTACATCTCTTCATTAAAAAGTAATTTTGGTCTTCTGCAAATTTAATGTGTTTTTATTTAAATGAAAACACAATGGACAGATAATGCCAGTATTCAGGAATTAAAGTACCCATTTGGGGGGAAAAAAGGCATTAAACAAGCAAAAATGAAAGCCACAAAGGGGGAAAGTGTAATAATTAAAATTTTTCTTGGTCTGCAAGAAGTGCCTTTAATGTTTGTACCTTACAAATAGGAGGAATGAAGGGGAGACAGTGGGGAGGAGCGAGAATCCTCAGATGAGTGACATACACCTTCCCTCCCCCTAGAAGGACCCCACACCCGCCCAAATCAAACCTCACCTCACCTTAGGAGATATTTCTGTGTGCAGAAGGTTAGGTGGGGAGATGAAAACCACAGAAAGGAATTCTAAACACTTTCAGATATGGGGAAGAGTAGGGGAGGGAGGAGACGGTGGGGGAAAGAAAAGGGCAGCAAATGGACCCCGGCTGTGTCCGCCAACTAGGCCAGCACCTGTCATCCTGTGGCCAGGGAGGGGGTCCAAGACCACCACACTCTGGAGAACGAAACATGCTCGCCCTAGCACATGCACACCCAGCACGCATGCACACACAGGCTCCACGTGCATCGGCGTCCCAGACGCACAGGGACCCCCACGGACACACACAACGTTCAGGGTACACACACGGACGCACAGCACTGCCACATGTTTGCCCCAAGGCTGCAGAACGCAGGACCTGGGGAGAGGGAGGGAACGAGGTGGCCTGGAGCTTCACTTCTCAGAGGCCCTCCTCAGGGCCGGGGACCCCCACTCCCAACTCCTCCACGACTCAGGCCACGGGCCCACACTGTCTGGGTGTGAACTCTGCACCGGCCGAGGCTGGCACCCTTCGCTGCACACGCAGAGGGGCGGCGGGCGGGCTGCGAGGCCAGCAACACGTCTGGCCGACTGGAGGGGAGCCCTGGCAAGGTCCCGGGCTGCAGCACGGTGAGCCGAGCCCCCAGAAGTTTCCCCGGCTTCATCCTCAGGGTCAGGAAGGCGGCGTGGGGGAAGCGGGCCTCGAAGTGCCCATGCCCTGGCCCTGCCGCGTGGCCGGAACCAGCGCTGTCCCCATCCCGCCCCGTCGCGCAGCTTCCAAACACTCTCACCTGTTGCCGGACACTGTTGCTTCTCTCCTGTTGCTTTTCGCCCAGGTCGCTCCGAGCGTCAGGACAGCACGGAAGGCAGCGCCCCGGCGCCCCCCTGAGCACCTGCTGCCTGCAGGTGGGTGTGAGGCGGGTGCCCAGCGCCCCCTTGGCCGCCCCCCCGCGACGCGCGTTGAGGTAATCGGGGCCGTCTCCAGCAGCTCGGAGGCCAGGTAACTCTTGCAGGCATCCAGAGGTACAGTTCTTTTTTTTTTCTTTTTTTAAAGATTTTATTTATTTATTCATGAGAGACAAAGACAGAGGCAGAAGGAGAAGCAGGCTCCCTGTAGGGACTCAATCCCAGGACCCCAGGGCATCACCACCTGAGCCGAAGGCAGACGCTCAACCACTGAGCCACCCAGGTGTCCCCAGACGTACGCTTCTTGTAAATTAGAAGTACTGATCATGCGAAACCAGGTAACATTCAAAAGTAGACTTTTAAATTAGTAAATTAATAGACTACATAAAGGACTAGAGAAATTGTCACAGCAAATGCATGAAACTTGTTTTGAATTTGTCTAATAGAAATAAACATTCAAGAAATGATGATTAATGATTTTGTAAAGCACCCAATGAGGGATGTATTGAAGGAATAGGTCATGCTTTGTAGCTTTTGGAAAAAGGAGAGACTATTCTGAGCTGACCTCTTCATTAACATTCAAATAAAGTGGAATAGGATTGTAGCAAGAAGAGCAAAGGCAAGATAATAAAAATGAAGACAAGTGATTCAGCTTAGATTGGTAGGTCAAACATGTAAAATTTAGAAAAACAAAAGTAATAACTTTGCTGTGTTTGGCACAGGAGTGAACAATACTTCAGGGTAACTAAACATTTAAATATTAACCAATAGTTTATTTATTATTATTATTATTTTTTTTTAACCAATAGTTTAACCAAAAAATCTTATTTAACTCTATTGGGAAGGCAAGGAATTGGAGAAAGATGAAGTAGAGATATAAAGGAATTAAATTCTCAACTGTCGGATCCCTGGGTGGCGCAGCGGTTTGGCGCCTGCCTTTGGCCCAGGGCGCGATCCTGGAGACCCGGGATCGGATCCCACATCAGGCTCCCGGTGCATGGAGCCTGCTTCTCCCTCTGCCTGTGTCTCTGCCTCTCTCTCTCTCTCTGTGACTATCATAAATAAATAAAAATTTATAAATAAATAAATAAATAAATTCTCAACTGTCAAAACATGAATTCATTGGATACTATTTAAGATCAAAAATCAAAACAGTAGTATAAACATGTTGGTAAATATCAGAAGAATGTAGGTGGTAGTCAATTTAAAAGATAGGAAAATAAGGCAGGGACTGCTATGTTTCATTTTAAGTATATTATTGCTCCTGATTATTATTTTATTCATATTTTATAAAAGGGAAGTATAATATAAAAAAGGAAAGCCAAGTAGAATTCTAAATAGTTAGTACTTAGATTTTTCTGCAGTAAAATTTTAGTTAAGAAACTCAGGTGAGGGACACCTGGGTGGCTCAGAGGTTTATTAGCTCCTGAGTTCAGCCCGGGGTGTGATCCTAGAGTCTTAGGATCGAGTCCCATATTGGGCTTCCTGCTTCTGGAGCCTGCTTCTCCGTCTGAGTGTGTCTCTGCGTGTCTTTTTCTGTGTCTCTCATGAATAAATAAATAAAATCTTAGAAAAAAGATTGCAAACAAACAAAAAAAAAAAAAAAGAAAGAAAGAAAGAAACTCAGGTGAAATTGAACCTGGGAAAAACACTGGATCCAGATTCGTTATACATCCTGAATATTAGGATTGAGAGTTTATTTCACAGGTAAAAAAATAGTAATAAAAAATTTGTTATATTAAATATGTTTTAAAAGAAATTTCTCAAAGTCACAAAATACTTTAGTCATTGGTCTAAATTCATAACGTATTCCATTACTTCAGCAGTAGCAAACAAATCAGTTTTTATGTTTCTTATAAAAATAACTCTTTTTATTAAATTTATGTTACAGATTTGAGTATCTAGAGCTTTGGAGTTTATTTTATATAATGGTTCCTTGTTTCATATAAGTTTTCATCATCAAAGTTAAAGTTTTGTAAGATCGAAGTATTTCTAGGTCACAGTAATAAGCAGAATGAAACACATCTGGTACAGGACAGTTTTTCCAGATATAATAGTTCAGAGTCAGACAATCTACAACCATAACTGCCCAATGAGAGATTTATCCACTTAGATAGAAGAGCTAATGTGGTGACCTGCATCAAATCAATCTGTATGTCAGATCCTTTCCATCACAGTAATGAAACATTAAAATAATATACTGCAAGTTACTGTATGTGACTTCTAACCTTTGCATTATTATCCAGGATTAAAATGTAATCATCATTATCCTCCTACTTATCCTTAAGTCTCTCTTCTAATGTCCTTTGCTGCCAAACAATTTTCAAATTTGTTGTTTAGTCAGCTTCTTTATAACTTTGAATGTCCCACTTCATCTTATAACTGTCATTAAGGTGTGATTTCTGCCCTGATAGGAATGGGGTCTGTCAAGTTAGTATGCAAGGTCTTAAAAGAAAAGAAATTTTGATGGTCTCTCATGGACATTCTGCATAGAGAATTTGAAGGCATAGGTAATGTCTCAAATATTTCTGCTGTTTAATTTTATTTATAATTTATATTCCATATTCAGAACCCCTCCCTCATAATTTTTGAATCACTATCTTATTCTTCAAATGTTAATGTACTTTAAGGGTCAGAAATAATTTTAGTGATTTACCTTCTAAAATGCTGTTATTTCATGTAGTTTCTTAGATAGACTCTGTTCTTTGTCCTCCTCAATTTTGCGGTTCTAGTTTAGATTTTCATGCATTATTTATACTAGATCAAGTTGCCAGGACAATTCCATTAGTAATTAGAAAGAAAAAACAATTATTTTGTATATGAACTTGTTTTGAATTTCCTTTTGAAGATTGCAAAACACTTTTAGTTCTTAAATCCTTACCATATTTCTGGAGTTAGATGGAAATTTGTTATTAGTACTTTACAAATTCAGTCACTGAAGTACAGAAAAAAATCAGTAAGTTGCTCAAGGCTTTGACGTTCCAAGTAGTATTTAGGGCTCATGTCTTTATATATCTCAATGAATCCACAGAACCCCAGCTAATCATTGAATTATTGAGAAAATTATAACTTATAATGCCAACTTATTATTGGGAATCTCTGAAAATAAAAAGGGTTACAGATTTCTAGATAGTTTCTTTTTGAAACTGAATTCTAAAAGGGAACGACTCAGTTTCTACTCAGAGATACAGAGATCTAGAAAGATTATCATTCTTAAGCTTTTCAGCAACAAAAAAGCGAAAGGAACAGGAAATTCACAACTTTTTTTGACCTGTCAGAGTGTGGAGGTGCAGAGCACAAAATCTTTTTTCTTTTTTAAAGATTTTATTTATTTATTCATGAGAGACACAGAGAGAGGCAGAGACCTAGGCAGAGGGAGAAACAGGCTGGCTCGCTGTGGGGACCCTGATGTGGGACTCGATTGCAGGACCCTGGGATGACTCTCAGGACCCTGGGATCATGACCTCAGCCAAAGGCGGATGCTCAACCACTGAGCCACCCAGGTGCCCATGCAGGGCACAAAATCTAAAGACAGACAGTCATTTGCAGGTATGAGACAAAAACAAACCACTTGCTTAATTGAACAAACTGTTCCTGGACTCCTATTAAAAAAAGAAAAGGTAGGATGCTTGCCAAATTGCTGGATACCAGATATGCACAAACTCCATCTAATACAAAAAGACAGGGAAAAACTAGGGAAATTGCAACATGGGAAAAGAGAACAAAAGCAGAGGACACAGAAGAGCACAGAAACCAATGTTGGAGTAGGAAGGAACTCTGAGACCTTTCTCCCTTATTTCCAAGGAAAAAGAGCTTTCATCTGTTGGATAAGGACAAGTTGTCACCTTTAGACACTGGTGAAAATGCATTGATTGTAGCTGAGGAAAAGGAATAGGCGATGAACCTTCTAACATGGGAAGTTAATGCTGGCTCAAAGCTGCACTGGAAGGGAGAGGGATGTTGAGGAAATTGCAACCTGGAGACTCAGAGATAGACCTTCTTAATATTTAAAATTAATTATGGGCACCTGGGTGGCTCAGTGGTTGAGCATCTGCCTTTGGCTCAAGTTGTGATCCCAGGGTCCTGGGATGGAGTCCCACATCAGGCTCCCTGTGGGGAGCCTGCTTCTCCCTCTGCCTACGTCTCTGCCTCTCTCTGTGTCTCTCATGAATAAATAAATAAAATCTTAAAAAATAAATAAAATTAATCAGAATGATATAGACTGTTTCTACCCCCACGACCAAATGAAAAGTGTTGAATAAATGAAGAGATACTTGCAGGAAACAGACCATCTTTGAGGTGTAGCACAAAGAGAAAGCCTAAAGCTCAAGTGGAACAGATATTAGGGGGAAAAATTTGGCAAATTAACTCCTACACTAAACAAAATAATCCCTGAAGGAATTTGAAGCCTATGGTTTACTGAAATTAACCATAGCAACAACAAATTTAAAACCCATTCAATTCCTGGTTAGATTAACTCAACTCCATCCACTGAAGGCCAAGCAGAAGGAAAAGCATTACCATTAAATGACATAAAAACTCTGTTACAATGATAAAGAGTTTGAGGTTCTACCCTACTTGTAGGCCAACAAGTTAGCCTGTCAAAGTTCATGAACACTGGCAGAAGATACAAGATTTCTGGTCTGAGCAAGGGTAATCTTTTCAACACATGGTGATTATAGAATTGGATATCCATATGCAAACAAACATCCTGTAAACATGCTTTATACTTTCCAAAATATTAACTTCAAATGAATATCTGTGTGACTTTCAGTTTGGCAAATAGCTTTCAGATATGATAGCCCCCCAAAAAATTCATAACAGAAAAAAATGATAAACTGCATTATATTCAAATTAAAGACATTCTTGTTATAAAAGACACTTGATATATAGAGCAACTGGAACTTTCATACATTTATGGTGGAATTATACAACCACTCTGAGAAAATAGTTTGTCTATTTCTTATAAAATAGTTTGGCTATTTCTGACCCTATAATCCAGCAATTTTACTCCTTGCTGTTTGCCCAGGTGAATTAAAAATTACTCCATACAAAAACTTGTAAAAAAATATTTGTAGCAGCTTTATGGATGATCACTAAAAACTGGGGAAAAAAAAAAAACAGAAAAAAACTCTGAAGTGTTTAAACAAACTAACAGACCAATGGTACCACTCTATACAGTGGAATGCTACTTAGCAACAAAAAAGAATGGATTGTTTTAAACAACATGAATGAATCTTAAATGCATTTTGGTAAATGAAGGAAATAGGCCTTCAAGGCTTGATATTTTGTGATGTTTTCATTTCACTATGAAAAGGCTAAATTAAAGGGATGTATTATTGATTTCCAGAATTTGGGGTAAGAAGAGCACAGGGTAATTTTTGGGGTAATGGAATTGTTTTGTATTGTTGTTGATAAATACAGAACTCAATGAGTTTGTCAAGCCTATAGAACTGTACAAAAAGGTGAGTGAATTTTACTCTATGCAAATAAAAAAATCTACCAAAATATAGAGGAAATGCAAGGAGGAATGTAGACTGTAACAAAGGAATCTAACATTATTTCATATAAAGAACATAACAAATTATGGGGGTGGGAAAGAAAGAATCTTATCTAAGTAGCTTTATAAAATAGTGTTTTGATTGGATGTGCAAGCTAGAAACAAAAATAATGGTATACAAACTCTAACTCATAAAGCTACTTCTCATAAGGGCATGGGTTAGAAATCTTGAAACTACTTTATATCTATATTTGAATGAGTAAACAAATATATTATAGATAAGGAATATTGCTAGAGATAGAAGTAAAAAATAAGCAAAGAGTAAATAGAAAAAAAAAAACACCCCTGTGGTCCTGAGGCAGATCAGAAGTATTAGTATGGGAAAAAAATTATATATATATATATATATTCATATATATGTGTGTGTGTATGTGTGTGTGCAAGCATACACACACGTGTATGTATAAATATATGTACATGTTGGGGATTCAGGGGTTTGTATGCATACATGTATTTCCTAGCTCTGTTTTCTGAATGAGCCTACACATAATGACATTCCAGTCCCAATCAGTGAACATATTGCCAGAGGCTGATTTCTAAATAGCATTCTACAATAAAGGACCCAGGGCTTCTTAGAAAAGTGGTGGATTTTAAGGATGATACAAGGAAAATATGTTATTTCTGGAACATTTGTAGTCCTAGAAAGTATGGGAATTTCAATGAAAGAAAGAATGGGATCTGTTAAAAAGACACAGGAACCCATCTGAAAGAGCACCAGTGTTCAAAGCTGGAATGATTAGATCAGTGAAGATATAATGGTAATATTTAATTGAAACAAAAAAATAAAAGAAATACTTGTATGTCTAAACTAATGACCAAAACAAATGATGTAATGGTGAAGGGCCAGCTCTTCCTTACAGATTTCCAATTACTGAATTTAGAAAGAACAAGGGAAGTAGAAAAGGTCATTAGAATACCACAGTGATAATCACTATAGACATGAAACACCAGCAGTGGAAATTAAGGAGAAACAATATATATTTAAGGAGAAATGGGATATGAGCATTGTCTCAAAATATTTCCCCAAATAAATATTATTTAAGAAAAATACAATTGTAACTGTACTAGGTAGACATCTGGCAGATACCACCTTCACCAGGTAATAAGACATATTATCCGCATGCATACCTGATATTCATGAAGCGGTGAGGATACCTCATTGATGTGGTGTTCTTTCTCCAAATCCATAATATCAAAAAACATCCAAAACCCCAAATTTGGGAGCATTCTATAAAATACCTGAGCAAAGCTTTTTAAAAGTGCCAAGGTCGGGGCACCTGGGTGGCTCAGCGGTTGAGCATCTGCCTTTGGTTCAGGTCACAATCCCAGAATCCTGGGATTCAGTCCAGCATGGGGCTTCCCGCAGGGAGCCTGCTTCTCCCCCTGCCTATGTCTCTGCCTCTGTTTCTCTGTCTCTCCATGAATAAATAAATAAAAGATCTTTAAAAAAAAAGTGCTAAGGTCATAAAAAGCAAGAAAAGACTTAGGAACAGTCACATAATGGAGCAGAGTGAAAAGACAAAGCAATGTAATGCAGCATAGGATCCTAGATTGGATTTGTGAACAGAAAAGAAATGTCATTGAAAAACTAGTAGAAATCCGAATAAACTCTGTAGTTACTAGTATTGCACCAATGTTAGTTTCTTACTATTAATAACTTCATTATGGTTATGTAACCTATTAATATAGGGTGAGCTGGGAGAAGGGAATATGGAAATCTCCTTACAATTTTTACAACTCTTCTTTAAGTTTAAATCACTTCAAAATAAAAAGTTAAAATATTAAGTTTCTCAGTGCTGAATTTACTTTCAAATGAGAATCTTTCAGAATCTGCTGTATGCTCTTCTGCACAAGGCACTCTGTATTAAACATGATAAGACCATAATGTTCTGCAGTTAAAGGACCATGCATTTAAGATAAATATTTAAGTCTATGCAATATTTTGTTAAATTTTAGATTATAATAGCATACTTCATGCAACTCAAACCATGTCTTTGTTGACTATATCATTTCAAGTTGATCTGGATATATAACTTCTTTTTTTTCCCAAAGTTTTTATTTAAATTCCAGTTAGTTAAGTGTTATGATAGTTTCAGATGTACAATATATTTATTCAACACAAATACCTGGTGCTCATAACAATAAATGCCCTCCTTAATCCCTATCACCTATTTAACCCATGCCCCAAACCACCTCTCTTCTGGTAACCATCAGTTTGTATTCTATAGTTAAGAATCTGTTTATTGGTTTTCCTCTCTTTTTTCCATATTATGTTCATTTGTTTTGTTTCTTAAGTTCCACATAGGAGTGAAATCTTGTGGTATTTGTCTTTCTCTGACTGATTTATTTCACTTAGTATAATATTCTCTAGTTCTATCCACGTTGTTGCAATGGCAGGACTTCATTCTTTGTTTATGGTCTCTTTGAATTGGTATTTTTGTATCCTTTGGATAAATACCTAGTAGTGCAATTGCTGGATCATAGTATAGTTCTATTTTTAACTTTTTGAGGAAACTCTATACTTACCAATTTGCATTCCCATCAAAAGTGTAAGAGGTTCCCCCTTCTCCCCATTTTTTCCTTTGGATATTCTTTCCTGCTTTGTTGAAGTTTAGTTGACCATATAGTTAGGGGTACATTTCTGGATTCTTTATTCTGTTCCATTGATCTATGTGTCTGTTTTTGTTGCCAGTACCATACTGCCTTGATGAGTACAGTGTTGTAGTATAGTTTGAAGTCTGGAATTGTGATGCTTCCAGCTTTGCTTTTCTTTTTTCACTTTGGCAGTTTGGGGGTCTTTTCTTCCATAAAAATTTTAGTTTTGTTTGTTGTAGGTCTGTGAGAAATACTGGTGTTATTTTGATAGGGATTGTATTGAATGTGTAGATTGCTTTGGGAAGTATAGACATTTTAACAATATTTGTTCTTCCAATTCATGAGCATGGAATGAATGCTTTTCTACTTCTTTGTGTTTTCCTCAATTTCTTTCATAAGTGTCCTGTAGTTTTCAGAGTATATTATAGCTTCTTAAGAATGTATCATGACTACTATCCACTTTAAACATCAAGGCTCGCTGAAGTCAAAGAACATTGGATTTGAAGTCAACAACTGAAGTTTTATTCCTACTTTGCTGCTGATATGAACTGTCACATGATTTTGCTTTAATGAGTTTCAAATTAATACTGAGTTGTAAACTTTTTTTTTTAATTGAAGGGGATTGCAATGATCTTTCTTGGTCACTAAAGATTTATAAAAAATAAAAAGTATTTTCCCAATTATTATATAAGATTTCTGAAAATATGCAAAACCTATAAATATAGAAAAAAAATCACCATGTATTTATTTATCTTTGTTCTCATGCCTATGTTTACATTATAGGAACCACCCTACATAAATGACTTTATTACTTACTTTTTTCCATTAATATTGCAACAGAAAAATTTCCTGTTATCACAAGATTTTTGCAAGCAAATTTTAATTGCTATATAATAAATACTAGTACAATGACACATGCATATATGTGCACTGTTGACCCTTGAACAACAAGGTCATTGGGCATACTGATCCCCCACTCAGTCAAAAATCCTTGTATAACTTTTGACTTCCCAAAACCTTAAGTACTAATGTCTTACTGTTGACTAGAAGCCTTACTGATAATGTAAGCAGTCAATTAACACATATTTTGTTTTTTTTTTATTTTATTTTTTATTTTTTTAAAATTTTTATTTATTTATTCATGAGAGACAGAGAGAAGCAGAGACACAGGCAGAGAGAAAAGCAGGCTCCATGCAGGAAGCCTGATGTGGGACTTGATCCCAAGACTCTAGGATCATGCCCTGAGCTGAAGGCAGACACTCAACCACTGAGCCACCCAGGCATTCCCCATATTTTGTATGCTATATGCATTATATACTGTATTCCTACAATAAAGTAAGTTAGAGAAAATAAAATGATACAAAGGAAATCATAAGGAAGAGAAAATACAATTATAGTACTGTACTGTATTTATAATAAAAACTGTATATAAGTATACCTGCATGGTTCAAACCTGTGTTGTTCATGGGTCAACTGTATATATCTATAACCTCTGAATATTTGAGTGTTTTCAAGCTTTTTCTTATTCTAAGCAATCCCTCAGTGAACCTGTATATATTTTTCTGTAGTTGGGTTATTATTTTCTATTTGGAATTAATTAATCAAAGGGTGTTACAGATGAGTTTCTCCAGAAAGTTGGCTTTGAGACAGACTGGTATTTAGGAAATACCCCTGTGGGGCAGCAAAGGGGAGGGTATAAAGTGGAGGGAGAAGCTGGGTTGTGGTATATTTTTAAAGTAATTTCAGGAAAATTAATATCAAACTCTGAAATTGAGATGGCCCTTCAGAGTTGTCCTGAGTTGGGGTGAGGGGCCATGCCTTTATATGAGAGAATAAACTAGTTATAGATACAAGTGCCCAAAGGAAGAGAATGAGACTAGGCAGCAAGTTTTCTTCAACAGTTAGTCTTAAAGAGGATTGTTTCCTGGCAGCACTTCTTTTCCTGAGGGACATACTATACCACAGGGTTCACCATAAGGGTAGTCACAAGTTTCAGAGTTTTTTTATACCTTCCAGTAAGTAGTTCTCCAAAACTATTGTACAATTGCAATGAGCACTGCTGTATTAATTAACAGCTATAAGTTGCCTTAAAATAATTCACATACATTTCTTAATCTGTTTAGTTTGTCTATGGAATTTCATGTAAGTATTTTAAAATATTACCTTTCTTTTTTATATACTCACTTTTATTTGCATTTTATGAAATTTTTAAATGTACTTTCTTTTTTTTTAAAGGTAGTCAACAAAAAATTTATTCAACTAGCCATCAGAATTATAGATTACAACAGCCAACAAGATAGATAATTTTTTGCCAAATTCACAGAAATTGAAGATCATTACCTTCAGTTCTGGCAAGGACGCAGAGAAATCCAGCGCTTTTTGTACATTGCTGAGGACACTGAAAAGTCATTTGGCAGTACCTGCCAAAACTTAGAACATACATAACCAGGAGAACCCAGTGTACAGAAAGGAAAGTGTGTTATTTAATGAAAAATACCTTTGTCTGTAGGAGCAAAGAGGAAAAGCAATGTGAAGGTCACCAGAAGAATCGTGGAATACACTGCAGTATATCCGTATGATGGAATGTAATGCCCAAATCCAAGCAAGGCCTATCTATGTTAAAATAAATTGTTTTTATAGAGAATGATCCCGTTTCTTAGAAATTCCTATAACAATTTAGATGCATGTCTGTGTTTATAGAAGGCATGAAGGATACATCCCAAACTGTTGGTACCTTCTGATGGATGGGATTGAGCTTGTAGGAGAGGGGGGTAAGGAGTAAATTAACTTTTTAAGATACTTTTGTATGTTTTGAGGATCCACTTTTATTTGATCAATAAAATGAAAAAGTAAAGTAGGATTAGAATATAGAGTTCTTATTTTTCCAAGTGAAAAAATTGATACTAGCTACAATTGATAATTTAAGAAATAGTGGTAGAAGTAAAAACTACCTAAGAGTGATGGCAGCAACTCAGAAGAAACAGAAAACGGGGGTCTAGGGGTTAAGTGGAAGACTTTTAAGCAGAACGAGGCTGCATATTCTCCATGCTTGGGCTTATGAGCAGTATGCCCTACAGAAGGGCTTTAAATGCCTTCATGACCATAGTAATCCATATTAAGAAAGCAAAGCCAGATACGTAAAACAGCCACCACACAAATAATAATTATCTATGTGATAAATTGAAAAGCACTTCTTATACTCCCCATCAGACCTTTAACACAACTTTTAGGTTATCCTCAAGTAGAAAAGTAGCCACATTCAAATGAGTTAGGGTATAAGTAGTTAAAAAGGACCACAAGCTTTATTAAAAGTAAGTAAAGGTAACATAATATATACAAATTGCACATGGTGCCAATTTTATTTGCAGATATTACAATACTCCAATGCATGTTTACAAGTTACACCTTTGCCACAGCCTTGGTTAAATCTTGAACTCCTGCAGAATTTAGCTGTGTCAGAGTGCTGATCTTAGCATGCTTAGAGATGGCATACTTGTTCTTGATAGTCATGTGCTTTGTAAGTCCACGATTCGCCATGACTATATTCTTAGCCAGGTGTTGCATAACATTTAGAAGGGATTCTTCAGTGTATGACAGATAATGCTGTAGAGTTGGTGTCCATTCACCGTTATCGAGAATTTTCAGCGCTAAGCAGAAAGCTCCTGCTGCAATCTGAGAAGGAGGAAAGTGCACCATATCGTAGTCCAACATAGATATATGTTGCATCAGGTATTCGGCCAAAGTATGTTGCTCAACATCAACTTCTCCAATCTTAGGTGCTCTCCGAAGGAAATGCAGGGGTAGAGGGCGGCCCAGACCAAAATTTAAAGATCTTAGAATCTTCATTTCCATCTGTCTGATTTGGTGTTTAGTGTGTTTTCAGTCACAAAGGCAAAGTCACCAATTTCTGGAGGGTACATTTCCTCATATTTGCTTGCAATAAACATGGCAGTGACACCAACCAGCTGCAGCATCTTCTTGGGCACACAGTTATTCTGCATGAACCGATCAATAATGGAAAGAGTCATGTACATGGTCTCCTGCAGTAACCTGAATTTCATCTGAACCTGTACTAGCCAGTCAATTAGGATGGCTCTCATGTTTCCAGTGACTTCACGACCCAGTAGGTGTTTTGGTTTGACTGCTTGTTCTTCCTCAAGTTGTCTCAGATAAGCATAAATATCTTTCACATATTCACTACAAAGGTTTGGATCAGCTCCATCTTCTGCACCTACATCGTTCCCTGCAAGAATTACATCAGAGAAAGCCTGACACAGATATTCTTCTGCAGAGGCACATCCAGATGTTTCCATTGGGCTTGGAGAGGGAGTATCAACCAAAATAGGCTCGGGAGAAAGTTTTTCTTCTTTAACCAGCTCAGGTTCTGGCTCTGGTTCCAGCATAGGTACAGGGACAGGCTCAGGTGCCTTCACCAGAGGCTTTGGTATTTTTTTAGCAATGACTTTTCCAGGAACCAAAGTTTTTGCTTCCTTTTTCAGAGGCAGTTTGGCCTGTGGTTGTTCACTGACTTTGTTACCAATATCTCCCAGAGCAGTTCTTGGCCTCAGGCCGGGCTTGGAGGCTGCAGTAGAGGACAGAGGCACCCACTTTGCCCCTGCCATACCGATCTTCGCCTTATTTTCAACATTTACTTTTGTGTTCCTGGTGACCCGGAGCGCCATGGGGAGAGGAGAGCGCGGGAGCCACTGACGAGCCAGAGCTGAGGCCTATGGGTCAACAGCCATTCCTCCGCAAGTACTAAATATGCTTTCTTATCCCAAAATTAGAAAAAAATATCTTACTATATCTTTACTACTTTATAGTTTATTTCCATATATAATCTCACAGAAATTTATTCTTGTATGTAATATAACATAGGAAATATATCTTGTTTCCAAACAGGTAGCCATTTCATGAATAACCAAACCTTTCCATATTGATTTGAAATGTCACCTTTATTACATAGTAAATTCTCATATACACATATTCTCTATGCTTTGCATTGATCTATTTGCCTATTCCTCCATCAGTACCACACTTTCCATTAATAAAGATTTATGGTGCAAGTCTCTCTACATTATTCTTCTTTTTTTCTCATTATTTTCTCAGCTACTTCACACATTTAATCTTTGAGATGAAATTTAGAATCAGTATGTCAAGTTATAAAACAACCACAAACAAAAAAAGCAAACAAATCAAAAAGAGATTTTGGATGGATTTTCATTCAATTTATGTATTAATTTGGAAAGAATTGGCATCTTTACAGTACTGAGTCTTTTCCTTCAAGGACATGATATCCATTTCATTTACTCAGGTCTTCTTTTATTTTGTCATGGAATTTTTCGGCTGATTTGGTATTCAGCTCATGCATAGATGAGAAATAGAATAACATATCTGTATAAACTGATTCTAGAAAGAGTTTGTGTCAGGATGACCTAGAATGTTGGCAGTCTGTTTCTGTCTAAATGTCCAAACTATAACATCTGTACCTTTAAATGTTTATATAAACTTTAGTCACCCCCAAAGTATAATCCTTCTTCACTTGCTTTGTTTGTTCTTAGATTTAGTATTATTTTGCGTAATAATTTTTGTATACAGCAGTATTTTGGAATCTCTTAATTCAAGAGCATTCACTGATTTAATTAAACTCAAAAAGCATAATAGGTTACTTGAATCCAAGGTTTCTTTTCTATAACAGTGTTCTTGGAGTTTTCTTATTCACAAAGGTAATTTTTAAACTATTATCCCTCAAATCTCTTCTGTTTCAAATTTAGGATAGATATGATTCCCAAAATAAAGTTTAATGTTCAGTTCTGTTTCCTTTTAATAATTTATATTTTATTCTAATATTAAATTATTTACTGTATTTTATGATTACACCATCAATAGGTTTCTTGTGAAAATTTTGGAGAATATAAACAAGCTCTTACCTCAAAATAAATTTGCTAATAATAGCAAAAGAAAGCCATTCTTTACAGATTGGAGTATTTCTCTATCATTCTTATATACACATGAATAAGGAGTTATTTTTGTGCCTTTAATAGTTTTTTTCACCTAAAGGTATATTGCAAACTTTTCTATGACACTATTTTTAGACATGATCTTTTAAATTGATACATAGTATTCTACCCTATATTGTCATCTTTTATTGAGCTAGTCCACTAGATGTGGCTATTAGGTTGTTTTCAATCTTGTTTCTCATAAACAATGCTGGATATGTTCAGATGTTTATTTCATTAGTATCACTTCCTAACATTGAAATTACCAAAAAGAGAATATGGTCATTTTGTGCTTTGGATGTATATTGCCAAACTGTTCGCTGGGAATTTGGTATCTGTTTACAGTTTCATGTATATATATTTGAACTCTCATTATGTCCCAGACTCTTTTGTAGCAATAGAAACATAAGTCAATGAAACAAACACATCTAGGACATCTTGGACATCTTGGAGCCTGCATTCTAGGAAGGAGAAGGAAACAATCAGATAAATAAGATTCATATATACCCACATTATATAATTGCTATGGACTGAATTGTCTACTCTCCCCAAATTCAAAGTTTTAATTCTCAATGTCTGTATTTGGAAAAAGGGCTCTTTGGAAATAATTAAGGTTAAATAAAATCATTAGAAAGGGATCATGACAAAACATGAGAGACTCCTAACTCCGGGAGACAAACAAGGGGTAGTGGAAGGGTAGGTGAGCGGGGGGATGGGGTGACTGGGTGACGGACACTATGGGGGGCACTTGATCGGATGAATGCTGGGTGTATACTATATGTTGGCAAATTGAACTCCAATAAAAAATATACAAAAAATTTTTAAAAAGCAAAAAAAAAAAAAAAAAAGAAAGAAAAGAAAAGAAAGGGGTCATGATCTGACTGGATTGGTGGCCTGATAGGATGAAGAGAGAGTTATCTCTTTCTCCTTGTGTTCACACTGAGCAAAGTCCATGTGAGTGCACAGTGAGAAGGAAGCAGCTATCTGTCTGCAAGCCAGGAAGAGGAATCTTACCAGAACTTGACCATGTTGACATCCTGATCTCAGACTTCCAGCCTCCAGAACAAATTATCATACATTGGGTGTATTAAACACCTGACATTTTCTCACAATTGTGGAGACTAGAAGTCTGAGATCAAAGTGTCAGCATGGTCAGATTCTGGTGAAAGCCCTCTTATTGGCTTGTAGTCAGCCACCTTCCTCTGTGTTTGCATGTCCTTTCTTTAATGCATTTAATGCATGCACATAGAGTGAGCTCTTCTTTTTATAGAGCCCATCATCAGGGCCTTATCCTCATGATGTCATCTAAACCTAATTATCTCTCAAAGGCTCCTCTTCAAACATAATGACATTGGGGTTTTGGAAAGAAAAATAAAAAAACAAATGTTTGTATATGTTATATTTGAGATGCTTATTTGACATTTAAGTAGGAATGTGGGTTGGATATATAAGTCTGGGAATTAGTGAAGAGGTAGAAGCTGGAAGTCTTCAGAATATAGAGCGCAAACTGTGACACTGAATGATCACTAATGGAGAGAATTAGGGTAGAAAGGGTAAAATATCCCAGTGATTGAGCTCTGGTCCACCTTTATATTTCTAGTATGGAGAATTGAGGAGGAACAGGCACGGAGTAGGAAAGAAAGGCCAGCGTGATGGTAGGAGTGAATCCAATGAATGAAAGATCTTGGAAGCAAGTGAAAAAAAAGTGTTCCAAAGAGAAATGGCCAAATGCTGCTTGATAGAGCAAATTCAATGACCATTTCATTTATTATTCATTGGAGGTTATCATTGATAACCCCTATAAGAGCAGTTTCAGTGAAGCAGTGGCAAATCCTACGTGAGGTGGATTCTAGAGAAAATGAGAAAACACATGTATAGACAATGCTTTCAGGAAGTATTGCTGTAAAAAAGCACTTGATAATTGGAGTCAGTATCTAAAGAGAAATATTTTTAAAAAGTGATGTTTTAACTTTTTTTCTCATGTGTTTGCACATTTTTTATTCCTTGAGATGGGAAGAAATATATCTGATAAGAATGATCCAATGGAGAAGGAAAATGGATGATGTAGAAGAAAAAGAAGTATTGTCCTCAAATAAATGAGAGAGATGAAGGGACGATTTATTGGCAAAGAGTATTCATCCATAAAAACAATGAGACAAGAAAGAGTATATGGGTTCTGATGAAATCAGGTGAATGATCATGCTTTTCTTAAATATTTGGCAACGTTGAGAATGATTTCTTTTAAAAAATAGGTAAAAAACTCAAGTCATCCAGTTGGAGATAGGCCTTGAAGCTATAAAGCCAATGATCTTGAGATTTGCGCCAACATTTGGTCAAATAAAGAAGTAATCAGAAATTTGATGCCTTGCATTAAAAAATGAGAGAATGAAGCAAATTCACAGAAACAGCAAAAAATCCCCAACACTTTAAAAATTGACTGTTCAAACTCAGAAATTAATGACTTTGATACGACATTCTCAGCTCTTCATTGTACATTTAGCAATTAGGTTCCATAAGAGTCCTATGTATCCATCTAAACTTGAGCTAATTTGCCTAGAAGTCTATGCTTGATATCATATGGCCCAAAACTAAGTCATGTGGTATGTATTTGTGTGTGTGTGTGTGTGTGTGTGTACACATGCATGCCCAAATGTTGGTTGGTCTTTAAATTTTATTATGGAAACTTCTGCTTCTGACTATGACAAAATAGAGCACACCAGACCATCTTAATGACAGCAAATATAAAAACTAGAGTTAAAAAAAAAAATCTTCAGTTTGTTTGCAGACATCAGAGAGCAATCAAGACAGCCAGATCTTGATAGGTGCAATTTCTGCAGAGAAGGAAACATATTGAGATGACATCTACATTTCCTCTTGGAGCACTTGCTTATTCTAAATAATGGACATAAATGCCAAAAATAAAGATGTATCCTAGAGCCTGTGGCAATCTCTGAGGGTTATGTAGATAAAAATTAGAGCTCAAGCCTGCCAAAGCAATCATGATATGAAAAGTCAAAATCTTGGGTAAAAGAAAAGTATTAAAAAGTTAGCCTGATATCTTTCCTGCAATTTTACTTTGAGTCATTTGCAGATTTTTAAACTGCATATGCCCAGGGCAAGTTATTTGGAATCTAAACAGAGCATAGTTAATTAAAGGATAAAAAGTTAAGCAATGAGTGCAAGAGATTATTTGTCTGGAGAGACAAAAGTTGAGCTCTCAGGACTAAGTATAGGAGACCTGGTAAGCAATCCAGACTTTCAGTTGAGATTTCTTCTTTGGTATTGCCCTAACAATAAGAGAAATCCCCAAATATGTCAGTTTCCACAAAACAAGATATCTAGCTAGAACTAAGTCATGGTGATCCTCCATATTCTATGCATTTTCCAGAAGTAAATATATCAAAACCAAAGCCAAAGCACAAATTATAAAATCATCCATGGACAAAAGACCCATTACCTTCAAGGAACAATAATAAAATTAAAAGCCAACTTTTCATCTGAAACCATGGAAGCCAGACAGCACAATGACATCTTAAAGTGCTAAAAGAAAAGAACTGGCAAACTAGAATTATATGCTCACTGAAAATATACTTCAAAGATCAAGTGAAATAGACATTTTCAGAAAACAAAAAAAGAGAAAATTTGTAGTAATAGTCTCTCACTAAAAGAAATATTAAAACTATTTTTCAGGAAGAAGGAAGATGATTTTGAATTGTTGTAGATTGTAAAAGTGGCCAAAATGTTGCAGAACCTCCCATCAAGGTCTGAGTCGATTTTACCCCAAAGTGAATCTATTTGCTAGGTTGTTATAAATTGAATTATGTACTCTTCCAAGTTTATATATTAAAGCCTTAACCCCCAGTACCTCAGAATGTGACCTCATTTGGAGACAGTCTTTTTATAGGTTATCAAGCTAAAGTGAAGTCATTAGTATGGTCCCTAATCTAATATACCCTTGAATAAAAGGGAGATTTGGACACAGAGGTATGGAAAGACCATGTAAAGAGACACAGGGAGAAGATATTGACAAGCCAAAGAGATAGCCCTGGATAGTCTTCCCTCACAGCTCTCAGAAGGAACTAACACTGCCAACACCCTAATTTGGGGCTCCTACCCTCCAGGATTGTGAGAGAATAAACTTCCATTGTTTAAGCCATCCAGTCTGTGGTACTTGGTTACAAGCAGCCCTAACAAACTGATATACAGGTGCACTGCTTTTGGTCAATGGAAACTGACAGACACAGAGGCTAGAAAAAGGACATGAATTGCTCTCTTGCCATCTTTGAAACTCTGAAACCAGCATGTGAAAACTGGTGGGCCAGCCTAGTGGAGGATGGAATTCCACATGGAAAAAAGTCTCAGCTACAACTTTCCAACTGAGGCATATCCTGATAATTTCTGGACAGGAAACAGGCCATTCTCAATCACTCTGCAATCAGTTGACCTACTGACCACAGAAACATAAGAATAACCTAGCTGTTAGCTAAGCCAGGTCACAATCAGACTGATACACAGAAACTTGAGCCTAATAAAATAATTGTTTTAAGCCAACCACTAAAATATGAGGTTGTCTGTTTCATACCAAAAATCTAAGAAGTACACAGGAGTAAGAAAATTCAGGAAAAGGTGAAGATCTGTGGAAAAGGTAAATAAGTAAGTAAATAAAATTATTTTGATTGTCTAAAATAAATTAATAATGTCTTGTGGGCTTGAAAATATGTATCAAATAGGATAAAATGCAAAATGCCCTCAAAGTGTCAGGATTATAAATAAATAGTAAAGTGTTATTAGGTTTTGCCTTTATGAATTCTGCATTTGTTTGTGTTTTTAGGAAGATTTTCTCTGCAATGGCATAAATATTTGGCTGTTTTTGGTTTTTTATTTATGTGATTATGGGAAAATATATATATATCTAGATATTTTCTTCTAAGACATCTATTTTGTGTATCTGTTTTTATTTAAATATTCAATAATCTTTTTCAATTAGCTACAGCTTATTTTGAGGAGTGATATAGAATGCAGATGTTTTCAAATAGTTAACTAATTGTCCTAGTACTTTTAAAATATCATTCTTTTTAAATACACTTAAGATATCTATTAAGATATCTATCATATCTATGTATATATTAAATTTTATTTGTAGGGGTGATATCATTTAAAAACATTTCTTTTACTCCCCACAATAAGCCATATGTCCTACTAGTAATACTGCACAATTTCCACTGAATTTTCTAATGAACTTCAATTCTCACTGACATCATTTAGGAACAGACCCTCATCACTTCACATTTTATATTCTCTACCGGATCTTCCTATTAGCAAAAGGCTAAAATAAAATACTCTTCTCCTTCATATGCCATCTCTCAACTTAAAAACTTAACTCGTTCTAGATCATTAATTAGGCCTACCCTTGAGGTGCTTGCATAAATTTTGCTTAGCTTACCTGTTGGAAGCAATTCCTCCTGGGTCTGTCATGTTTCTGTATGCCTGAACAGAGGATTGGCAGTTTTTGTTTCCAGACTATTGTTTCAAGGATATTTGTATAGCAAACAAACTTGAAAGATAGAGATGGTATCTCCTGGGGCAGAAATAGGTGTGTTTGTTGTTTGGGATAAAAAGGATAATATTCCCCTCTAGAATGAAATTTAGGCAGGTATTCTAGTAGCCCCCTTTAAAGATTGGAGTTTCCTAGGTTCAGGGTTTCTTAACAGTGACATAAACTCACTGCATCTACCTGGGCTGTTCACATTATATCAATGGGACTGGGAACAAGCAGAACCAAAGCAAACATGAAGTTCAAAATCCTGTTACATGAATAAAAAAAGTCTTTTTTCTCTGACTCAGGAATCTTGTGTCTTGCCAGGAGCCATAAAACTGTAGTAGGCTAACTTGTTAGCTTGCAAGTAGGGTATAATTCCAGGCTACTTCACTCAAGTAATAATACTCTTATCTGTGGAATTAGTTTCATAGTCTACTATTGGACTTCTAAAATGGTATGTTCAAAATCATTAGTTTCCAAGGTTGAAGGACACTACAAACATTTTCTTTTGCCATTTCTTTTTTATTGAGTTATAAGTGCCATATAACTGCAAATTTAAAGTGCACATGTTGATTTGATACATTTAGATATTTCAGTGTGTTTACACTGTAGAGTTAGTGAACCCTCTATTGTGCCACATAATTATCATTTATTTTTTGTTGTGACTACATTTAATGTATTTCCTTTAGCAACTTTGAAGTGCATAAACAGAGACAAATAGGCTCATAGCACCTTCCCTAAGTTCCCAAGCACAGTTTGGTATTTCAAACCAGGATAATTCAAACATGCAACAGCTGGTCTATTAAAATGATGCATTATTAAGATAATTGTTATGGATCTCTCTGGCCTTAGATATTACATTCATTGCTTATTTCAGCATTACCAATCTTCTGATCCTTTTGTTTTTTTTCCTCTCTGTTATTCTTTACATGATATTGTCTCATACATTTGAGATGATTTCTTAATATTCTCAAAGGCATAGCCTGAATTTACCCTCAAGTGCTTTAAAGTCTTGACTATTGATGGCATACATTCACCTTGCTCAGGTCCTGAGACTACACTTTAGCATTGACCACATGTGGTACAGTGTGCTCTATGTTCTTAGGCATTGCTATCTGTGAAAATAGTTTGTGTGCATATATGCATATATGTGTGTACATATATTTAAACCATGTATAGTTATAAATGCAGTTATAGTTATATAAAATCCTTAATATATTTAATGAAGACTTTTTACATGGACTTTGTCACTTAATTAATATACCACCAGTAGAAGATTTTATGCTCCCTTTTACAAAAAGGAAGGATTATAAGGCTTAAAATAATTGTTTTTTTCAAAGGTATATAGTTATTCAATGATATAGTCTTGAATATAGGACCTCAAATTCCAAATGTCAGAGTTAAATGTAATCATGATTTATATTAATTACTTTGTACTAAGCATTATACTAATGGCTGAGGATACAAAGAGGAATAAATCAACCTCTTTGCCTTTAGGAGATATTGGAGAGTGTCTTCCTAATCTATATTTATCCATTTATATCAGCGACAAGTTTTCCTTCACAAATTCTCAACAGGCAGCCTTTTTATTAGAAGAAAATATCTGTATTACTTTCTCTGAATCATGTAGCATTTAAGAGTGAATATGAGTGAATAGTAACATATTTGTGAGCTGTGAGTGACCAGTCACCAATCTTGGCTTCGAATGTAAGTGTCTTATCAGCAAATTGTGTGGTCCTGACCAAAATCATAAAATTTCTGAGTATCTTTTATTCTTGGTGATAAATATGAATAACTACTAGAATAGTAGTTGATCCCTGCACAGGCAAAGATGGTCTCTGCCTCAAGGACTTGATTTTAGGTTAAACAGGTTATGTGGATTAAGGAGTGCACTTGTGATGAGCATCGGGTGCTGTATGAAAGTGTTTCATCTATATATTGTACACCCCAAACTAATATTACACTGTATGTTAACTAACTGGAAGTTAAATAAAGACTTGAAAAAAAATAGCACCTCCTTGTACACTTTTTCATTTTAAAGCCCCTTTCCCAATTAACAGAAACTGCATTGTAAATATTTTACATGTCTATTTTCTGTTTTCTAGAATCTAGGTAGGCATCATGAGGGCTGGGACTTTGTCTAGCTCTATTGTTTTCTCATGCACAGAGAAGTGTTTGACAGATAGTAAACATTCAGTATAAATGTGTTGAATAAACAAATAAGTTGATATATGTAGAAACTAAATGAAGTGTATACAGGATGCTGAAACACTTTCATGGTATTTTATTCTAATTTTATTCTTCTCTCTCCTTCTCCTTTTATTACAGATGAAGAATTATTCACAGGTGGATAACATAGGTAAAAAGATTATAAATAATAATAGAATATTATGGAAGTATATCATTTTTAGTCTTCTGTAATTTCATTTAGTTTTCACAAATATTTCTTTTCTTCTCCTTCCCTTCCTTCTGCAAATTTACATTAAGTACTCACTGTTCTTTTGTGGTGAGCAACTTCTCATTGCTAGGGTTTCAGTATGCTGATGTGGTTTTTAATTAAATGAATTGGGAAGTTAGACAAGTCAATGATGCCAAGTAGGACCAGTAAACAATCCCAAATTTCTCCAGGAAAAGGATTTGATGCAATTTCAATAGCAGCATAATGGAGGTACAAGAAACAGAGGTTTCCCAATGGGAATAAAGAAGTTGGAACAGAGGTGGAAAGTATTTTGTATGTTCTAGAAACTGTAGTAAGAGATGATGGATTAAATGGTGAAGACCCAGGAATGAAAATGAGAATATTTTCCCACTCCACTATTAAGATGAAGGATGTACTATTGGCAACCTACAGTAATGGACCCCAGGATGGCCTGAGAACAAAGCACGTGATTGAGGACCTGGCAGACGTAAGAATCTGGTATTGGTTTTATGGAACTACACTTAGCCAAGGCTTTGGCAATTTGAGAAAGGAAAACGTCTGTACCCTGAACAACATGAGTCACAGAGGTAAACATAATATTTTTTTTAAAAAAAGAAATATTCATTTTCTGTGTGTAATATCTGATGTAATATTTTAAATTATCACCATCTCTTAAAATACTTCTATAATTTTTGTTTTGTTTTGTTTGGAATTCTTGCTAGGGAGTATGTTAGTAATATCTCAGCAAAGAGCCTTAGGTATAAATTCTATTCCATTCTTTGTCTGGAACTAAGCAAATGTTAGCTAGTCACTCTCCCTTCATTACCAATTTAAGTTTGGAACTAGGTTTTGATTTAGAGGTCATTAAATTTGTTGGTGGTCACAGAACTTTTAAAGAACTGTTTAAGCAATACCTACTGGTTTTGGTCCAGGAAAATTCATACACACAGGCATAACTTTTGTCATATAATTTCAGAAGGACTAGAGACCTTTTAACACCTATCCATGAACCTAACGAAGACTCTAAAATGTTAGTTTCTTCTGTGGGAAAGGTGAAGTCCATGATGCTTTAGTTGTGATTAAGCAGTTACACCCCTATATGTCTTGTCAAGAGGTGATTTCTCCCTTTTGGTATCATCCTCTAGGTTTCCTGAATTTCCCAGGACATTGTCACTTACACTTTTTGTTTCGATGGTCAGTTACTTGCTCTATTCCTGGATTGTAATTTTTGTTCCTCTGGCAAGATGTCTAGACCCCTTTTAAGAGTTGGCACTAATAAGTATGTACTATTTTATTTTTGGAATCTGGATGGAGCCTCATACGAGGGAAAGCAGGATACCCCAAAATATTTAGGCTTTAGTAGATTATTATGAAATCTAGCAATTGTATACACATGTGTTAACAAGCTGTCTAATATGGTTGTGCAGGATGTTTAATGTATAGAGTAAATCCCCATGTAGGACTATGTATTCTAGATTACTCTGAAATGTTTTCTGCTAAATCGTGCAACTCTATTTTGTCTGTTCAGCCAGATCTATGCATTTTTAAGCCAGTATTTTAAACCATAGACATAAGAATGAGAGAATGAACATTATATTTAATAAATTCTTTCTCATTGACTAAAACTCAATACTGTACATTTCACATAATATATTTGGTGTCATTAACTTTTACTTATAGTAATAACTTCAATAAACCAAAGACACTTCACTTAATTACAACAAATTTTTCCAGGTGGTTAAAAAAATAAAAATCAAAAACAATTAGCAAAATCCTGATTATTACATTTGTTTTTTATTTTTCCCTTAGCAACTAAGGTTAATCTTTAGCATATCATATATTTCATATTGGATCTGTTCATATTATTAACGTATTCCTTTTGATTTTTATGTCCTTTAAAGTGGCATTAAACATGAACCGTGAAGGTGCCTGGGTGGCTCAGTTGGTTGAGCATTTGACTGTTGATTTCAGCTCAGGTAATAATCTCAGCATTGTGAGAATGAGCCCAATGTCAGGGTTTGCACGCAGGTGGGAATCTGCTTGAGTTTCTCTCTCTCTCTCTCCCTTTCCTTTTGTCCCTCTCTGCTTGCTCATGTGTGTGTGTGTGCTCTCTTTCTCTATAAAAAAAAAAACCAAAAACAAAACAAAACATGAACCATGATTTGTATTTATGGTTAAAAAGCATCCCTGACCTTCATCTGTCACATTTACTGAATGAAAACATTTTAACATTTTAACTCAAAATGTTTACCTGCTTTTAATCCAATCTAATAATAGATTTATTTGGTATGTATGAAAGCTGCTTATCATAAGCAGTGGTAGTAAGTGTACAGGGAGATAGTACAGAGAATTGGATTTGAATCCTAATTTTGTCTCTCAAATAATGAGAACTCTTTGGGTGGTCACTTACATAAAACCCAACTGAAACTGACTCAAACAAGAATGTAAAAAATTAAAATGGAGGAAGTATTTATTAGTGTTCATATTTTAGCTACAACTCAATTTAGGAGTTCAAATGCTATATTTATATATTTTTTCCTGTGGTAACTTACTTTTCATCATTGGTTCAATTTCTCTGGCTTTGTTTTCATTAGGCAATAGCTAATAGCTCCTGGATTCACTTTTGTGTTCACCGGGATTAGGAAGAACATATTTCTGTGGTAGATCAAATAAAATTTAGACTAATTCTTTTAGTGGTCACAAAGTCCTTTAGTTTTTGTTTGTCTAGGAAACTCTGAATGATAGCCAAAAGAGAGTGACACGATATATTCCATGAGCTGAATGGGAAAAATATGCAACCAAGAATATTTTATACAGGAAGGTTATCATTCAGAAAGGTAGAGATACAGAGTTTCCTAGATGAACAAAAACTAAAGGAGTTTGTAACCACTAAATCAGCTCTGCAAGAAGTATTAAGGGGGACTCCTTTGGTGGGGAAAAAAAGATCAAAAGTAATAAAGACTAGAAAGGAACAGAGAACATCACCAGAAACACCAGCTTTACAGTAAGACAATGGCACTAAATTCATACCTATCAATAATCACTCTGAATGTAAATGGACTAATACTCCAATCAAAGACATAGGGTGTCAGAATGGATGAAATGAACAAACACCCATCTATATGTTGCCTATAAGAGACTCATTTTAGACCTAAAGACACCTGCAAATTGAAAGTGAGCGGATGGAGAACCATCCATTATACTAATGGATGCCAAAAGAAAGCTGTAGTACTAATACTTATATCAGACAAACTAGATTTTAAACCAAAGACGACAATAAGAGATGAAGAACCAAAGACAGTAATAAGAGATGAAGAAGGGGATTATATCATAGTTAAAGGGTCAATCCATCAAGAAGATCTAACAATTGTAAATATTTATGCCCCTAACTTTGGAGTACCCAAATATATAAATCAAGGTAAAGAAACTCATTGATAATACAGTAATAGTAGAGGACTTTAACATTCTACTTACAGCAAGGACAGATTATCAAACCAGAAAATCAACAAGAAAACAGTGACTTTGAATGACACACTGCACCAGATGGACTTAACAGATATATTCAGAACATTTTGTCCTAAATCAACAGAATTTACATTCCTTTCAAGTGCACATGGAACATTCTCTGGAATAGATTGCATACTGGGTCACAAATCACCTCTTGACAAGTACAAAACGATTGAGATGATACCATGCATCTTTTTAGACAATAACACTACGAAACTTGAAGTCAATCACAAGAAAAAAATTGGAAAGACCATGAATACATGGAAATCAAAGAACATCCTACTAAAAAATGAATGGGCTAACCAGGAAATTAAAGAAGAAATAAAAAATACATGGAAGCAAATGAAAATGAAAAAAAAAATCATAGTCCAAAACCTTTGGGATGCAGTAATGGCAGTCCTAAGAGTGAAGTATATTGCAATACAAGCCTACCTCAAGAAACAAGAAAAGTCTCAAATACACAACCTAACTTTACACCTAAAGGAGCTACAAAAGGAACAGTAAATAAAGCCTAAAGCCAGCATAAGAAGGGAAATAACAAAGATTAAAGCAGAAATAATATAAAAACAAACAAGAACCAGTACAATAAATCATTGAGTTTTAAAACTGGTTTCCTGAAAGAATTAATGAAAGTGATAAACACCTAGCCAGACTTATCAAAAAGAAAAAAGGACCCAAATAAATAAAATCACAAATGAGAGAGGAGAGATCACAATCAACACCACAGAAATGCAAATAATTATAAGAGAATATTATGAAAAGTTATATGCCATTAAACTGGGCAATCTAGAAGAAATGGACAAATTCCTAGCAACATACAAACTCAATGTGTATAGCAGCATTATCAACAATAGCCAAACTATGGAAAGAGCCCAACTGTCTAGTGAATGATTAATGGATAAAGAAGTGGCATATATATACAATTCAATATTAGTCAGCCATCAAAAAGAATGAAATCTTGCTATTTGCAACAACATGGTTAGAGCTTGAGTGTATTAGGCTAAGTGAACTAAATCGGTCAAAGAAGGGCCAATAACATATGAAATTCCATATGTGGAATTTAGGAAACAAAACAGATGAACATAGGGGAGAGGGAAAAAAAACGAAAGAGGGAAAAGACATAGGATACTCTTAACGATGAGAACAAACTGAGGGCTGATGGAGGTAGGCAGATGGGCTGAATGGGTAATAGGTATTAAGGAGTGTACTTATGAGCACTGGGTATTATACATAAATAATGAATCACTAAATTCTACTCCTTAAACCAGTATTACACTGTATGTTAACTAAATATAATTTAAATTAAAATTTGTAAGAAAAAAATTGAAATGCTCTAATTGGATATGCCCAATTACCCCCACCCCAAAACTGAGAGAGGTGGGAGTCAGCTCTATTTAAAGTTCATGGAACTGATGAATTGAACCTGGGAAGCCACAATCTCCAGAGGAAAATTGCTTTAATAGTACTCAAAAACAAAGCAAGAATGATGCAGGATTTTTTCTTTCTTTCTTTTTTTTTTTTTTTTTGCCAATGTATTCATGCTACAAACCATTTACTGTCTGTGACTTTGGGCAAGTTATTTAATTCTTTGAACTTCAATCTTTCTAACTATCCAATAGAAATAATACTACATATCTTTATTAATTTTTATGACTATTATATGAGATAGGTTTTATACATCCATATATATATCACAATGATTAATATATAACAAATTCTCAATTAATATTAGCTTTCTCTTTTTATGTGTACTTTCCTAAACTGTCTGCTCTCTTATTTCAATGTCAAATGTATTGTGTGGTTATATTTTATCCAAAACATAAAAATCTCTTAGAATCTGGATTAAGCCTGTTAGAATATCCCTTTATCTCATCATCCTTTTTTCATTTTCCTTCCTTTCTTCATTCACTTTCTTTCCTTCCTTCCTTCCTTCCTTCCTTCCTTCCTTCCTTCCTTCCTTCCTTCCTTCCTTCCTTCCTTCCTTCCTTCCCTTTCTCCTCCATACTATCTCTGTAATAGCTATAATTATTACATTAATTTTTGAGAGCAAAGAGGATGAATTACAAGTGCTAATCACAAATATTGCATACTTAAAGCAGTCTGAATATCGAGTTTAGTGTTAGTTTTTGTGAGCAAGAACATTTAGAATCATCTCCCTAATTTGAACAACTATAATACCAATGTTTTCTAAATGAATAATTTCCTGTTTTAATATAATATTATTTGTACTTATCCTAGGTCAATTCATGGTAGTTTACATTATACTTAGCTTAAAATGTTCAGAGAAATGACCTAAATTAAATCAGTAATTCTTTCTGTGCCACTGCTATTAGGTTCAATTACTTGAGGACAGAGAATTAACATTATGGCTAACAATAGTTACTTATATAACATTACATCTTAATGAGGTTGAAGTGTTAACATTGGCCAGAGTTATGCCATGAAACTAGTACACATTAATTGAAAACTATGTTATAATCACACCTCAAATCAAATAGTCCAGACTCTGACAAGGGCATAATTCAAAAGTGAAGTCTCATCGCATCAACTGAGAACACTGCAAATGAACCTTGAAAGTTTTCACAGATTCATTAATTCTTTAACACAATTATGTGAAAATTAGTTTGAACTTCAAACAGCGATTTTTAACAAAACATTGTCCATGCTATATGAGAGTTACTATGAAGGGAATGATAGATACAAACTATAAAAAGTAAAGATTTTTTAAAAAATATTTTATTTATTTATTCATTCATGAGAGAGAGAGAGAGAGAGAGGCAGACACAGGCAGAGGGAGAAGCAGGCTCCATGCAGAGAGCCCAATGTGGGACTTGACCCCAGGACTCCAGGATCAGGCCTGGGCCAAAGGCAGGTGCTAAACCGTTGAGCTACCCCGGCTGACCTAAAAAGTAAAGATTTTAAAAAGATAATCTTTGCTTACAACAGTTAAGCTCACTTAGTTTTAATTGCATAAAATAATGTAACTTGAATTTGAGCAAAATATCTACCTATTGAGTTTAATTTTTTTCCTGGATATTTTGAATGTATATTTTAGCAACTTGTTTCTTCATATTATGCATATCTTCTAAGAGAATGCTTTAATACATTACAAAAACACAGTTTTTAAATAAAGTGCAATTCATTTGTTAAAGTATTGTAAAACTTGAAAACTCTGACTTTATAAAGTGCAGAAAGACTTGTTTTTATGTAGAAATATATCTTAATTCCAAATCAAATGCCATTTTGTTATACCTCTTTTACTTTATCTGCAGAAGAATGAACTATCACTCTTATTTTTAAAAAGATTTGCAATCTCCTGTATTTAGAACAGCAATTTCATGGTGATTCTGCTGTTATTTATTGATAGCATTAAAGGTAGGAATGGGTGTTGAGGTATAGTTGGGGCTCCTTAGGACCTCCTTAAAATTTGTCTGTGATTGGCAAGTCTCTGTTTCTTTCTATGTGTTATTTTTCAAGAAACTTCTATATTGGGGAATTTATACCACCTGATTTGATAGCCTATATCTCTTCTTTTTCTCACTTTCTTTGGTCTTCATTTTTAAGTTCTATATTCTAGCATATTCCCTTGCTTTTGTCTCCCGAGCCGTCTACTGATTAAAAATAAAAAGAACTAACAAACTATTCTGGAAATTTTGTTTTAAAACATGTAAGATCAGGGGATCCCTGGGTGGCTCAGCGGTTTAGCGCCTGCCTTTGGCCCAGGCCTGATCCTGGAGTCCTGGGGTCAAGTCCCACATTGGGCTCTCTGCATGGAGCCTGCTTCTCCCTCTGCCTGTGTCTGCCTCTCTCTCTCTCTATGTCTATCATGAATAAATAAATAAAATCTTAAAAAAAAGTAAGATGGGGGGGTGGGGTGGTCCAGTTAGTTAAGTCCAGTCTGACTAGGCTTAGGTCGTGATCTTTGGGTCTTGGGATAAAGCCCCACACTATGCTTCTTGATCATCAGATAGTCTGCTTGTCCCTCTCCTTCTGCCCTTCCCCTTTCTCTTCTTGCTCTTTCTTTCATACAGATAAATAAATAAAATCTTAAATATATATATATATGTATATATAAATGTAAGATCAGAATAGCCAAGTCAATCTTCAAGAATAAACTTGCTATATTGATAGTATCAGATATTAGTACCTAGTATTAAGCTACAGTAGTGAATATAGTGTGATACCAATAGAAGAGAAGACCAATAAATAAGGACTGATATTCTACAAAGAGACCCACACATACATGGTTATTGATTTATGACAAGATAGTATTGGAGTGTCAGGAAATGGGATATGTTTTCATTTACCAATAACTATAAATATTGAATATTTATGTGAAAAAATGTTGATCCTACTTGATACTGTATTGCAGATCAAAATGTGATCAATTAAATTGTAATGTTTCTACAAGAAAACAATGAAAGATATTTTAATACATTAGGATATGTAAAGATTTTTTAAGAAAACATAAAAAATACAGGCAGAAAATTGGTAAATTGGTCAACATTGAACATCAAGAATTTTTGTACTTCCAATGTCATCGTGGAAAGAATGAAAATTCAAGCCACCCATTGGGAGAAGATATTTGTCATCTATTATATGACAAAGAACTCATATCCTGTATATTTAGAGAAAAAACTCCTACAAATTACTAAGAAAAAGAGAAAATTCAAAAGAAAAATAGCAAATAGTATGACTAGATACTTTATAAGTGGCCATCAAAATGACTGATAATCATATTGACTAATGGTAAATTTGTTAGTCCTTAAGGAGATATAAATTAAACTCCCATTATAATACTACCATATACCTATTAGAATTACAAAAAAACAAATAAACACACAACAAAAAAGCTGACAACAAGTGCTGACAAAGATGTGGAGCAAACAGTTGATGAGATTATAGTTATTACAATCATTTTGGGAAGCAACCTCGCAGTATCTCCTAAATTAAACATTTGCATATGCTTCGAAGTAGCAAATCTCCCAAGTATCAATGCAACAGAAATGTGTGTAAATGTGCAAAGACAAGCTTAATTATGTCCACTGTTTATAATGGCTCCAAACTGATAGCAAGTCAAGGGAGTAGAAGTCATAAATTGTGGTATATTCCTACAAGGGATTACTATTCAGCAATGAAAGTGAACAAAATGATAACTGAGCAACATAATATGAAATACAAAAAGTATTAAGCAAAAGAAGCCAATCACAAGAGTTTATATTATATGAATACATGTAAAATGAAAAAAATAGGCATATCTAATTAGCATAGTAATATTTGCTGGGAAGAGAGAGATACTGGAAGGGAGGATGGCAGGAACTTCTGTGGTCCTGATAATATTCTATCTCTTGATGTTCATATCATTATAGGGATGTATTCACTTTGTTAAAATCATTGATTTGCACAGCTTTTGATTAGAGCACTATTTTGCATATATATTATATTTGTTTAAAACATTATATGAATTTCTAAGACATCTCTTTACTTATTTCTTTTTATTTTTCATATGAGCGTGTTCTTGTTTTATAGATGTACTGTCTTTTGGATCTCTTGTGCAGAGTGAAATTTTAAGATGCTAAACCCTCATATATTCTAGGATTTTGTTTCCTTCAGCTTTTTTCTATTTGTTTACCTTTATCATTTTTTTCCTGCAGTCTACATCAGATATGTGTTGATGTACAATTTCTATTCCTATTTAAAATGAAATAGTGGGAAGCATTATAATGCACTTAGTGTACATGGGAAGTCTTATTTATCTGCAAAGATGGGGTTAGGGCAGATGAGCAATTAACAAACTATTATGTTGGCATTTCCCAAGAATACAATTAGGAAAACTTTCCTTTGAAACACATTCACGTGGACTCCTCTGTTTCTTCTTCCTAAAAAAAAAAAAATAATAATAATTTTGAAAATAACTATGTTTTTGCATTTGTCCAAGATTAATGCTTAGACACTGTTTCCTTCCACTCCTGATAGTGAGTGCTGGTTTTATATTTAGGTGTAGGACCTGTAGGCAAGAGACTCTTGAATATTGTTGCAATTAATTCCCCAATTGTAGTCCTACATCTTATGTTTGCATGACAGCTTGTCCTAGAAATTTTCCAAAAATTTTATTGGGAGAGCGGTTCTCTACTTTGTTATAATCCCTGTACTCATTCTAATTTACAAAACCTTCGCTTTGATTCTTAGTCACTGCAATTCCATTCATAAGCCCTTTCCAGAAAATATTTGAAATCTTTCATCTTTTGGTAATCTTTCATTATTATAGGTTTATACTTCTAGTATCTTCTTACTATTATCTTTATAGTATTGTTGGAAGGAGAGTATAAATGTATGGACTTTATAACCTTGAGGGCAGCCCTAGTGGCCCAGCAATTTAGTGCGGCCTTCAGCCTAGGGTGTGATCCTGGAGATCCAGGATCGAGTCCCACGTCAGGCTCCCTGCATGAGGCTGACTTCTCCCTCTGCCTGTGTCTCTGCCTCTATCTCTCTCTGTGTCTCTCGTGAATAAATAAATAAAATCTTAAAAAAAATTATAACCTTGAATCACAAGGCAGATAAAAATATGTTTAAACACACACACGTGTATGTGTATGTGTTATAGTTAAAAGAGAATTGTAATTAGTCAAAAGATAAACCTGGATTTAAGCTTCACTATAGCCATATATCAAGTAGTCAATCTTGACTAAATACCTAACAGTTTGGAGCTTAATGTGTTAATCTAAAATATGGAGATCTAAAAAATGTTAATCTAACACATGAAACATAATGCATAAACTTTGAAATGCTGCGTAGTTGTGAATGACTTATTTTGTATTTGTTGAAAATGAGTATCATTAAGCAAAAATATAAAAAAGCACCATATTGTATAATTTAAAAAAATTTTGGTTCGTATTCAATACAGTAGTAATTGGTGAGTCATGCAGATTTTATTCTTCCTAACACTACTAATTATAATAATGAAGTTATTCTATCCATACCATAATATTTTCCTAAACCAATTAAGAAAAAATATTAAATTATAGTCTCTCTATTTCTGTTCAGTGTATTCAAATACCTTTACATATTGCAAAGCTCTTAAGATTAAAATTAGTGCACCATGTTTTTAACTCAGGAGATTGTCAGTATAAGAATAAAAAATATGACATATTTAATACATGAATAATGTGGGGGCTTTGTACTCTGTTAAATTAGGTAAAGGAGAAGTATGCTTCCTAGAATTCTGTCCCCTGTGTAGCTCTAGATTAGTATTGTTCACAGGAGAAATATCTGTAAAGTTTGAAAGGCAAAAGGGAAACAGCAGCCATGTGCAGCCTTGGCAGGTTAGTGTTGGCACTACAAATTTGAGTTGTCACACCTTTGATTAAAATACTTTTGTGACTTCCCAGGCTTTTAAAATATTGTACAAAATCTTTTATAAATATTACAATGGATTTCACTATCGATACCTAAAATCTTGTTTTAAATTTCCCTCCCAATCAGTCATTGAACTCTAAACAACCTGTCCTTAATTTAGTTCCTTGTATAAGCCAAGCATTTTGTCACCTCGGTTCTACAGTCACACATTTCATGGTCCTTCTGCCTGGAAAGATTTTATCTTCTGTTTTTGTCAGTCAGTCTTACTCCTGGAAATTCTTCAGGACTCAGCTCTGGACCCCTACTCTAAGCCAGTTTCTATTCCCTTGTTATACAAGGTATAGATCTCATTTATGGCACTTTGTAATGAGAAAAAATTGTACAATATTTTGTTTTATATGTTCTTCCTTCTTAGAAGCACAAATTGAACTGGAACTGTGTTTCATAGCAACATCTTCATAAGATTTGCTATACAGGCAAATAAATGAAGAGTTTCACGTCTACTCAGACTAGTTATAATTGTTAGAAGTAGAAAGATACATATATTTCCCATAGTGTTATGTTATATAAAAATACTGGGAAATTGTGTCTTTCTATACACACACATGCACAAACATATACACCATACCCTAAAGTTCTGACACAATTAAAATATAGAAATAGTGTATTTTTCTGTTAACACAAAATACACAAAAAGTCATAATGAGGAAGGGGAGGTTTTTTTTTTTTTTTTTTTTTTTTTTTTTGGAAAGGGAGGTTTTAAAAACAAATATGCTAATATTTTCAAAGGAAAATAAACATAATAGTAAAAGATCATGCCATAATGGATTTTAATTTCATGTTTTATATTATTTTATAATAGCTTGCATGAACTCCATAGCACTGACATGCTAATTAACTTCGCATTGTATTAATGTTATGTAGGTAAAGATAGCTCATTAATTAAAATTAAATGAATATAGCCAGTTACCAAGTATCAATTATGAAAAAAATTATGAAAAATACCTATCAAACATACAAACTTTGTTTTCAATAACTACCTTTATCTTTGAATATTTATTTCAATTTTTCAAGTTCAATAAACTGATACTCTTAATATGTGTTGGTGGATCTCAAATCAATGTCTTATGAAAAAACACATTGTATTTACATTATAATTAGTTTCTACTACATGACTCAAACTTCATAGAATATGTGAATATAAAGAAGACTTAAATACATTTCCGATGTCCAATACTTTATATTAAAATTAAAAAGCTATGACTCCCATGTTGGAGAAACTAATATATTGTCATTGGTAATGGAATAATTTATAGTTTCCAGTTAATAGGCTCATAGTTCAGGAACTAAGCAAAATGGACTATTTTCAAATGCATTGCTTTATAATAGTGAGAAAATTTTCTTTCTCAATGAAAGTATACCAAAATCCCCTAAAATCAGATAAAATTCTTATAAACATTATATTTGTGTTGCTTACAGAAACAATTTAGAGTCTATAAATTATTCATATAGTACAATCTACTTGATTATTCTTTCTATAATACCTCCTCCTTATATAAAATTAGGACTTCATTATGGTAGTGATTCAATGCAATGAATTTCAGTGCCTGAATGATAGTGTGTCTTTAATTATGACCCACGTGTAGGAAATATTGCATGAAGGTAATTATTTGTCTCACAATGAAGAGGTTTGAGATGATCTAATTGATAGTAATGTATGTGCATTTGAGGGGTTTGATTAACATTTTTATTGATCAGCAAGATTGGAATTTAGTAACTGACTTGACAACATCGATTCCGCTATAATTTACTAATCACTGCTGTTATTCTAGAAATGTTATTAGTAAGTTGTGGCACCATATATACACCTGTAATTAAGTCACTCATTCAATAAACAAATTTAGCCTCTACCACTATATTAGATGCTGTTTTAAGTTCTGGAAATACAATATTAAATAAGACTAAGAAGTTCTCTCTCACAATAATGCTGCCAATCTAATAACATATACACATAAAGTTTAAATAATAATGTAAGAAAAATGAAAGAAATAAATATTGATAAAAGGAAATACAATCTTGGGAGATGGTTCTAAAATTTGCCACAATACTTGTTTTCTTTAATTCTGACACATTATATATTTTTTAAAAATTTAAATTCAGTTAGCCAACATATAATACATCATCAGTTTCAGATATAGAGTTCAATAATTTATCAGTTGCGTGTAACACCAAGTGCTCACCACATCACATGCCCTCCTTAATGCCCATCACCCAATTACCCCATGACCCCCTACCTCCCCTTCAGCAATCTGTTTGTTTCCTATAGTTAAGAGTTTCTCATGGTTTTTCTCCCTCTCTGATGACTGTCCATTCAGTTTTCCCTCCCTTCGCTTATGATCAGCTTTGCTATTTCTCACATTCCACATATGAGTGAAACCATATGATAATTGTCCTTCTCTGATTGATTTATTTTGCTCTGCATAATACCTTGCAGTGCCATCCACATCAATGCAAATGGTAAGTATTCATTCTTTTAGATGACTGAGTAATATTCCATTGTGTATGTATCTTCTTTGCTCATTCCTCTGTTAATGGACATCTTGGCTGTTTTCACAGTTTGATTTCTGTGGACATTGCTGCTATAAACCTTGGGTGCCTGTACCCCTTTGGCTCAATACATTTGTATTTTTTAGGTAAATACCTAGCAGTGCAATTGCTGGGTTGTAGGGTAGCTCTATTTTTAACTTCTTGAAGAACCTCCATACTGTTTCCCAGAGTGGCAGTACCAGCTTGCAATTCCATGAACAGTGTAAAGAGGGTTCCTTTTTCTCCGCATCCTTACCAACACTTGTTGTTTACTGTCTTGTTAATTTTAGCCATTCTTACTGACATGAGGTAGTATCTCATTGTGGTTTTGATTTGTGTCTTCTTGATGCCAAGTGATGAGGAGCATTTTTTCATGTCTATTGGCCATTTGTATATCTTTTTGGAGAAATGTTTATTCATGTCTTTTGCCCATTTCTTGACTGGATTGTTTGGTTTTTGGGTATTGATTTTGATAAATTCTTTATAGATCTTGGATACAAGCCCTTTATCTGGCCTGTCATCTAAAAATATCTTCTCCTGCTCCATAGATTGCCTTTTAGTTTTGTTGACTGTTCCCTTTGCTGTGTAGAAGATTTTTTTTTTTAATTTATTTTGATGAAGTTCCAAAAGTTCATTTTCACTTTTGTTTCTCTAGCCTTTGGAGATATGTCTAGCAGGAAGTTGCTGTGGCTCAGGCTGAAGAGGTTGCTCTTGTCCTCCTCTAGTATTTTGATGGATTTCTGTCTCACGTTTAGGTCTTTCATCTATTTTGAGTTTATTTTTGTTTCTGATATAAGAGAATGGTCCAGTTTCATTTTTCTACATGTGGCTGTCCAATGTTCCCAAAACCATTTGTTGAAAAGTCTGTCCTTTTTCCACTGGATATTCTTTCCTGCTTTATCAAAGAGTAGTTGACCATAGAGTTGAAGGCCCATTTCTGGGTTCTGTATTTTGTTCTATTGATCTATGGGTCTGTTTTTGTGCCAGTACCATACTGTCTTGATGATTATAGCTTTGTAATATGGCTTGAGGTCTGACATTGTGATGCTACCAGCTTTGGTTTTCTTTTTCTGCATTCCTCTGCTATTCAGGGTCTTTTCTGGTTCCATTCAAATTTTAGCATTATTTGTTCCAGCTCTGTGAAAAATGCCAATGGTATTTTGATTGAGATTGCATTGAATGTGTAGATTGCTCTGGGTAGCAAAGACATTTTAACAATATTTATTCTTCCAATCCATGAGCACGAAATGGTTTTTCATCTCTTTGTATCTTCCTCCATTTTTTTTCATAAGTGTTCTGTGGTTTTTAGAGTACAGATCACTCCTTTGGTTTGGTTTATTCTTAGGTATCATGGTTTTGGGTGCGATTGTAAATGAGATCAGTTCCTTAATTTCTCTTTCTTCAGTCTCATTGTTAATGTATAGAAATGCAACTGATTACTGTGCATTGATTTTATATCATGCCTCGTTGCTGGATTCCTGAATGGGTTGTAGCAATTTTGGAGTGGAGTGTTTGGGTTTTCCACATAAAGTATCATGTCATCTACAAAGAGTGAGAGTTTGACTTCTTCTTTGCCAATTTGAATGCCTTTTACTTCTTTGTGTTGTCTGATTGCTGAGGCCAGGACTTCTAGTACTATGTTGAACAAAAGCGGTGAGCATGGACATTCCTGTTGTAATCCTTTTTTAAAATGTATTATTTATCTATCTATTTATTTATTTACATTCAATTTGCCAGTATATAATATAACACCCAGTGCTCATTACATCAAGTGCCCTCTTTAATGCCCTTAGCCCAGTTACCCTATTCTGTTGTGTTCCTGATCACAACAAAAGCTCTGCTTTTTCCAACTGAGAATGATACTTGATGTGGGCTTTTCATATACAGCTTTTATGATATTGAGGTATGTTCTCTCTATCCCTACACTATGGAGAGTTTTAATCAAGAAGGGAAGCTGTATTTTGGCAAATGCTTTTTCTGTATCACTTGAGAGAATCATATGATTCTTGTCCCTTCTTTTCTCAATGCGATGTATCACACTGATTTATTTCATGTATTGAACCATCCTTGCAGCCCAGAAATAAATACCAGTTGGTCATGGTGAATAATCCTTTTAATTACTGCTGGATCCTATTGGCTAGTATCTTGTTAAGAATTTTTGTATCCATGTTCATCAGGATATTGGTCTGTAATTCTCCTTTTTGGTAGGATCTTTGGCTTTGGGATCAAGTTAATTCTGGCCCCATTGAACAAGTTTGCAAGTTTTCTTTCCATTTCTATTTTTTGAAACAGCCTTAGAAGAATAAGTATTACTTCTTTCACTGTTTGGTAGAATTCCCCTGGAAAGCCATCCACCTTTGGATGTTGGGACTTTGTTGAGATATTTTTGATTACTACTTCAATTTCCTTGCTGGTTATGGGTCTGTTCAGGTTTTGTATTTCTTCTTCAGTCTGGTAGTTTATAATTTTCTGGGAATGCATCCATTTCTTCCAGATTACCTAATTTGTTGGTATATAGTTGTACATAATATGTTCCTAAAATTTTGTTTCCTTGGTGTTGGTCATCATGTCTCATCCTTCATTCATGATTTTATTAATTTGGGTTCTTTCTCTCTCTCTCTCTCTTTTTTTTTTTTTGTGATAAGTCTGGCTAGGGGTTTATTGATTGTATTAATTCTTTCAAAGAACCAAGTTCTAGTTTCATTGATTTATTCTACTGTTCTTTTGGTTTGTATTTCATTGATTTCTGCTCTAATCTTTATTATTTCTCTTCTCCTGCTTGGCTTAGGTTTTATTTGCTGTTCTTTCTCCAGCTCTGTTATGTGTAAAGTTAGCATGTGTATTTGAGGCTTTTCTAATTTTTTGAGTAAGGCTTGTATTCCTATATACTTCCCTCTTAGGATTGCCTTTGCTTCATCCCACATGTTTTGAATAGTTGTGTTTTCATTTGTTTCCATTAATTTTTAAAATTCTTCTTTAATTTAGTGCTTGACCCATTTATTCTTTAGTTGGATGATCTTTAACATCCAAATATTTGAGTTCTTTCCAAATTTCCTCCTGTGATTGAGTGCAAGTTTCAAAGCATTATGATCTACAAATATACAGGAATAATCTCAGTCTTTTGGCACTGTTTGAGAACTGATTTGTGACCTGGTATGTGATCTATTCTGGAGCATGTTCCATGTGCACTCAAGAAGAATGTGTATTCTGTTGCTTTAGGATGGAATGCTCTGTATATATCTTTGAAGTCCATCTGGTCCAGTGTGTCATTCAAAGCCTTTGTTTCCTTGTTAGTTTTCTACTGAAATAATCTGTCCATTGCTGTGAGTGGGCTGTTAAAATAATCTATTATTGTATTATTATCAATGTGTTTCTTTAATTTTGTTATTATCTAGTTTATATAATTGGCTGCTCCCAAGTTAGGAGCATAAATATTTGTACTTGTTAGGTCTTCTTGTTGGATAAACCCTTGCTGTATGATATAGTGTCCCTCTTCCTCCCTTACTACAGTCTTTGGTTTAAAATCTAATATATCTGATATAACAATTGCTACCCCAGCTTTCTTTTGATGTTCATTAGCATGATAAATATATCTTCATCCCCTCACTTTCAATCTGAAGGTGTCTTTGGGTATAAAATAAGTCTCTTATAGACAGCATATGGAGGTTTTGCTTTTTTATCCAGTCTGATACCCTGTGTCTTTTGACTGGATCATTTAGCCCATTTACATTCAGAGTAACTATTGAAGGATATGAATTTAGTGCCATTGTATTACCTGTAAAGTCTCCATTTCTATATATTGTTTCTGTTTTTCTCTGGTCTATATTTATTTTGGCCTCTCTCTTCACTTATAGGATCTCCTTTAATATTGGTTGCAGGGATAGTTT